>NC_092050.1:100412860-100724980 GCF_003086295.3 Arachis hypogaea | reverse complement strand
ACTTGGGAAGATGAACCTCCCTTGCTCACCAATGAACTGAGTGATCTGGATCAACTGAAATTACCTCAGAGGAAACAAGATCCTGGAAAGTTCTTAATACCTTGTACCATAGTTACCATAACCTTTGAGAAGGCTCTATGTGACCTTGGATCAGGGATAAACCTCATGCCACTCTCTGTAATGGAGAAACTGGGAATCTTTGAGGTGCAAGCTGCCAGAATCTCATTAGAGATGGCAGACAACTCAAGAAAACAGGCTTATGGACAAGTAGAAGACGTGCTAGTAAAGGTTGAAGGCCTTTTCATCCCTGCTGATTTCATAATCCTGGATACGGGAAAGTATGAGGATGAATCCATCATCCTTGGAAGACCCTTCCTAGCCACAGCAAGAGCTGTGATTGATGTGGACAGAGGAGAATTGATCCTTCAACTGAATGAGGACTACCTTGTATTTAAAACTCAAGGATCTCCTTCTATAACCATGGAGAGGAAGCATGAAGAGCTTCTCTCACTGCAGAGTCAACCAAAGCCCCCACAATCAAACTTTAAGTTTGGTGTTGAACCCCCACATTCAAACTCTAAGTTTGGTGTTGGGAGGTTCCAACCTTGCTCTGATTATCTGTGAGGCTCCATGAGAGCTCACTGTCAAGCTATTGACATTAAAGAAGTGCTTGTTGGGATGCAACCCAATGTTATTTAATTATATTTATTTATTTTCTATTGTTATTTTATGTTTTCTCTAGGTTGATGATCATGTGAAGTCACAAAAACTACTGAAAAATAAAAAATAGAATGAAAAATAGAATGAAAACTAGCACACCTTGGAGGAGAGCAGTCTGGCATTTAAACGCCAGAAACAAGCATCTGTCTGGCGTTTAACGCCAGAAACAGGCACCTACCTGGCGTTAAACACCAGAAACAAGAAACAATTGGGCGTTTTAATGCCAGAAACAGGCAGCAGTCTGGTGTTAAACGCCAGGATTGCATGTATAGGGCGTTTTACACGTCTAAAAGGTGCAGGGATGGAAAATCCTTGACACCTCAGGATCTATGGACCCACAGGAACCCCACCTACCTTTTTTCTCTCCTCTTCACACCTTTTCATAACACTCTTCCCCAAATACCCCTCACCAATCAACTCAATCACTCTTCTCCATCACCTCTTCACCACTCACATCCACCCTCTCTTCCCCAAAAACCCCACTTACCTTCAAATTCAAAATAATTTCCCTCCCAAAACCAACCCTAATGGCTGAAACTTCACCCTCCCCCCACTCCTATATAAACCCATCATTCATTCTTCGTTTTCACACAACACAACCCTAACTTCACCCCGTGGCCGAAAACACCTCTCTCTCCCTCTCCTCTATTTCTCTTCTTCTCCTCTTTCCCTCATTCTTCTTTTGCTCGGGGACGAGCAAACATTTTAAGTTTGGTGTGGTAAAATCATTGCTTTTTGTTTTTCCATAACCATTTATGGCACCTAAGGCCAGAGAAACCTCTAGAAATAGGAAAGGGAAGGCAATTGCTTCCACCTCTGAGTCATGGGAGATGGAGAGATTCATCTCAAAAGTCCATCAAGACCACTTCTATGAAGTTGTGGCCAAGAAGAAAGTGATCCCTGATGTCCCTTTCAAACTCAAAAAGAATGAGTATCCGGAGATCTGACTTGAGATCCAAAGAAGAGGTTGGGAAGTTCTCACCAACCCCATTCAACAAGTCGGGATCCTAATGGTTCAAGAGTTCTATGCAAATGCATGGATCACCAGAAACCATGATCAAAGTGTGAACCTGAATCCAAAGCATTGGCTCACCATGGTTCGGGAGAAATACTTAGATTTCAGTCCGGAAAATGTAAGGCTGGCGTTCAACTTGTCAATGATGGAAGAGAACGCACGCCCCTACACTAGAAGGGTCAACTTTGATCAAAGGTTGGACCAAGTCCTTATGGACATATGTGTGGAAGGAGCTCAATGGAAAATTGACTCAAGAGGTAAGCTGGTTCAATTGAGAAGGCTTGACCTCAAACCAGTAGCTAGAGGATGGTTGGAGTTCATTCAACACTCAATCATTCCTACTAGCAACTGGTCTGAAGTTACTATAGACTGGGCCATCATGATCCACAGTATCATGATTGGGAAGGAAGTGGAAGTTCATGAGATTATACCTCAAGAACTCTACAAGGTGGCTGACAAGTCCTCTACTTTGGCAAGGTTAGCCTTTCCTCACCTTATTTGCTACCTCTGCAATTCGGCTGGAATTGACATAGAGGGAGACATCCTCATTGAAGAGGATAAGCCCATTACTAAGAAAAGGATGGAGCAAACAAGAGATCATGGACCTCAACATGAGCATGAGGAGATTCCTCACTATGAAATTCCTGAGATGCCTCAAGGGATGCACTTCCCTCCACAAAACTATTGGGAGAAAATCAATACCTCCCTAGGAGAATTAAGTTCCAACATGGGACAACTAAGGGTGGAGCACCAAGAGCACTCCATCATCCTCCATGAAATTAGAGAAGATCAAAGAGCTATGAGGGAGGAACAATAAAGTCAAGGAAGAGACATAGAGGAGCTTAAGAGCACCATTGGTTCTTCAAGAGGAGGAAGACGCCACCCTCACTAAGGTGGACTCATTCCTTAATCTTCTTATTTATTTATTTTCCTGTTTTTCGATTTTTGAGCTCTATATTTATTTATGTTTTTGTCTTATTACATGATCATTAGTATTTAAGTGTCTATGTCTAAAAGTTATGAATGTCCTATGAATCCATCACCTCTCTTAAATGAAAAATGTTTTAATTACAAAAGAACAAGAAGTACATGGTTTCGAATTCATCCTTGAAACTAGTTTAATTATTTTGATGTGGTGACAATACTTTTTGTTTTCTGAATGAATGCTTGAACAGTGCATATGTCTTTTGAAATTGTTGTTTATGAATGTTAAATATGTTGGCTCTTGAAAGAATGATGAAAAGGAGACATGTTATTTGATAATCTGAAAAACCATAAAAATGATTCTTGAAGCAAGAAAAAGCAGTGAATACAAAAGCTTGCAGAAAAAAAAAGAGAAGAAAATGGCAAAAAAAATAGAAAGAAAAAGAAAAGCAAGCAGAAAAAGCCAAAAGCTCTTAAAACCAAAAGGGAAGAGCAAAAAGCCAATAGCCCTTAAAACCAAAAGGCAAGGGTAAAATAAAAAGGATCCAAGGCTTTGAGCATCAGTGGATAGGAGGGCCTAAAGGAATAAACTCCTGGCCTAAGCGGCTAAACCAAGCTGTCCCTAACCATGTGCTTGTGGCTTGAAGGTGTCAAGTGAAAACTTGAGACTGAGCGGTTAAAGTCAAGGTCCAAGCAAAAAAAAAAGTGTGCTTAAGAACCCTGGACACCTCTAATTGGGGACTTTAGCAAAGCTGAGTCACAATCTGAAAAGGTTTACCCAATTATGTGTCTGTGGCATTTATGTATTCGGTGGTAATACTGGAAAACAAAGTGCTTAGGGCCACGGCCAAGACTCATAAAGTAGTTGTGTTCAAGAATCAACATACTGAACTAGGAGAATCAATAACACAATTTGAACTCTGAGTTCCTATAGATGCCAATCATTCTGAACTTCAATGGATGAAGTGAGATGCCAAAACTATTCAAGAGGCAAAAAGCTACAAGTCCCGCTCATCTGATTGGAGCTAAGTTTCATTGATATTTTGGAATTTATAGTATATTCTCTTCTTTTTATCCTATTTGATTTTCAGTTGATTGGGGACAAGCAACAATTTAAGTTTGGTGTTGTGATGAGCGGATAATTTATACGCTTTTTGGCATTGTTTTTACATAGTTTTTAGTATAATTTAGTTAGTTTTTAGAATATTTTTATTAGTTTTTAAATAAAAATCACATTTCTAGACTTTACTATGAGTTTGTGTATTTTTCTGTGATTTCAGGTATTTTCTGGCTGAAATTGAGGGACTTGAGCAAAAATCTGATTCAGGCTGAAAAAGGACTGCTGATGCTGTTGGATTCTCACCTCCCTGCACTCGAAATGGATTTTTTGGAGCTATATATCTCCAAATGGAACGCTCTCAATTGCGTTGGAAAGTAGATATCCAGGGCTTTCCAGGAATATATAATAGTCCATACTTTGAATAAGGATAGACGACGTGAGTTGGCGTTCAACGCCAGTTCCATGCTGCATTCTGGAGTCAAACGCCAGAAACAGGTTACAAAGTGGAGTTAAACGCCAGAAACAGGTTACAAACTGGCGTTCAACTCCAAGAGAAGCCTCTACACGTGTAAAGCTCAATGCTCAGCCCAAGCACACACCAAGTGGGCCCCGGAAGTGGATTTCTGCATCATTTACTCATTTCTGTAAACCCTAGTAACTAGTTTAGTATAAATAGGACTTTTTACTATTATAATGGGAGATCTCTGATTAGTTTTATGCAATCTTAGACCTTTATGGGGGCTGGCCATTCGGCCATGCCTGAACTTTATCACTTATGTATTTTTCAACGGTAGAGTTTCTACACACCATAGATTAAGGTGTGGAGCTCTGCTGTTCCTCATGAATTAATGCAAAGTACTACTGTTTTCTACTCAATTCAAGCTTATTCCACTTCTAAGATATTCATTCGCACTTCAATATGAATGTGATGATCGTGACAGTCATCACCATTCCCAACTCATGAACGCGTGCCTGACAACCACTTCCGTTCTACCTTAGATTGAATGGGTATCTCTTGGATATCTAATACAGGGGACTGAGTCTGAGATATTAGAATCTTCGTGGTATAAGTTAGAACCCATGGACGGCCATTCTTGAGATCCGAAAAGTCTAAACCTTGTCTGTGGTATTCCGAGTAGGATCTGGGAAGGGATGGTTGTGACGAGCTTCAAACTCACGTAAGGTTTATTACTTAGACGACCCAGTGCACTTGCTGGTTAGTTGTGCGAAGTTGTGAACAGAATTAAGAACATGAACGTGCGTAATTAGTTTTTAGCGCCGTTACCAAGGAAGGAACGATCACGATTTCGTGCACCAGTGCCGAAGTGGGGGAATAGGCCACGTACTCTACCTTTGGACTTCCGCAAGAGGTCAACTCTTCCTCTGGATCTTCCTCCATTGGGTCCTCCTCCTGGCTAGGGCTGTCGGATTCCTCTTCCTCTGTCTTGGAATCTGATTCGAGATACACCACCTCGGGTGACCATTTCTTGAGTGTTGAAGTGTTCGTATCTAAGAAGGTTACGACAAGCAGCTAGGAGTCTCTTTCTACGAAATCTCGACCTAAGTAGATAGTTTGGAGTACGGTAGTAGTGGTTGTAAATACCTACGCATGCTTCGAGGGGTCATATTCAGAAGTTACCCTCAGGGGGCGCTACGTCGTCTCTATCCGCTGCGCCATGTTCCTCTGGAGATAGTATGGAAAAAACAAGGGATGAGAACTTAAAAAGTCTCAGTAGGAGTGCTATGTAACACCTCCAGCCCTCATGCGGGATTTTAAAAAAATCATATTGCATGGCATTTATTATGAACATTTCTTGGAAAATATAAGACATAATAGGCATAAAAGAAAAGCACGTAATGTTGACATAGACAAGTCAAATAGAAAGAATAATAACTTATGAAACATAAACATAATCACAACTTAAGAAAATAATCTTAAAAATATAATTATAATCAAACTTTTCTTTATACTTCTCCTTTCTTAACTTTTAGCTTTGCACATCTACTGCTTAAATTGCTTGCTTCCTATGTGCCTTCCTGTTTTTCTGCTTTGGTTTGCTAAATTGTATCCTAGAACCTCTGTTTTTCAGGATGTCTGATCCAAAAGGGAAAGGAAAAGCTAAACCAGGCACATGTAAAAGAAAAAGAGGAGAATCATCTACCGCTCTATTAGATATACTACATGATAATTCCTGGCGTGAGAAGAACTTTACTCTGCAGGAAAAAACCGATCAACTCGTGCCTGCCACTGATCCAAGCAAGTTCGCAAATCGTTACTGTGAACTAAAATATGATGTCTTTGGGACTAAAAGGCACCTATACTTGGAAAAGACCCTCAGAATTCTAGCTGAACTACAACAGTACACTACAGAACAGATAAAACAGAGAGGCTGGTTCGTTCTGGAGAGAAATTTGACTGAGGTTAATGCATCCTGGGTCAGAGAATTTTACTGCAACTATTATAAGACGACCCTGGATGCAGTGCAGCTCAGAGGGAAGCAGATTTTAGTTACTGAGGAGGCCATTGAAGATATCCTCTATTTTCAGCCTAAGTCAGATGAACCAGACGGTTACCAAAAGGCTGAGGAAGTTATGAGATTTATGACTTTTGATTGGGAGGCAGTAAAGCGAACCATATCCATTGATCCAGCTGTCCCATGGGTTATGGGTAAGTCCACAGTGAACCCAAAAGGCATAAAAATTATTTATCTGAATGATGATGCTCGGCTATGGCAACAAATTCTGAGCAACTCTGTGATGCCGAGCACTCACGAGACTGAGGTGCCAGCCGCCATGATTAATCTTATCTGGTGCGTGATGGAAGGCAAAGACCTGTACCTTCCCCGATTTATACATCACTCCATGGCTAAAGTTCATGTCCGAGGCACTCTGCCATTCCTCTATTTGATTACCCAGTTGGGCTGCCGAGCTGAGGTACCATGGGAGCCTGAGGATGAGAGACCACCAGTCGCCGACTGCAGGAAGATCATCCCACATGGCAGAAAGTTCGAGGCTCTGGGCTACAGACCGCCTTCTCTTACTGCCTCCGCTGATGTAGCCACATCTTCTACTGCCCCTTCAGCACCTGCTGCGCCACCCACACCCATAGCACCCTCACCTGCTTCCCAGCCCATTTACCACCTTGTGCACCGACTATTTAAGTGCCTAGATCGGATGGAGCGTTGCAATAGGCGACGCTACAAACATCTGAAGCTAATGATCAGGACAGGACACACTGACATCCCCTCCGAGCCTGACACACCATCAGAGCCATTTGAGGAGGAGGCGGATGAGCATGAGGAGGATGCACGGGCAGAGCCCCAGCAGGCAGAGCCCCAGCACGAGGAGCCTCCACAGACACAGCTAGAAGATCCACCAGCCCTTATACAGGCAGAGCCTCAGGCACCTTCATTGCCAGAGCCTATAGAGACAGCATCAGCACACCCTTCTGGAGGTGACGACTCTTCACACCCAGCCTGACTGAGCATCGAGGACGATGCTATTATATAAGTGTGAGGAGGTCGCCATCTCTGGCGAATCTTATTTTGGTGAACTACTTTCAGACTCTTTTTCATCCTATTTTATTTCTTTTTCTGTATTTTTATTTTTATTTTATTTTATCTTATATTTCTTTCAGTACTTGCACATTTCTTTTGCTGTACTTCTGTTTATTCCTACTTTGTTATATTTTGCACTTTGGGCTGTATATATCTTAGATATTTAGCTTGATTTGTACTCTTAGCTTATTAGTTATGATATAGAAAATATGGATTATTTAGTTTAGTTTACCCTTTTAGCATATGATAATTTGGTTTAATTGAAAATAAAGAGTAAACTAGAAATTCTTAGATTTTCATAATCACAACAATCCACTTAGTATATATATAGATATATAATAATAAATTTTGGTAAATTGACGACATTTTTTTCCAAGGAATGTATTTATTTCTTTACAAAAGCCATTCAAGGATTCACATTGATTGAGTTAGAACTCTTTATTCTTACTTGCATGACATACATAACTGATATATGGTTTTTGAGCCAAAGAACACAACCTGTGAGATTTGAGCTTAATTGCATGGTTACATTATTTAACCATAGTTTTCATTCCTGTGTGTTTCCTTCTCTATACTTGAAATCTTTATTTTGTACCACTCTATATGTCCAATATAGAATGTATTTACATGCTTGCATATGATTGAGGCCATTACTTGTTTCTGCTCACTTATCCCAAATAGCCTACCCTTTTATGTCACCCTTGTTAGCCACCTTTAGCCTTTAATCCCCCAATTATTCCATATTTTACCACATCACTAGCCTTAAGTAACAAAACAAATTAAATACCCCAAATTGAATATTTGATTAGCTTAAGATAGAGATTGTGTATCAACTAAGTGTGGAGAAACTGTGGGAACTTGGGTTGATAGGAAAGTGTTTAATTGACAAAATATTTGAAATTTAGGTGCATGCTCATGTGAGACCAAAATAATCAAAATACTATGTGCATTGATAAGTTATATGTACTTTTCAAAAAAAAATTAAAAATTAAAAAAAATAAAAATTAAAAAAATTTTTATTAATTAATTTTCCTATAATTAAGTAAGCAAATAAGGGGACAAAATTACCCCAATAATGAGTTTAGTAAAAAGATCAATGCATATGTGATAAAATTAAAAATAATTTGGTGCATGAGTATGTGATATAAAAATGGAAAAATTGGGTAGCTAGGCATAATTTAAGAATTGTATAAGAGTATGTATATGTTAGGTGAGATCTTAGACTAATCAAGGATTCAATTTATAGCTCACTTAGCCATATATATATATACCCTCACCTTTGCCTTAACCCCATTATAACCTTGAAAAGACCTCATAATGTTTGCATGTGTACATTAAATATTTGTTGATTGGTTAGATGAAGAACAAAGTTTTAGAAACCATGACTAGAGAAGAGTAGAGTGATTAACCCCAAACACTGAGTGATTCGAGTGTATATACAAATTCAGTGAGGGTTCAATAGCTCATTTCCATATATCCATGTTTAATCATTGATTGTCTTGCAAGTTTGTGAACTCTTTTGACTAACTCAACTCAACTGTGAATGTGTTTGAACATGATTTAGCCTTTGGCTGTGCATATATGTTTCCTTGAAGAATTTAACTCAATTTAACCACATGTAAACTTTATATATATAGGTGGATAGTAATTAGAATTGCATGATTCATTTAGGTAGCTTGCATTTAGATAGATTGTATTGCATAGATTCCACCATTCTACCTTCACTCTTTTTTTTAGTTTCTCTTGAATTTAGCATGAGGACATGCTAATGTTTAAGTGTGGGGAGGTTGATAAACCACTATTTTATGATTTATCTTGTGCTCAATTGAGTAGTTTTTATCAATTATTCACCCACTTATTTATATAATTTGCATGGTTTTACAATTCCTTCCTTATTATGTGATATATGTGAAAACATGTTTCTTAAGCCTTAAAATTGTTAATTTTAATTATCCTTTATTACCATTCGATGCCGTGACCTGTGTGTTGAGTATTTTCAGGCTTTATAGGACAGGAATGGCTTAGAGGACAGAAAGGAAACATGCAAAAGTGGAAGGAACGCGCAAAAATGAAGTTTTGAAGAAAATGGCAGCGACGCGCGCGCATGGACGACACGGACGCGTGCCTAGCGCAGAGCACGAGCGACGCGTACGCATGATTGACACGTACGCGTGACAAGGAAAACTTCCAAATGACGCGCATGCATGACCTACGCGTACGCGTGACAGACGCCACATGCAGAAAATTTCAGAATTCGCCCCCAGCGATTTCTGGATCCTTTTTCGGCCCAAATCCAAGCCCGGAAACACAGAATAGAGGCTAGAGAATGAGGGAATCAAGCAAAGGAATCATTCATTCATAATAAACAATTTTTAGGTTTTAGATGTGGTTTTTTAGGGAGAGAGGCTCTCTCCTCTCTCTTAGGTTTTAGGATTAGGATTTTTTCGTTTTCTCAATTCCAGGTTCAATGTTCCTTTAATTTAATTCTCTTCTACTTTTATTTACTCTAGTGCTTTGGTTTCTCTATTTCACTTGCTAATTACTTATGTTGCCAAATTGGCTTATAAACTCTTCATGTTATGTAATTTGAGGTATTTCAGATTTATGATTTTAATTTAGCTTTTTACGTTCTTAGTTTGAATTGATTAATTGGTGACACTTGAGTTATCAAACTCCTTTGTTGATTGATAATTGAAATTTACTGGTTGATTTGGATCCCTCTAAAGCTAGTCTTTCCTTAGGAGTTGACTGGGACTTGAGAATTCAAATTAATTAGTCCACTTGACTTTCCTTTATTTAGTAAAGGTTAACTAAGTGGGAGTAATGAATAATTCTCATCACAATTGATAAGGATAACTAGGATGAAATTTCCAGTTTTCATACCTTGCTAAGAGCTTTATTAGTTATTACTTTAATTCCTACAATTCACTTTTCCCATTCATTATTCAAAAACCCCAAAAAGATACTTTTTCATAACTAATAATAAATCATACTTCCCTGCAATTCCTTGAGAGACGACCCAAGATTTAAATACTTCGGTTAAAATATTTTATTAGGGGTTTGTTACTTGTGACGAACAATCTTTTGTATGAAAGGATTATTGTTTGGTTTAGAAACTATATTACAACGAGACTTCACTTGTGAATTCTAAACCATCAATATCCCGTTCATCAGAAAACATAAGACATAAGAGGCATAAAAGAAAAGCACGTATTGTTGACATAGGAAAGTCAAATAAAAAAGATAATAACTTATGAAACATAAACATAATCACAACTTAAGAAAATAATCTTAAAAATATAATTATAATCAAACTTTCCTTTATACTTCTCCTTTCTTAACTTGTAGCTTTTATGGAAGGTATTGAGCTTAAACCGGTATAAAATTGGGAGTCCCCTTCCCTTACCGAAGGTTCTTATCCCGAACGTTTCGGTGATCACCTTCCCTTACCAAAGGATCATCTCGATCGATCACCCTCCTTTACTGAGGGATCATATCGATATCTTGTCTTTGGGGGTCACCTTCTCTTACCGAATGATCATTCCCTCAGTTCAATTTACAAATAGGGTTGTTTAGGTATACACAAAAAGAAAATCATACAAGAATAAATTATGCAAGAAAATAGACAAATATGGTGATAAAAGGGACATGGAAAACAATGAGACCCTAGTTATATGGCACAGTATAGGCATGTACCCTCTAATTAAAGAGATATTAGTAACATAATGACATAAATTGAAAGATCATATTAAAGTACAGAAAATAGGGCATATTAAATAATTGAATAAAACTTATAAAAGGTTATCTACTCTCGACCCTAAAGGAATATTAATAATACAATGGCATAAACTAAAAGATCATATAAATGCACATAATGAAAATAGGACATATTAAATAATTGAATAAAATTTATAAAAGGGTATGTACTCTCGTCCCTAAAGGAATATTAATAATATAATGGCATAAAAGATCATATAAATGCACATAATGAAAATAGGGCATATTAAATAATTGAATAAAACTTATAAGAAGGCATGTAATAATGACTTAAGAGGATATGAATAACATAATGGACAAACATGATCAATGTGGATAAAGGAGAGGAAAAAGATAATTAATGCCATAAGACACCGAAACATGATAACATGCATAGATGGTAAAATTAATAATAGAGCATAATACATGCCAAACATAAAAGTAAAAAGCATAATTCCCTACTCTTTTCCTAACGCCTCTTTATTGCCTATGAGCTTGCCTCTTGTACTTGCACACAGAATATTTTTGTAGAGAGAGAAGGAGAAGGATTAATGTTTGAGATGGGTGATCTTCTACCTATTGGTGCACTTCTATTTATATATTTTTGGTGATAGGGTGGTTGGGATAATTTCAAATTCAAACGAACGGCGGTTACTAGATTCCTATCCATAATTCAAAATTCTAAGCCCATCTCTGGACTGATTTTCAAATTTCGAATTTAATTTTGTTTCTAGAATGGGTGAAGGACGGTTGTTACATCTGAACCGATAATTTCTTTTATATTAGGGTAAAGTACTAAATTAGTCTCTTATTTTTGGGCGAAATCCTGTTTTATTCCTTAAGATTTAAAGTGTCGTATTTGAATTCAAATAAGTTTCATTTAGCTTCACTATAGTCCCACCGTGAGATCAAAGTTAAATAATTAACGAGATGTCCTACATGACAGCAGTACAAGAACAAGGTTGATAATCAGGAGAATAAGTACAACCTCCAAAGGCACAAAATCAATAGTGGATGCATCAATACATTTATTTATTATTTTCCTTACAATTTAAATGAAATATTTTCTATAGAATTATGAAAAATGATAAATAAATGTATTGATGCATTCACGGTTAATTTTGTGTCTATAGAGCTTGTACTTATTTTATAGATTATCGTCCTTTTTCTTGTACTGCTATGGATATTTCTTTAATTATTTAATTTTGATCTCACGGTGAGACTATATTAAAACTAAATGAAACTTTTTTGGATTCAAATAGGACACTTTAAATCTTAAGGACCAAAATAGAATTACGCCCAAATGTAGGACCAATTTAGTATTTTACCCTTTATATTAAATATGAATGACTCTAAATCATGGCATTTCAAACTTGTAGAAAAGGATAGGGGTATAACAATGACCAAATCTTTTTATAAAGAGAATAATATATTTTTAATTATTTATTTATTTATTTTTTATAATTTTTATATTAGTAATTTTTATTTCTTTTAAAATTTTAATAATTTTTATTATTTATTTATTAATTTTTTATTTTTGTAATCTTTTGTCTTTTTTTATTGAGTAAAGATCACAAAAATAAATAAATAAATAATTAATAAAAATTACTACATTTTTAAGAAAAATTATCAACAAAAAAATTATAAAAAATAAATAAAAAATAATTAACGATATATTTATCTCTTTATAAAAAGATTTTAGTATTAAAGATTATTTTTAATAATTAAATCTTTCTAACGGTTCTTTAGAATAATTTTTCTTTTTTTTGGTCATATATCAAACTCTACTTAAACATACTCACCCACAATATTAGAAATAATATTCTTTAATTATATTTTTTCATATATACTTATTGCTTCCTTTAATTTGCATTCTAAATAAATTCTCAGCCCAGCTCCATTAATTCCAAAAGAAATTCTAAGCACTTATCCCAAATTGAGTCATTCCAAAAAAAAAAAAAAAAATAAACAACTTACGATCCCATGGCCCATCCTATTGGCTGCACTACAGCCTTCCAAGCCAGCTATATGGGAAGAGCCATTACTTTACACTAACTTTGGTATTGACCATTGACGTCATCTCAAATTAATGACAACTGTACACCTAATCATTCGATAAGACTCCTACTATGCAATATGCACTTTATCACATCGGTTATCACACTATCTCCATGTATTTTAATCTTACCTATTTAAATATTTTATAATATATCTTAATAAATGAGAAGACTGGCATACTAAACTATCAGTACAGAAGTCTGCCTCACCAGATATGCTTTTCTGTACTATTATATCTTTAAATATACTTAAGATATTATATATATATATATATCATTTTAAAGGGAGGAACTCCTAGCGTTGATGATTTCATGGCCAGCACCCATGTTTCACGGCCGGCGTTGGTGATTTCACATTCGACATCTATGTTGTTTTTGATATTCTACTTGTTCTTTTAGAAAATATTAAAACATTAAATAAATACGATTTCATGTATTCAAAGAGGTTCAATCAGTGACCAAAATACAAAATATAGCTTATTCATATTTAATTTACCAAATATTACTTCTCGAAATTAGTTTATAGAAACTAATTTTTTCAATGATCTTTAATTCATGTTCTTTCCAGTTTTAGTCAAAGCAACATTTTAAACCACGATATACAGAATAACCAAATCATAAGTTCAAGAGAAAAATCTTCACCTTGTCGAAACTAGTACGGTTGTAAACAGAAGGAAGAAACGATCGGTAAGTGCACCGAGTCGTATAGGTAATGCCACAGGAATGGGTTATCATTTCTACGAGAATCAACGAATTAAACAAGAAATGGTCAATTGATTATTCTAATCAGACAAGAACAAACTTAGGGTTTCAATAGCAAATAGCATGAGAACAGAGAACTAAACAAGAGCAAACTGAAATAGGTTGAGAAAGTAATATGATTAAGATAGTTAAGGTTTCAGAGATGTTGAGACTTTCAAAAAAATACTTTTTACTTTCCACCTTGATCATGCAAAGATGTATCTATGGCAAATCATTAGTAATTAAACCCTAATCTCTTTGTAATTCAATTTCTCTTTAGCCTAATTAATTGCTAATCCTTCAGTCAATTATTTAAGAAAAGAGGTGAAGCGCGTTCACTGATTTAAGAACCACACAATTCTCAAGAATTGTTCCTAGTTGATTCAATGTCACTTATCAAGTCTAGTTTTCAAACTTAAGAAGTGTGAAAAGAAGTTTTCAAGTTTAATTCAATTAATTAACTTTTTCAAGATATTAAGAGAATTTAAGTTAGAGAAGAATTATTTTTCAACATATTCAAATCCTTTGGATGAAGAACAAAAACTTTTTCTTAAAAAAATATCAATGTATTAATCAAAGGTAGAAAGCTAGAATATTAGTATATAAGAATCAATAGAACTCCTAACCTTAATCGAGGAGACTAGTGACTCATGCTCAAAAGAAAACCTAAAATTCTTGAAGTGTAAAAACTACCGAAGGAGAGAAGAGACCCGCACGTTTGTGACTTCTCCCCTAATATACTAACCCTAAAACCTAATTAATTTTGAATTCAAAATCAAATCAAATCAAAACAAAATCAAATCTAACTAATTAATGTTCCTTTAGCATTTTTCCATTCTTCAGGATGGACAATCAATGATCCAAATTATGAGCCTTGCACATAAGCTTTAACCACCTGCAGAATTATCTAAGCACATCTTGGACATTTCACCCAAGCCTTCATAAAAGATATCTAGTTGGGTCTATTTGGAGAACATGTCCGGAGGGTGTTGCCTAGTCAGTAGCTTGTACCTCTCCCAAGTTTCATAAAGAATTTCACCATCCTTCTGCCTGAAGGTCTGAACCTCCACCCTAAGCTTAGTCAACTTCTTTGGTGGAAAAAATTTAGTAAGAAACTCAGCAACAACCTTGTCCCAAGTATCCAAACTCTCCTTGGGTTGGGAATCTAGCCATAGCTTTGCTCCATCCCTCAAACCAAACGGGAAGAGCATGAGTTTGTACACCTCTGGGTTCACTCCATTTGTTTTCACGGTATCACAAATCTGCAGAAAGATAGAAATAAATTGATTTGGGTCTTCGTGGGGAAGACCATGATACTGGCAGTTTTGTTGCACCAGAGTGACCAATTGTGGCTTCAACTCAAAATTGTTCGCAGCTATAGGAGGCACCACAATGCTTTTCCATAAAGATCTGCAGTATGAGCAGAGTAAGAGCCAAGCACTCTCTTTTGTTCTTCATTCCCATTCAGATTTGCCACATTGGCATTGACAGCATTATTATGATCCATAGTGGATTCTGCAGCCTTGCAAAGTCTTGCTTGTTGCAAACGCCGCTTGAGAGTCCTTTCAGGTTCAGGATCAACGTCTAAGAGAGGTTCCTTGTCTCTGTTCCTGCACATAAACAGAGAGAAAACAAGAAAATATTTGATTCTCTACGTCAGAGTGCAGAGAACTCCCAGTGAGGTAACCTGTATAAAATAGTAAAATAGAAATACCAAATAAATAAAACAGAAAAATTTCGAAAATGATAACTGAAATAAAACAAAAAATTTCGAAAATTAACAGGAAAAATAAACAAGAAAATTAAAATGAAATTAACTAGGTGACACCAAACTTAATTTCAGAAATTAAGGAAAAATATTAGTACTATTTATTTATTTTAAAAAATTTTTCGAAAATACTAAGCAAAATTTAAATAAAAATAAAACTAAAACGCCTAATCTAAGCAATCAAACAACGAATAGTTGTTAATCACTATCAATCCCTGGCAACGGCGCCAAAAACTTGGTGCGGAATTTATAACCACAAACTAACCGGCAAGTGCACCGGGTCGTACCAAGTAATACCTCAGGTGAGTAAGGGTCGATCCCACGAGGATTCATGGACTAAGCAATAATGGTTGATTAATTTACTTAGTTAGACAAACAAAAAATAGTGTTGAGAGTTAAAAAAAAACATTAAACAGAAGACAGGCAAATAAATAAGTTGGGAATAAATATGGAGAAAGCAGTTAAGGCTTCAGAGTTATCTATTTTCCGGATTGACTTTTCTTATTAACTATTTTTATCATGCAAGATTTAATTCATGGCAAACTATATGTGACTAGACCCTAATTCCTTAGACCTTTCTTGTCTCCTCTGAAATTCATCAACTGCCAATTCCTTGGTCAATTTATTCCAATTAGAAGGTGAAGCTTAATTCTAGTTTATATACCACAAAAATCCTAATTATCCAAATATAAGAGGATTATATGTCACGTATCCCGTTAAGTCCAAATAATTAGAATTTAGGAGAATATGTTTTCAAGCTGTTGTTCAAGTAAAGAGCTTTTCCAAGTTATACAAGAAATCAAGTAGAAAGAGGGTCATACTTCCGTTCCACCCAAATTCATAAGATAAAGAACGAAAATAATTCTTGAAATAGAAATCAATACATGAATTAAAATAGAAAAATAATTGTATTAATCCATACAATAGACAGAGCTCCTAACCTTAATAGTGGAGGTTTAGTTACTCATGGCTTAGAGAGACAAACTAGGATTGTAAGTTGGGCTGAGGTGGAATAAAAAATTAACTAATTGGAATCCCCCCTTATATCTAATCCTAATTAATTTAAAATCTACTTTCTAAAACTAAAATAATATATTTTTCTCTTAAAAATTAAAGTATAAATCAGAATTAATAGGAATCAGCGTTTTCTGCATATGACGCACGTCACGCGTACACGTTGATGGTCTTCTTCGCGTGTCACGCGTACGCGTCAGGTACGCACACGCGTTGCCATGGAAAGCTCCAAATCACGTGCACGCATCAGGTACGCACACGCATCACTCTTCGCTGTCATCTCCTTTAATTCTTGTGCTGATTCCATTTGTGCAAGCTTTCTCTCCATCCTTTAAGCCATTCCTGCTCTATATGGCCTTCTTCTCTTTTTCTACGGAAGCTCCATCAAATCCAACCAAATACTATCTAAAATAAACAGAATTACACACAACTCAAAGTAGCATCCATAGTGGCTAAAAGATAATTAATTCTTGATTAAACTCAACAAATTAAATGCAAATTCACTAGAAAAAGATAGGAAAGATGCTCACGCATCAGCATGTGAGACGCAAGGCACATCATGTGAGATGCAAGGTTCATTGATAAACCACTATTTTATGGTTTATCTTGTGCTCATTTGAGTGGTTTTTATCAAGTCCTTACCCACTTATTCATACTATTTGCATGGTTTTACATTTTCCTTCCTGATTTTGTGCTATGATTGAAAACATGCTTTCTATGGTCTTAATTTGCTAATATTAATCCTCTCTTATTACCATTAGATGCCTTGATATGTGTGTTAAGTGATTTCAGAGTTTATAGGGCAAGAATGGCTCAGAGGATGGAAAGGAAGCATGCAAAAGTGGAAGGAATACAAGAAGTTGGAGAAATTGCTAAGCTGTCCAGCCTGACCTCTTTGCATTCAAACGGCTATAACTTTAGCTACTGAGGTCCAAATGATGCGGTTCCAGTTGCGTTGGAAAGCTAACGTTCAGGGCTTCGATTTGATATATAATATGCTATAGTTTCCCTGACGCTAGGCGATGCGATCGCGTGCTCCATGCGGCTGCGTCGCAGTGACGGAAATTCAGCATGTTTGAATTCGCAACCAGCGAATTCTGTGTTGTTTCGGACCCAGTTCTCGGCCCAGAAAACACAGATTAGAGGCTATAAAGTAGAGGAATGCATCCATTTATCAGGAAGCTTTCACATTCACAATTTTAGGAGTAGATGTAGTTTTTAGAGAGAGAGGTTCTCTCCTCTCTCTCTTAGGATTTAGAATTAGGATTCTTTTTACTTCATGATTATTTCATCTTTTGCCATCATAGGTTCAATGTTCCTTTTATTTATTTTTCTAATTCAATTTATGAACTCTTCCATGTTACATTTGATATCTTTATTAGTGCTAATTGAGGTATTTCAGATTTATGATTGTTCTCTCTTTTATTTATATAAATAATTTAGATTTTTCCCTTTGGCTTTGGTTGAGTCATTGGAGACACTTGAGTTATCAAACTCATTGTTGATTGAAAATTGGAATTCTTCAAGAATTAATTCAGGTTCCAATAACTCTAACTTTTCCCAAGGAAAGACTAGGACTTGAGGAATCAGAATTAATTCATCCACTTAACTTACCTTCATAGTTAGAGGTTAACAAAGTGGGAGAAAAATCCAATTCTCATTACAATTGATAAGGATAACCAGGATAGGACTTCTAGTTCTTATACCTTGCCAAGAGTTTATTTTACAGTTATTTATTTATTTTTATTGCTTTGAAAATATACCTGTGCTCATTGCCCAAACTCTAGAACCCCAATTTACAAACTCATAACCAATAATAAGAACATACCTCCCTGCAATTCCTTGAGAAGACGACCCGAGGTTTAAATACTCGGTTATCAATTTTAAAAGGGGTTTGTTACTTGTGACAACCAAAATGTTTGTATGAAAGGACTTTTGAAGGTTTAGAAACTATACTTGCCACGAGAATTTATCCGCAAATTTCTAGACCACGCAAAAGTTCTCTCATCAAAATGGCGCCATTGCCGGGGAATTGCAAACGTGTGCCTTATTATTGGTTATTGTAAATATTTACCTTTTGCTTGTTTATTTGTTTTTATTTTTATTTTTGCTTTTTTATAAATTAAGAGGTTATTGGTTTTTATTTAGTATTAAAAAAATTTTTTTTTGAAAATTTTTTTTTTCTTAGTGTTCACCTTGATCTTCAATTTGTTCTTCGTGTTCATCTTGAGCTTCAAGTTGTTCTTAATTGTTTTCTTCGTTTTGATCTAAAAATTTTAAATTTGGTGTCGTTTTATTGTTTTTCTCTTTTCTCATTTAATTCAAAAATATCTTTTCTCTTTATTTTAATTGAATTTTCGAAATTTGCATTTAAAATTTTTCAAAAATCATATCTTTTTCAAAATCTTATCTTATCTTATTTCAAAAATCAAATTTCGATATTCAATATTTAAATTCAAATTTCAAAATTCAAATTTCAAAAAAAGAATTTTTTAAAAATTCAAATTTCAAAATTTAATTTTCAAATTCAAAATTTAAATTTCGTTAACCTTTCAATTTAAATTTATTTTTATTTTTGTTTTTAATTTTTTATTAGCTACTATGAATTCTCACCCCTCTCGCTTCAAGTTTGATTCCAATGTTGTTGTTAGGAATGGAAACTATAATGAGAACTGGCATCAAGGTTGGAAGAATCAAAGATGGGAGGAGCCACAAGGATTTAATCAACCCTCATGGCAACAACCACCTTCAATGGACTATCAACAACCATTCTGTGATGCATATCAAGGCAATGGCTATGGTGAGCGCTCTTTTGATTATCAACAACCACCACCATACGCCTATGAACCCCCTCCTCAACATAACTTTGGACCACCAAACTCACAAGCCCCTTTTCGCCATTCACCTCCATATGACCCTAACCCTCAACCACCATACCAACCACCTTATGAGCCATATGAACCATATATAGAACCACCCCAATTCCAACCCAATTACTCACAAGAACCACCACTTCAATATTCACCATCTCCATATCCATCAATCCAAGAGCACTATGATCCTATTTATGAAAGCCGAGTGCATCAAGAGACAAAGGATCGTTTCAAGGAAACAGTGGATCGATTTCAGGCAACCATTTGTCAATTGGAGCAAGCGATAAATCAATTAGCTTCCTGACGTTCTGACACTCAAGGAACCCCCATGGCTTCATGTGGGCAATCTAATGAAGAACGTAGCATGAAGGAGATATTAGAAACTCCAATGGACAGTATGGAGCATGACTTTGTACTGGAACAAGTGGAGGAAGCTGTAATTATCGAAAAAGAAGAAGTGGTTGAAGACTTAGGAGATGCAGAACCTCCATGGGAAGGTCCAGTCATAGAACCCCCTTCCAAGACGTTTGAAATTGATGCTGAGGAGGGTGTACAACCTCTAAGGCATATCACAGTTGAAGACTTGGAAGAGGTTGATCAAGAGGTTGAAATTGAAGAAGCTTGCAAAGAGGTGGTAATTATTAGAGAAGAGCACAAGGGAGTGGAGCTTGCAATTTTATTAAAAATACCTCCCCCTAAGTTGCAATCATCCTTCACAACATTCAAGTGGGTAAAATTCATATCCCTTAGCTTTCTAATTCCACTTGAATATGGGCTACTGGAGACGGATGGTCAACTTAGAGCTCTTTGTAACATTAAGAATAAGAGGATGATGGCCAGTGGCAAGAATTGTCCTGCAAGGTTCATTATGGTTAGAAGCATTAAGTTTAAATGCAAAGGTTGGTGTAGAGCTCAATTGAATGGGTCTAGGAAGCTGTTTGGTAGCTGCAGTGAGAATTCAAATTACTTATCACCCAGCTGGAAAAATACAGATCCAGACAAAAATGGGTGTAAAAGCAAAGTTTGGGATCCTAGAATCTGCTCTGACATCTGTCACCCCGGGAGCCTAAGAATCTGTTTGAAGCTTCTTAAGGGCTTTACATGCTTAGTTTGGGACCCCGGAAGTTACTGGAAGTACAAACATTGGTGGAGATTCCTGGATGAGTTCAAGCATAAGCCACCATAACAGGAAGCTCATCAAATGTCCAACTTAAGGACTTTAACTAAAAGTGCTAGGTGGGAGACAACCCACCATGGTATGATTGTTCCTCTTTCATTTTTATTTAGTTTTATTTGTTTTTGAGTTTTATTTTATTTTATTATATTGAACATGGAGTTTTGCTTCACATTCATATTAACACTGCATTATGCACTTTTCAGATTTAAACAAAAAAAAAAAAAGCACGCACGCGACGTGGCAGCGTCGCTGACGCGTCCGCGTCACCAGTGCAATGGGAAGAAAAGAAAACGAACAGAAAGTCACGTGAGAGCGTGGCTGGAGGCGTGCCAATGGCACAAATCGTCCCATGCGACTGCGTCATATGGGAATAATGGCCTCCCACGCGACCGCGTGCCCCACGCAGCCGCGTGACCAAGATTTCGACGTCAAAGTGGTACACACCCGAAAGTTGTGCGAGAGTGGTGCTGGATTGGTGCTGAACGCATAATCCTTCCCACGCGACCGTGTCATATTCCTTTAAAGCCCACTCACGCGATCGCATGCCCCATGCGATCGCGTCACTTACAATTTGGCACTAATATGATTTTGAACAAAGAGTTGTGCGAGCGCGAGGCTGCCCGCGCCAGTAGCATAAACTCTGTCACGCGACCGCGTGACCGACGCGACCGCGTCAATCCTTATAAGTGCAAGTCATGCGACCGCGTCGCTTGCGCCGCACAGCTTATCCTAATTTGCCAAATATCTTATCTTTTCTCCCCCAATCCTAATTTCTTCTATCCTTTCTTCTTTCTTTCTTTCTTTCCCTTCTCATTCTTCTTATCTTTTACTTTATTTTATTTATTTGCATACTTTCATTCATTACATTTTAATTTTGTATATTTTTATTTTCTTTTCTAAATTTATTATTTTACCATTGGTGTTCAAATGATCTTTTTCAACTGTTATATCTTTTCTGGTATTATCTTAGTGCTTATGACTTGTTTTATTCTGATTGGGTAATATTATTTAAATCAATACTAATCTTTTATGATACTTGTACTTCTCTTACATTGATATGAACTTATACTATCTTGCATTACCCACATTTTTCTCTCCTTTGTTGCAAATTTTGCACCACTAGTATGCCATGTGCTTATATTGTTTTCTCACGTTCATGTTGAAGCTTCCATATAAATGAGACCCTTATCATTTGGCATTAACCCAACCATACTTCATTTATTTTCTTATCTCTATTATTGGGTTACTCTTCTTCCCTTTTTCTTTCAGGATGGCCACCCGGAAGGGAACCGGAAGACGTTTACATGGGGAGACAAACAAGTCCATCAGCACAATCCTTGGAGAAAAGCATCAGTTGGAGAAGACCCGTCCACCTGTACATCTCAGCATGCACCGAGGACGGTGCAATCTTTAAGTGTGGGGAGGTCGATACCGATCTCCATAGGTTAGTACTTTCTTGTCTCAATACCAATGTTTAAATTTTCTTTGTAGTTAGTTGTTGCATTTGCATGTTTGTTTGATTTTTATGCATTTAGTTACTACTTGGTTGAAGTAATATTTTCTTTTTCAAGAAACCTTTTAAGAGCATTTCACTAATTTAAATAAAATTTAATGTTACACTTGTTTGAAGAAATATTATACTGGAACATGGTTTAGAGCTCGAACACACAAAACCTGTGAGATTTTTGAACCTATTTGAATTGGTTGCATTTTATCAACCAATATTCTGTTTTAGTGTGTATTTTTCTCTCTAAATTTGTGATCTTTGTCTTGCTTGATTCTATATTTCCATTATTTGATGTATGCATACACTTACATGATTGAGGTCTTTATTTCACTGAGCTTACATACCCATATGGCCTTACCTTTCATTATCCCTTGCAAACCAATTTTGAGCCTATTTTACCCCTTTGTTCTTTTTATTTAGCACATCATTAACTCTAAGTGAAAAAAACAATAATGTCCTTAATTTGAATCTTTGGTTAGCTTAGACTAGTGAGAGTGCTTATGATTTAAGTCTGGGAAAATTGGTTTTGGAACCATTTGGTTTGAGAATTGAGTATGTTAGAACTTTCTGAAAATGTGAAAGAAATGTTTAGGACATGATTCATGCATCCAATAATTTAATCATATGCATTGAGAAAAAAATATAATATAGATATATATAAAAAAAATGAAAAAGGAGAAAAAAAAGAAGAGCAAATAAGAAAAAGGGGACAAAATGCCCCAAAGTAAATGGTGAAAGCAATGCATATGTACTATACCTGAAATTAGAATGCATGAATATGTGAAAAACATGGTTAATGGATATTTAGATGTGGTATTATGATTCATGGATTGTCTAAAGTTAGGTGGAAAGTTTAAGTTAATTAAGGATTCAGATTTTAGTCCACTTGGCCAAATACAATCCTACCTTGACCCTAACCCCATTACAACCCTTAAAAGACCTCTTGATATGTGTATCTGTGCATTAAATTTATGTTGATTGTTAGATGAAGAGCAAGCCTTAGAAAGTAAGGTTAGTAGAGAATTGAGAGAATCGAACCTTAAACACTTGAGTGATTAGAGTGTATACACTACCAGTGAGGGTTCGATGCTCAATCCCTTGTTCCCTGTTTTCATGAGCTATTTTCTTCTTGCAAGTCTATTTGTACTTCATTTTCATGATTTGAATTAGTGAAATCCAGTTCATATTTCTTCTTGAAGGATTTGTTTACTTTTAACTAAGTAGGTAAAAACACTTTGCATGTAGTTGCATTCATATAGATAGGTTGCATTTCATACATTCTATCATTCCTCTTCATTCTTTATAGCTTCTCTTGAGCTTAGCATGAGGACATGCTATTGTTTAAGTGTGGGGGGGGGTTGATAAATCACTATTTTATGGTTTATCTTGTGCTCATTTGAGTGGTTTTTATCAAGTCCTTACCCACTTATTCATACTATTTGCATGGTTTTACATTTTTCTTCCTGATTTTGTGCTATGATTGAAAACATGCTTTCTATGGTCTTAATTTGCTAATATTAATCCTCTCTTATTACCATTAGATGCCTTGATATGTGTGTTAAGTAATTTCAGAGTTTATAGGGCAGGAATGGCTCAGAGGATGGAAAGGAAGCATGCAAAAGTGGAAGAAATACAAGAAGTTGGAGAAATTGCTAAGCTATCCAGCCTGACCTCTTCGCACTCAAACGGCTATAACTTTAGCTACAGAGGTCCAAATGACGCGGTTCCAGTTGCGTTGGAAAGATAACGTTCGGGGCTTCGATTTAATATATAATATGCTATAGTTTCCCTGATGCTAGGCGACGCGACCGCGTGCTCCATGCGGCCGCGTCGCAGTGACGGAAATTCAGCATGTTTGAATTCGCAACCAGCGAATTTTGGGTTGTTTCTGACCCAGTTCTCGGCCCAGAAAACACAGATTAGAGGCTATAAAGTAGAGGAATGCATCCATTTATCAGGAAGCTTTCACATTCACAATTTTAGGAGTAGATGTAGTTTTTAGAGAGAGAGGTTCTCTCCTCTCTCTCTTAGGATTTAGAATTAGGATTCTTTTTACTTCATGATTATTTCATCTTTTGCCATCATAGGTTCAATGTTCCTTTTATTTATTTTTCTAATTCAATTTATGAACTCTTCCATGTTACATTTGATATCTTTATTAGTGCTAATTGAGGTATTTCAGATTTATGATTGTTCTCTCTTTTATTTATATAAATAATTTAGATTTTTCCCTTTGGCTTTGGTTGAGTCATTGGAGACACTTGAGTTATCAAACTCATTGTTGATTGAAAATTGGAATTCTTCAAGAATTAATTCAGGTTCCAATAACTCTAACTTTTCCCAAGGAAAGACTAGGACTTGAGGAATCAGAATTAATTCATCCACTTAACTTACCTTCATAGTTAGAGGTTAACAAAGTGGGAGAAAAATCCAATTCTCATTACAATTGATAAGGATAACCAGGATAAGACTTCCAGTTCTTATACGTTGCCAAGAGTTTATTTTACAGTTATTTATTTATTTTTATTGCTTTGAAAATATACCTGTGCCCATTGCCCAAACTCCAGAACCCCAATTTACAAACTCATAACTAATAATAAGAACATACCTCCCTGCAATTCCTTGAGAAGACGACACGAGGTTTAAATACTCGGTTATCAATTTTAAAAGGGGTTTGTTACTTGTGACAACCAAAATGTTTGTATGAAAGGACTTTTGAAGGTTTAGAAACTATACTTGCAACGAGAATTTATCCGCAAATTTCTAGACCACGCAAAAGTTCTCTCATCATTCATCAAGAAGAATTGGAAGCATCTGTTTGAGCATGTGAGACGCAATGTGAGCCATGTGAGACATAAGGCACATCATGTGAGACGCAAGGTTGCCATGTGAGATGCCTAACAGTTTGTGAGCCACTGGGAGTGTGCTTGGGGGCTTTGGGGTTGCTTGTAGTGAATAGAAACTCTTCTATTTAGCTCAGAAATCTTTCTGCTTAGCTTCGCTTGATTTCTCTAAAGATCTCTTGAAATAAAATAAATTTACAGTCTCAAAGTAATATGCACTAAATCATGACTTGATTGCTTAAAAAAAACAAGAATTCTTAGTTTATTGAATTAAATCCTAAAGGAAAAATAACTAAAGATACAAATGCATCAGTTATTGAACTTTAACTTTTATCTCTTGTTCTTTTTATTAATATCACGTACAAAGAAAAGAAAAGAAGAGATAGTTCTTGAAATTATGTACGAAGAAAAAAAAGAATGCAGGAGGTGGCTGAAAATGAAGAACTATCGGAGTTATAAGGATGAATCATCAAAATAAATTAATAAAATATTATTATAATAAAATATTATTATTACCATAAGATATTATTATTTATTTTTCTGTTCAAATTCAGCTCGTCAAACTAAATCTAACCACGTTACTCGAATTTTGCAAATCCTAATGTATAGAGCTTAAGAAATCTGTTGTTGAAAATTTGGGTTGTTACAATCTACCCTCCTTGAAAGAATTTTGGCCTCAAAATTTCAGTTATGTTCAAGAAGTTATCGAAGATCTTCAAGCGATCTGATTCCTTCAAGTCATCTTGAAGAAGAGAAGAGTCTGTTTCATACAACAACCATATCTCACATAGCAATAGCCATGGAGATCATAACGTCTATGAAAATAGATATGCCTCATACCAATTTGTCGTTTGGAACTCGATTAAACTATGCCTATTCGGAGCCATTAAGATCTTATCCACACCAAACAATCAACATTAATGTGATCAGTCTTAATATCTCAAGCTAAGCAAGAATATTCCCAAAATGAGCCTTCTTAGATATTCATGCCAAATGTTTTTCAAAGATATTCCAATAGAATGAGACACACAAGTAGAGCATGTAGTGAAGCATGATTCAGTCCATTCCCTAGACTCTACTGGAAACGAACTGTTCTAATACCAAGTAGTAACGACCCAATTTCTAGCATGTCATAATCACATTAGAAGCTAGGCAATTACTAACTTGCTTCTCTATTTATTTGCTAATATTTGTTATATGAGCTTGTTTCATTGTTAAAGCGTAGTTATTTTGTCGGAAAAATTTTTTTCTTGAAAATGTTTGGTTCGATAAGTAGAAACATTCAAAGATAAATCATAGATAATAATAGATTAAGCAGAATCAGAACTTTCATGTACATACATCGCACATTGATTAACATCACTAGGAGTAGCTAGCTATTAACTATATATATATATATATATATATATATATATATATATATATATATATATATATATATATATATATATATATATATATATAACATCGCCTAGTCCCTCTAAACTACAAAGGCAAGGGAATAACACTCTAGGTCTTCAAAATTCTGGCCAAGCTAAACGTCGTCAAAATGCCAAATATCATCTATCACTCCTCCACATGATCATCTGTCATTACTGGGCCATTGGAGCTCCATCTGAATGGGGAAGGAAACGGGTAAGAACTTGGAGGTTCTTAGTAAGGTCGGGATTGTTAGTTAAGTTCATTAATTCTTTATTATTACCAAATAAGTGTACTTGAACATAAAGTTTAGGAAAAAATAGATAAATAGAAATACAAAAAAATAGTAAACAAACAGAGAATATAGAATATAATAAGAAAGGCACACACACGTGTAGAATACACATAAGGGAATATGTGCAATAAACAAGTATGATGCATGTCCATCCTATGCAGCCATAAGTTCATGCGTCGGTTGACTACCGGCAACCCGACATCACCTAGGCACAAGTCCCAGATATGGCTTTTCAGTTGTATCAGTTGTATATACAAGTCGTATTGCCGAAGCCACATCAGTTGACTTTTAACTCTTTTCTACAGATATGCGTACCCTTGGAAAGTAGTTCTCAGTCTGGAGATGTCCCCATTATACATTTGGTACAACGGCCTAATAAAACATTCAATTTTCATTTTACCATTTCCTTTATCCTTATCAGTTCCGGGTTGCGAAGTCTTACGGTACAGTCATTCAGTCTGACTTCCATTTCTTAGTTACACAAATCAAATAGTTACACATATCAGTTCTCAGTTACCTTAATCCATGACATATTCTGGAACCAACAAACACAAACAAACACACAATACAAACATACAAACAATTCAAAAATAAATCAATTATCAAGGAATTCACAAATAGCATAACAACACAAGCACACAAAAGTAATTCATACAAATGCACATGATGATATCTTTCCTTAACCGTTCCTTTCAATTATCAATTCCAAATCACTATAACTCCTCTTAACTGCTCTTTTTCTTTTATTCCTTTTTCTCAATTACATTTTTCGATATTCATTTTCTGTCCTTTATTCTCATATGTCATTATTTTGTTTTTCTCTATTTTCTTTTATAATCTTAACAATCTTAGTCTCTTTCATTTGTCTCACTTAGGTCCCACTTTTGGTAATCTTATTTCTCTTTTCTTTTGTATTAATGTCTTTTCTTGATATTCTTAATCTTTCTTTTGTACTATAATCAATTATAAACCTCTTCTCGAGCTTTTTCCTAAATATTTTATGAAGAAGTCCCTAGAGCTTAGACTACTAAATTATCTTTCTACATCTTTTATTATAATTACTATTATATTATTCAATTTTACAATACTTACCTCATCATTTACTTAAATTCTTTTTACATTTTTAATTACTAAAAGTTCCGATGGTTACCTAAAATTGGAGGCCGATCTCGGAGGAGATATGTAGTGGTGGTTGGAGCTGTTGTGTCTGACTTGTTGAATCTGGTGGTACTGCTGTTCCTTGATCACTGGAGGGTGGTGGTACCTGCAAGAAACTCCGATGCTTAAGTTAGCACATGCTTCATGCAGGTTTTTTGTGTAGAATCAGAGTATGAGTTATACCTAGGTACTCTAGTGTATTTATAGTAGTGTGGAGTGACCTCCCTTTTAGATAAGTTAGTTATCTTATCTTATCTTTTATGGGTGGGTCCCCTTATCTTTGGCCAACCGCTTTTAAGTGGGTTGTGATCTTCTCCTTTGGACCTGCTTGGGCCCTCATAGCAATTTGGCCGAGCTTTTTAAGAAGAGGTCGGTGGTGATCCAACCTTAAGAGGTCGGTCGTTCTGGTCTTTGGTCAACCCGAGTCGTATAACTCGACCCATGGTATGAACAATGCCCTTGCTCGAGTTTGATTTTCCCCTGGAGGTCGTGTCTTTAGACTTCGACCCCTTTGAGGAAGTCGTGCTCGTGCATTTGCCTTTGGTCGATCTCTTGTATAACTCCTGTCGGGATTTCTTCTGTTTGAATGTGAAGTGTTTCTTTCTTTCTTTTTTAATTGTAGTGCGCGTTGCGCTTTCTTTGGGAATCTGCGAGGGCTTTAAAAGCCCATTTAATTTCCCTTTGCCATTTTTTCTTTTCCCTCTTTGTACTTCACTTTGAAATTAAAGAATCACTTTCAGTTTCTTCCTCCCTTTCTCTTTTTCGTTCTTTGTTTGCTGGCTTTTCTAATTTTACGCCCCCAAGCCTTCTACCTTTTATGCTTTGAAAAGTGCTCATTGGTACGTGTTTGTCGTTGCTTCAGTCTTTGAGCAGTTATCGCTCTTGTTCCTTCTTCTCCGCAGGTTGGTATTTCTTTTTCCTTCTTTATACTTTGATGCTTTTACTCTTGCATGCTTGCAAAGTTTTGATTTTTATTGAGTTTGCCTTTGAGAAGCTTGATCTTTTTCGTAAAGAGATTGCGTCTTTGCCTGTTTTCATCGTTGTGATTTCTCCTGCTACTTGTTTTAAAAAAATGTGCACCTCTTAGGTTTCTGTTGTTATTGGTAGTTGATCTTTTATTTGGCGAATTGTAGGGTTTTTTGCTTTTATTGCTGTTTGTTATTCAGAAGTGTTGGTACTTAGGTTGGATTCCTTGCATGTTTGAGGGGGTTAAGGCTGGTTAGGGTTCCAATTTTTATGCCGTTTCCATTTTCTGGGTTCTTGCTCTGTTTGTTGCCTCCAAAGGGTGTCCCTGGGTGTTGTTGAATATTCCTTGTTTTGTAGACCCTGGGGTGCCCTTTTTGCTGCCCCACCTCTGTGCTTATTGGTTGTTCCTTCTCTTTTTTGATTCTGCCCGAGTTGTTTTAGTAGTGACCCCCTGTTATCTTCCTTTACTGTAGGTGTAGTTTGCCGTATATCTTCCTGGTGCAAGAATTGTAAATCACACTTTTTACAACTCGTACCACTAACCAGCAAGTGCACTGGGTCGTCCAAGTAATACCTTACGTGAGTAAGGGTCGATCCCACGGAGATTGTTGGCTTGAAGCAATCTATGGTTATCTTGTAACTCTTAGTCAGAAAAACAATAAAATAATTCACTTATCAAATTTGATTGCAAGGAATAAAAGGGCAGAACACAAATTATACTTGTATGCAATGATGGAGAATATGTTGGAGCTTTGGAGATGCTTTATCTTCTGAAATTCTGCTTTCCTCTATTTTCTAATTCACGCACGCACGTCCTCCTATGGCAAGCTGTGTGTTGGTGGATCACCGTTGTCAATGGCTACCATCCATCCTTCCAGTGAAAAGGGTCCAGATGCGCTGTCACCGCACGACTAATCATCTGCAAGTTCTCAATCGTACTAGAATAGGATTTACTATCCTTTTGCGTCTGTCACTACGCCCAGCACTCACGAGTTTGAAGTTCGTCACAGTCATTCAATCCCAGAGTCCTACTCGGAATACCACAGATAAGGTTTAGACTTTCTGGGCTCTCATGAATGCCGCCATCACTCTAGCATATACCACGAAGATTCTGATTAAGAGATCCAAGAGATACTCATTCAATCTAAGGTGGAACGGAAGTGGTTGTCAGGCACGCGTTCGTGGGGGAATGATGATGATTGTCACGTTCATCACATTCAGGTTGAAGTGCGAATGAATATCTTAGAAGCGGAAGAAGTTGAATTGAATAGAAAACAGAAATACTTGCATTAATTCATCGAGACACAGCAGAGCTCCTCACCCCCAACAATGGAGTTTAGAGACTCATGCCGTCAAAAGGTACAAAGTTTAGATCTAAAATGTCATGAGATACAAGACAAGTCTCTAAAAGTTGTTTAAATACTAGACTAGTAAACTAGGTTTACAGAAAATGAGTAAACTAAGATGGATAGTGCAAAAATCCACTTTTGGGGCCCACTTGGTGTGTGTTGGGGCTGAGACTTAAGCTAATCACGTGCATAGGGCTGTTTTGGGCATTCAACGCCATCTTTGGATCCTTTTCTGGCGTTGAACTCCAACTTGTAACTTGTTTCTGGCGCTGGACGCCAGACTGCAACATGGAACTGGCGTTGAACGCCAGTTTACGTTGTCTATCCTTGAGCAAAGTATGAACTATTATATATTGCTGGAAATCCCTGGATGTCTACTTTCCAACGCAATTGGAAGAGCGCCATTTGGAGTCTTGTAGCTCCAGAAAATCCATTCCCAGTGCAGGGAGGTCAGAATCCAACAGCATCAGCAGTCCTTTTTCAGCCTGAATCAGATTTCTGCTCAGCTCCCTCAATTTCAGCCAGAAAATACCTGAAATTATAGAAAAATACACAAACTCATAGTAAAGTCCAGAAATATGAATTTTGCCTAGAAACTAATAAAAATAAACTAAAAACTAACTAGAACACACTAAAAACTATATGAAATTAACCCCAAAAAGCGTATAAAATATCTGCTCATCACAACACCAAACTTAAACTGTTGCTTGTCCTCAAGCAACTAGATAAATAAAATAGAATACAAATAATTTACGAAGCAATAATATCTTAGAGTTTTTGAGTGAAGCTCAGATTCTAATTAGATGAGCGGGACTAGTAGCTTTTTGCTTCTGAACAGTTTTGGCATCTCACTTTATCCATTGAAGCTCAGAGTGATTGGCATCTATAGGAACTCAGAATTCAGATAGTGATATTGATTCTCCTAGTTCAGTATGTTGATTCTTGAACACAGCTACTTTATGAGTCTTGGCCGTGGCCCTAAGCACTTTGTTTTCCAGTATTACCACCGGATACATAAATGCCACAGACACATAATTGGGTGAACCTTTTCAGATTGTGACTCAGCTTTGCTAAAGTTCCCAATTAGAGGTGTCCAGGGTTCTTAAGCACACTCTTCTTTTTGCTTTGGACCTTGACTTTAACCGCTCAGTCTCAAGTTTTCACTTGACACCTTCACGCCACAAGCACATGGTTAGGGACAGCTTGGTTTAGCCGCTTAGGCCAGGATTTTATTCCTTTAGGCCCTCCTATCCACTGATGCTCAAAGCCTTGGGGTCCTTTTTATTACCCTTGCCTTTTGGTTTTAAGGGCTATTGGCTTTTTGCTCTTGCCTTTTGGTTTTAAGAGCTTTGGCTTTTTCTGCTTGCTTTTCCTTTTTCTTTCTCTAATTTTTTTTTGCAAGATTTTGTATTCACTGCTTTTTCTTGCTTCAAGAATCATTTTTATGATTTTTCAGATTATAAATAACATGTCTCATGTTCATCATTCTTTCAAGAGCCAACATATTTAACAGTCTTAAACATCAAATTCAAAAGACATATGCACTGTTCAAGCATTCATTCAGAAGACAGAAAGCATTGCCACCACATGTAAATAATTAGAATTTATCTTATTAAAAAATCGAAAAATATTGCCTCTTATTCTAAAGAAATTCTTCTATTTTATTCATGTTTAATGATGATGATAAAATTAAATTATATCTTAATTGGAGATAAAATAAAAAATATAGATACTAATTACTACTATATGACTCCTAAGGTAAAACTAAAATAAAAACAGTTATCACAGAGTTAAGGCTAAGATTGGAATTTAACAACCTTTGTTCTGGGAAGTGGATGTTCCTCTAATCTGCGGGGTGCTTGGTCCTTCAAGAGATAATTTATGGCGCTTTAATTCCTTTAAATCACACCCTTGCTCCTCATGTTCTTTAAGAAAATAGCAAAGAATGCTACTTTGTTCCTTCTGTTCTTTCTTTATTTGTTCCATAGCTTCTTGCATCTTGGTAATAGATGTTTCAAGATACTCCCAGTATTCAGATTGAGGGATTTCTGGGAGATATTCCTGTGTTCTCTTCTTGATGGGGTCATCCTGTGCTTGTTGTTTTTCCATTGATGCTTTGGTGATTGGTCGCTCAACTGAGATATACTCAGTTATTCCCATCCTTACTCCAGCGTCCTTGCAGAGCATAGAAATCAAGCTTGGATAAGCCAACCTGGCATCTTTGGAATTTTTGTTTGCAATTTTGTAAAATTCAGTTGAAATCAGTTGATGAACTTCCACTTCTTTTCCCATCATGATGCAATGGATCATCACTGCTCTTCTAATAGTGACTTCAGAACGGTTGCTAGTGGGCAGCAGAGAATGCCTAATGAAGTCCAGCCATCCTCCGGCGACTGGTTTGAGATCTTCTCTTTTGAGTTGATTTGGGACACCCTTCGTGCTGGTGGTCCACCTGGCTCCAGGGATACATATATCCTCTAGAATCTTATCTAGGCCCTTGTCTGTTCTCATCATTCTCCTATTGAAGGAGTCTGGATCATCTTTCAGTTGAGGTAGCTTTAAGATCTCCCTGATCTTGTCAGGGTGGGTATGAACAATATTTCCTCTGACCAAGGTCCGATAGTCATAGAGAGCAGATCCAGATAGTCTTTGCTTGTCTGTTTGCCACATATTAGCATAGAACTCCTGGACCATATTCCTTCCCACTTTCGTTTCAGGATTAGCTAGGATCTCCCAGTTCCTGATACGAATTTGCTCCTGGATCTCCGGATATTCGTCTTCTTTCAGATCGAATCTAACTTTCGGGATCACTGATCTTAGACCCATTATTTTGTAATAATGGTCTGAATGTTCTTTAGTTAAGAACTTCCCTTGATTCCAAAGTGGTTTTGGAACACTCTCTTTCTTTCCTCTTAGAGTGGGTTATTTTCCTTTAGGAGCCATGATCTTAGTGGGTATGGTTTAGTGATCACGGATAAACACACCAAACTTAGAGGTTTGCTTGTCCTCAAGCAAAAGAAAAGAAAAGAGAGGGATAGAAGGAGAGCTAGTGTAGGATGGTGGATGAGAGGAAGGAGGCCGAATGGGTTTTTAAAAGGGAGGGGGGGTTTTCGAAAATAGGGAGAAAGATAAGATAGAAGATATGGTTTTAAAAAAAATAAGTATGATAAGAAAATATATAGTTTAAAATTGAAAAGATATGAAAGATATTTGAAAAAGATAAAATTGGATTTTTGAAAAAGATAATATGGAGATTCGAAAAAGATATTGATTAGTTGAAAAGATTTTTGAATGAAAAGAGATAGATTTGTTTTGAAAATTTTGAAAAAGAGTTGAATTGGATAAAAAAAGATTTGTGCTTATGGATTAAGATACATTTGATATTTTTAGAATAGGGTTTTTAGAAATTAGGGATTTTAGAAATCAGGGTTCTTAACATGTTTATACAAGAAATCATGAATTGAAACATGAAAATTAAATTTAGAATGAAAAATATGAAGTAAAAACGAATTCACCTCCTCCCCACCATCCTGGCGTTTGAACGCCCAAACGCTGCATGTTTTGGGCGTTCAACGCCCAAATGCTGCCTCTCCTGGGCGTTCAACGCCCAGCTGTTGCTTCTTTCTGGCGTTGAACGCCAGGAACTCCTTTGTCACTGGGCGTTTTTCTGAACGCCCAGGATGCTGTAAATCTGGCGTTAAACACCCAGAAGGAGCTTCTTTCTGGCGTTCAACGCCCAGAAGATGCTTCTTTCTGGCGTTTAACGCCCAGATGGCTATCCTTACTAGCGTTCAATGCCCAGTGGATGCTTCTTTTGGGTGTTGAACGCCCAAAACAGACTTTTACTGGCGTTTTCTTGCCAGTGAGCTCTTTTTCTCTGTTTTGTGTGTAGAATCCTTCTGTAACCCTGTGAACTTATACAATTGACTCTTTACCTTAGTATCAGTGAACTTTATATAAACAAATAAAATCAAGAATAGGGCAAAATGCTTAGAGGAAGTGATGCCCCATGGCTGGGTTGCCTCCCAGCAAGCGCTTCTTTATTGTCTTTAGCTGGACCTTGCTGAGCTTTTAATCTAGCTTCAGCCTTGAGCACTCTTGCTCAACATTGCCTTCAAGATAGTGCTTGATTCTCTGTCCATTAACAATGAACTTCTTATCAGAATCAATATCTTGAAGCTCCACATAACCATATGGTGATACACTTGTAATCACATATGGTCCCCTCTACCGGGACTTTAGTTTCCCGGGGAACAGCCTGAGCCTAGAGTTAAACAACAGAACCTTTTATCCTGGTTCAAAGATTCTAGATGACAGTTTTCTGTCATGCCACTTTTTTTATTTTTCTTTATAAAGCTTGGCATTTTCAAAAGCAGTGAATCTGAATTCCTCTAGCTCATTTAGCTGGAGCAATATTTTTTCTCCAGCTAATTTGGCATCAAAGTTTAGGAATCTGGTTGCCCAGTAGGCTTTATGTTCCAGTTTCACGGGCAGGTGGCATGCCTTACCATACACAAGTTGGTATGGAGAGGTCCCTATAGGAGTCTTGAATGCTGTTCTGTAAGCCCACAGAGCATCATCCAAGCTTCGTGCCCAATCGTTTCTAGGGGTACTTACAGTCCGTTCCAGGATTCTTTTTAGTTCCCTGTTAGAGACTTCAGCTTGCCCATTTGTCTGTGGATGATATGGAGTCGCCACCTTGTGGCGAATCCCATACCGGACCATGGCAGAGTAAAGCTGTTTGTTGCAGAAGTGAGTGCCCCCATCACTGATTAGTACCCTGGGGACACCAAACCTGCTGAATATATGTTTCTGGAGGAATTTCAGTTCTATTTTAGTATCATTGGTGGGTGTGGCAATGGCCTCAACCCATTTTGATACATAGTCAACTGCCACCAGAATATAAGTGTTTAAGTATGATGGTGGAAAAGGCCCCATGAAATCAATACCCCATACATCAAACAACTCAATCTCCAAGATTTCTTGTTGAGGCATGGCGTAATTGTGAGGCAAATTACCAGCTCTTTGGCAACTGTCACAGTTACGTACAAACTCTCGGGAATCTCTGTATAGTGTAGGCCAGTAGAAGCCACATTGGAGGACCTTGGTGGCTGTTCGCTCACCTCCGAAATGACCTCCATATTATGACCCATGGCAATGCCATAAGATCCTTTGTGCTTCTTCTTTAGGTACACACCTACGGATTATGCCATCTGCACATTTCTTAAAGAGATAGGGTTCATCCCACAAGTAGTACTTTGCATCAGTAATTAATTTTTTCTTTTGTTGCCTGCTGTACTCCTTGGGAATGAACCTTGCAGCTTTGTAGTTTGCAATGTCTGCAAACCATGGTGTTTCCTGAATGGCAAACAAATGCTCATCCGAAAAGGTCTCAGAGATTTCAAGAGAGGGGAATGATGTCCCTTCTATTGGCTCTATCCGGGACAGCTGATCAGCCACTTGGTTCTCTGTCCCTTTTCTGTCTCTTATTTCTATATCGAACTCTTGCAGAAGCAACACCCATCTTATGAGCCTGGGTTTTGAATCCTGCTTTGTGAGTAGATATTTAAGAGCAGCATGGTTAGTATACACAATCACCTTTGATCCTACCAAGTATGATCTAAACTTGTCAATGGCATAAACCACTGCAAGCAATTCTTTTTCTGTGGTTGTGTAATTTTTCTGGGCATCATTTAAAAAGCAGCTAGCATAATAAATGACATGCAGAAGCTTGTCATGCCTCTGCCCCAGTACTGCACCAATAGTGTGATCACTGGCATCACACATTAGCTCAAATGGTAATGTCCAGTCTGGTGCATAAATAACTGGTGCTGTGACCAGCTTGGCTTTCAGCGTTTCAAACGCCTGCAGACACTCTGTGTCAAACACAAATGGCGTGTCAGTAGCTAGCAGATTGCTCAGAGGTTTTGCGATTTATGAAAAATCCTTTATAAATCTCCTATAGAATCCTGCATGCCCCAGAAAGCTTCTGATTGCCTTAACATTGGCAGGTGGTGGTAATTTTTCAATTACCTCTATTTTTGCATGATCCATCTCTATTCCCTTGTTTGAAATTTTATGCCCAAGGACAATCCCTTCAGTCACCATAAAGTGACATTTTTCCCAGTTTAAAACTAGGTTGGTCTCTTAGCATCTTTTCAAAACTAGTTTCAGGTGATCAAGACAGGAGCTGAATGAGTCTCCATATACTGAGAAGTCATCCATGAAGACTTCCAGAAATATTTCCACCATATCAGAGAAAATAGAGAGCATGCATCTCTGGAAGGTTGCAGGCGCATTACACAGCCCAAATGGCATCCTTCTATAAGCAAACACTCCAGATGGACATGTGAATGCTGTTTTCTCTTGATCTTGGGGATCTACTGCAATCTGGTTATAGCCTGAGTAGCCATCCAAAAAGCAGTAATAATCATGACCTGCCAATCCTTCTAGCATCTGGTCTATGAATGGTAAAGGAAAATGATCCTTTCTGGTGGTTGTATTGAGCCTTCTGTAGTCAATACACATGCGCCACCCTGTAACTGTTCTTGTAGGAACCAGTTTATTCTTTTCATTATGAACCACTGTCATGCCTCCCTTTTTGGGGACAACTTGAACAGGGCTCACCCAGGGGCTATCAGAAATAGGATAAATAATCCCAGCCTCCAGTAATTTGGTGACCTCTTTCTGCACCACTTCCTTCATGGCTGGATTTAGCCGCCTCTGTGGTTGAACCACTGGTTTAGCATTATCCTCCAATAAGATTTTGTGCATGCATCTAGCTGGGCTTATGCCCTTAAGGTCACCTATGGACCACCCAAGAGCTGTCTTGTGTGTCCTTAGCACTTGAATAAGTGCTTCCTCTTCCTGTGGATTTAAAGCAGAGCTTATGATCACTGGAAAAGTGTCACCTTCTCCCAGAAATGCATATTTCAGGGATGGTGGTAATGGTTTGAGCTCGGGTTTAGGCGGTTTTTCCTCTTCCAGAGGAAATTTCAGAGGCTCTTTCATTTCCTCTGAATCCTCAAATCAGGCTGAACATCTTTAAAAGATGTCTTCCAACTCTGATTCGAGACTCACAGCCATGTTGATCTCTTCTACCAAAGAGTCAATAAGATCAACTTTCATGCAGTCTTTTGATGTGTCTGGATGCTGCATGGCTTTGACAGCATTCAACTTAAACTCATCATCATTGACTCTCAGGGTTATTTCCCCTTGTTGGACATCAATGAGAGTTCATCCAGTTGCTAGGAAGGGTCTTCCTAGAATGAGAGTGGCACTCTTGTGCTCCTCCATTTCCAGCACTACAAAGTCAGTGGGAAAGGCGAATGGCCCAACTCTGACAATCATGTCTTCAATCACGCCTGATGGGTATTTAATGGAGCCATCAGCAAGTTGGAGACATATCCGGGTTGGTTTAACTTCTTCAGTTAAACCAAGCTTTCTGATAGTGGATGCAGGTATTAGGTTGATGCTTGCCCTAAGATCACATAAAGCTGTCTTGGTGCAATTACCTTCTAATGTGCATGGTATCAGAAAACTCCCAGAGTCTTTAAGCTTTTCAGGAAAGCTTTTCAGAATGACTGCACTGCATTCTTCAGTGAGGAGAACTCTTTCAGTTTCTCTCCAATCCTTCTTATGACTCAAGATCTCTTTCATGAACTTGGCATAGGAAGGTATTTGCTCAAGTGCCTCTGCAAATGGAATCTTTATTTCAAGAGTCCTGAGATAATCTGCAAAGCGAGCAAATTGCTTATCCTGCTCCTCTTGGCAGAGTTTTTGAGGATAAGGTATCTTGGCTTTATATTCCTCAACCTTAGTTGCTGTAAGTTTATTTCCTACAGAAGTGGTTGAAGAAGCCTTTTTAGATGGGTTGTCATCAGCACTTGTGTGTGTCTGATCCCTCACTGGCAATTGAGTGCCAGAGCTAAAAGCTGGAGTGACGTTAGACGCCAGCTCTTCATCTGTTCCTGGTGTCTGAACGCCAGAACTGTGCTTCTTTTGGGCGTTCAACGCCAGATCCTTGCTTGTTTCTGGCGTTGAACGCCATTCCTGAGCATGATCTGGGGGTTCAGCGAGTTAAACACCAAAGTGGTCCCTGAGATTTGCAAAATGCATCGATTTAGTCTCTGACTTCCCAATTGTACTAATTTAATCCTCCAGATTCGAAAAAATGCATCAAAATGGTCCCCCTCATATTTTTCGGTCAGATTCCTTACCGGCGGGAGTGACGTGGCGAACGAGTGCCACGCTGGAGTGTCCAACGGTTGGATGATGTGGCAAATAAAACTTTATGCACCAATTTTGTCCCTGATCCCTTTTTAAACCCTAACTCACAAATGGCGCAGCACATCATCGTCTTCTTCTCTTCTTCGTCATCTTCTTCGTCGTCTTCTTCGTCTTCTTCTTCTTCTTTTTATGATGATTCACTTCTATGTCTCTTTCCACCTATAACTTTCCTGCCATTTAGGTGCAAACCCCTTTTGGTATGGCTCGCACCCACAGATTTGCAACCGAGACGGTTGATGTTCCCGCACAAGAAGGTGAAAGGGTAACTGTTGCGGTGGCAGCTCCATTATTTAATCCCTCAGTCCTCTTTCCCCTTCTTGCTGTCCTTGCCACTGGTGATGCTGCGTCTGGACTTATTGACCCCAGGTTGCCCTAATTCCTATCAGTTGTTGCAGTTTCATCACTCGCTGTTGGAGCCACGTTAAATTCCGTCGTTTTTCCACAGTTGAAGCAGGTACTGCTGTTAGTTCATCAGTTTTGTTCCCATTGATAGATGCTTGTTTGCCTATCTTTTGTCTATCCAGTTTTACTTAAAAGAGGCAATCTTCTTGTTGATGATGCTTATATTGTTGTTTCCCCTTTGAAAAAATAACTTAAAAATGGCAATGTGTCTGCAGTTGTTACTTTCACTCTTTCGGTGGTTTAAACTCTATCCACATGGGTTTGTGCTTTGTTTTATTACTACTCGTCCTTGAATATGAGAAATAGGAAACAAAAGGGTGCAACTTTTTTTAGTTCATGACTTGTGGGCTCCTTCGATGGAAGTTATTACAATATGGAGGAATCAGTGTGGCTTGATTTCCCCTTATCTTTAACTTTGTTTACATTACTCAATTATGAGGGTTCTCAAGAAGATATAATTAGTTCATCTGTTCTTTATTCTGGCCAACACAGCTTCCACAAGGGTCGGTTGAGGTTACTGCTATCAAACAACGACTTCTATCTCAGTATGATGTGATTCTATCACGCATCAAGGACCTAAAAGAGGCTGCTGAAAAAGAGGCGTGCTACATTCATGATTTGAAATTAGCATGGTGATATATGATTTGATAATTCATACATAATCCAGTTTGAACCATCCTGCATGTTCGTGTGAATATTTTGCTGTAAAGAGGGAAAGATATAGTTATGTCTGACTATAATTTACATTATGTTATAGAAAAATCATCCTGATTGAAAAGGAATGCAGAATGCTGAACTGAATCATCTAATAATACACTAGCAATCTAATTATAAGTAACTTATAGAAAATACTTGAATATGTCACAGTTTCCTCCAGAAATTGTCTGAGTACAGCTCATTGATTGTATATTTTATTTATGACTGAATAAAAGAGAGTGCAAAAATCTTTATTGAAAAAAGGCACTTTGTTTCCTATCCTTATGTGGATTTTTACCTGTACCAGTTATATTTACTTCCTCCTTTGTAGATCTGGATGTTAGCTCGAATGTGCCAACTCGAGAACAAAATTTCAGCTGTTGGAGAACCTTCTTATCGGTGAACTGTGAATCCGCAACATCATAGATTCTTTGTTTCTGATATGTTCATGAAATAGTTTTTAAATAAATAAATATGTTGTTGAAATAATCATTTTCTCCTCATTGACCATTTATGCAGGACTCGTAGAAGTAAAGTCAAAAGGGTGCGAGAGAGCCTGCAAAACTCCCTCAGGGGAAGGATTGAATTGATTGATAGCTATGCCAGGGTATGCTTCTCAGAAAAAAGTATAATGAGAATGAATAGAAGAAGAAGAAGACGAAGAAGAGAAGAAGACGATGATGTGCTGCGCCATTTGTGAGTTAGGGTTTAAAAAGGGATCAGGGACAAAATTGGTGCATAAAGTTTCATTTGCCACATCATCCAACCGTTGGACACTCCAGCGTGGCACTCGTTCGCCACGTCACTCCCGCCGGTAAGGAATCTGACCGGAAAATATGAGGGGGACCACTTTGATGCATTTTTTCGAATCTGGAGGATTAAATTAGTGCAATTGGGAAGTCAGGGACTAAATCGGTGCATTTTGCAAATCTCAGGGACCACTTTGGTGTTTAACTCGGTGTTCAACGCCAGCCTTCCACCCAATTTCTGGCGTTTTAGTGCCAGAATGATTTTCCCTGGGCTCTTACTGTCCTTAGGTGGATTTTGGGTGGTTTGCTCATTTCTTGGCTTCTTGCTGCCTTGAGGTGAGGTATTTAACGTCTTCTCACTTCTTAATTGAACTGCTTGGCATTCTTCTGTTATTTGTTTTGACAGCTGCTGCTTTGTTTGCTTCAATTGTTCTTCCATATTTATATTAGCCATCCTTGTCTCTTGTAGTCTATCCTTGAATTCGGCTAACTGCTTTGTTAGAAAGTCCAATTGCTGATTGAATTCAGCAGCTTGTTTTACAGGACTGAGTTCAGCAGTTATTGTTTTAACCTCTTCTTTCATGGAAGGGTCACTGCTTAGGTACAGATGCTGATTTCTGGCAACTGTATCAATGAGCTCTTGAGCTTCTTCAATTGTCTTTCTCATGTGGATAGATCCACCAGCTGAGTAATCTAGAGACATCTGAGCTCTTTCTGCAAGCCCATAGTAGAAGATGTCTAACTGAACCCACTCTGAAAACATTTCAGAGGGGCATTTTCGTAGCATCTCTCTGTATCTCTCCCAGGCATCAAAAAGAGATTCATTATCTCCTTGTTTAAAGCCTTGGATGTCCAGCCTTAGCTGTGTCATCCATTTTGGAGGAAAGTATTGATTCAGGAATTTTTCTGTCAGCTGTTCCCATGTCGTTATGCTGGCCTTAGGTTGGTTATTTAACCACCTCTTAGCTTGGTCTTTTACAGCAAATGGAAACATTAATAATCTGTAGACATCCTGATCTACTTCCTTATCATGTACTGTGTCAGCAATCTGTAAAAACTGTGCCAGAAACTCTGTAGGTTCTTCCTGTGGAAGACCGGAATACTGGCAACTTTGCTGCACCATGATAATGAGTTGAGGATTCAACTCAAAGCTACTGACTCCAATGGAGGGTATGCAGATACTACTCCCATATGAAGCAGTAGAGGGGTTAGCATATGACCCCAGAGTCCTCCTGGACTGTTCATTTCTGCTTAGGTCCATGATGGAGAAAGGGAGATGATGTAAAATAGAAGAAAATATTTTTATTTATTTAATTATTTATTTATTTCGAAAACAAAATAAATTAAAATAAAATAAATAAAAATAGGTGAAGATTTTCAAAAAAATTGAGGAGAGAGAAAGTGGTTAGGATGTTTTGAAAAGGATATGATGATTTTTGAAAAAGGTTTTAAATTTTGAAATAAAAATCTGAATTTTAAAGGTAAATTTCGAAAATCTGCTTTAAAATAGAGAGAAAAGATATTTTTGGATTTAAAGAGGAGAGAGAAAAACAATAAGATAGTACAAGATTAAAAATTTTTAGATCTAATGCTCCTTGTTTTCGAAAATTTTGGAGGGAAAACACCAAGGAACACCAAACTTAAAAATTTTAAGATCAAGACATAAGGAAAATCAAGAACACTTTGAAGACTCACAAGAACACAAGAACATGAAGAAAGAACACCAAACTTAAAATTTTTAGAAAACCAAACTAAAATTTTCGAAAAACAAAGAAAAATCAACAAGAAAACACCAAACTTAAAGTTTGGCACAAGATTTATTCAAAGAAAAATTATTTTTAAAAAAGATTTTAAAAATAGGATAGCCAATTACTAAGAACATAAGCACCACGCTCTAGCTAATTGAGCTATAAATTTAAAGTGTTTTAACAAGGTATAAATAATAAAAGACTCTAAACCAAGAAGAAAAATTTTTCCTAATCTAAGCAACAAAATAAACCGTCAGTTGTCCAAACTCAAACAATCCCCGGCAACGGCGCCAAAAACTTGGTACACGAATTGTAAATCACACTTTTTACAACTCGTACCACTAACCAGCAAGTGCACTGGGTCGTCCAAGTAATACCTTACGTGAGTAAGGGTCGATCCCACGGAGATTGTTAGCTTGAAGCAATCTATGGTTATCTTGTAACTCTTAGTCAGGAAAACAATAAAATATATCACTTATCAAATTTGATTGCAAGGAATAAAAGGGTAGAACACAAATTATACTTGTATGCAATGATGGAGAATATGTTGGAGCTTTGGAGATGCTTTATATTCTGAAATTCTGCTTTCCTCTGTTTTCTAATTCACGCACGCACGTCCTCCTATGGCAAGCTGTGTGTTGGTGGATCACCGTTGTCAATGGCTACCATCCATCCTTCCAGTGAAAAGGGTCCAGATGCGCTGTCACCGCACGGCTAATGATCTGCAGGTTCTCAATCGTACCGGAATAGGATTTACTATCCTTTTGCATCTGTCACTACGCCCAGCACTCGCGGTTTGAAGTTCGTCACAGTCATTCAATCCCAGATTCCTACTCGGAATATCACAGACAAGGTTTAGACTTTCCGGGCTCTCATGAATGCCGCCATCAATCTAGTTTATACCACGAAGATTCTGATTAAGAGATCCAAGAGATACTCATTCAATCTAAGGTGGAACGGAAGTGGTTGTCAGGCACGCGTTCGTGGGGGAATGATGATGATTGTCACGTTCATCACATTCAGGTTGAAGTGCGAATGAATATCTTAGAAGCGGAATAAGTTGAATTGAATAGAAAACAGAAATACTTGCATTAATTCATCGAGACACAGCAGAGCTCCTCACCCCCAACAATGGAGTTTAGAGACTCATGCCGTCAAAAGGTACAAAGTTTAGATCTAAAATGTCATGAGATACAAGACAAGTCTCTAAAAGTTGTTTAAATACTAGACTAGTAAACTAGGTTTACAGAAAATGAGTAAACTAAGATGGATAGTGCAGAAATCCACTTCTGGGGCCCACTTGGTGTGTGCTGGGGCTGAGACTTAAGCTAATCACGTGCATAGGGCTGTTCTGGGCGTTCAACGCCAGCTTTGGATCCTTTTCTGGCGTTGAACTCCAACTTGTAACTTGTTTCTGGCGCTGGACGCTAGACTGCAACATGGAACTGGCGTTGAACGCCAGTTTACATCATCTATCCTTGAGCAAAGTATAGACTATTATATATTGCGGGAAAGCCCTGGATGTCTACTTTCCAACGCAATTTGAAGCGCGCTATTTATAGTTCTGTAGCTCCAGAAAATCCATTCCGAGTGCAGGGAGGTCAGAATCCAACAGCATCAGCAGTCCTTTTTCAGCCTGAATCAGATTTCTGCTCAGCTCCCTCAATTTCAGCCAGAAAATACCTGAAATTACAGAAAAACACACAAACTCATATTAAAGTCCAGAAATATGAATTTTTCCTTGAAACTACTAAAAATAAACTAAAAACTAACTAGAACACACTAAAAACTATATGAAATTAACCCTAAAAAGCGTATAAAATATCCGCTCATCACTTCCCGAAAAAATATTGTTGAGATGTCTACCCAGATCCCTGCTGGCATGGTCGAATGGATGGATTCTATAGTCCTAATGTGTGTGACCATGGCCGACCCGGAGTACTGTGAGAGGCTTAGGAGATTCCATAGGATCTGTAGCAATAGGGACGATGAAAAGAACTATGAGATGTTGTCACCTAACCCTGAGGAGAGGGTTAGTTTCCCTTCTTTGACCCCGAGAGAACGTCCGTTCTTTTACGCTTATGACTTTTTCTTTAGTCTGCTGAACATCACCATCCCTTTTACTGCTTTTGAGACCGACCTGTTATGGACTTGCAAGGTAGCCCCTTCTCAGCTTCATCCGAACTCTTGGGCCTTCATTAAGATTTTTCAGCTGTTGTGCCAGGAACCGTATCTCTTTTCCTTTATCTGTTTGTGTTGACCATACCTGGAGTAGCCAAGAAGAAGACTTCTTGGGTTTCGTTCTGAGCTACCCAGGGGAAAAAAGTATTTTCTATGTATGATGAGTCTTTTCGGGATTTTAAGAACTATTGCTTTAAGGTCCGAGCTGTCGAGAATGCCCGACCTTTCTTTTTAGATGAGAATGACGAGCCGACCTTTCTTTTATGTTAGCAAAAAGATATTTGTATCTACTAAGTATTCTTGGGAGAGTCTGGATGAGGTTGAACAGGCCTTTGTGGGTGTTTTAGAGGAGAACTGGGGGGAGCCTCCTCATTCGGACACGAAGAGGTTTCTAGGAAATCCTTCCCTCCTCCGTGCCGAGCTGGGTAGTGTCCGACCTCTTTTTCTAGTGATTTTCTTCTGTTATTTGCTGATTTTTCCCTTACTTGTTTGTAACTTTATTTTCCTGGTTCTTTTTTCAGAAATGGTGAAATCTACGGATTCTATGAGGGCCTTCTGTAGGGCTAAGAAGGTGACTGCTGCACAAAACTTATCAACAAAGGCTTCGGGGGAAGGGTCTTCTCAGGTGCCTCTGAAGAAGCCGACTTCTGATGCTTCTGGGCCGAGGAAGATCATTCCGACTCTTTAAGTTCGGACGATTCCTTCTGACCCTGTTCAGCCGACCTCTGGTGCTGCCTCCTCTCCTACTACTGCTGGTCCTCCCCCAAAACGTCAAAAAACTGTTGGTTCTTATGATCTAAATGACAAGGATTTTGATGGTGTGGGTTTTGCTGCTTAGATGATGTGTCGTCATGGTAAGATTCCCTTAGATGATGTGTCGATCCTTCATCACCTTGACTTTATTGCTAGCAATAGTGTTCGAATGGCCAACATGAATGCGGCCTTATTTCGTGTGGTTCGGGATTCTCCTGTTCACGTGATTAAGGCCTTTATGGAGGATGCCAAGTCTGAATTTGAAAGAATTAAGGGTTTGAAGGATGAGCTTGATGCTAGGGTGATTAAGTTGGAGTTGAATGTGGAGAGGGAAAAGTTCCGAGCTACTAAGGTGGAGGCAGCTGCTAACTTAGCTGATGAGGTTGCAAAAAAGTATAAGGAGAGCTATACCCGGACCTATGGCGAGCTGCTGGAAGCTAAAGAGAGGCTCCAATCGGCCCAGGATGATTATGCCGAGCTCCAGGGACATATGGTAAATAGTATGACTGATATGTTTGAGATCCTAAAGGCTCAGGTCCAAGTTATTACTCTCGAGGCCGATCTCTCCTTGTTCAGTATGGATAATATAGTAGTGGATGGCAAGATCGTGCCTGCCCCTGATGATGAGGATGAGGGTCCTCCTCTTATGCCACCAGGGAAAGCCTCCGCAGCCTCAGCTTCTTCTGTCCCTTCAGAGGTCAACCATCCTCAGCCCGAACCTGATGTGCAGATTCTGAACCGGGCGGATGGAATTGTTGATGCTATTCCGATCTCGTCCATTCCTCCTTCTCCAACCAAGGATGCTACTACTGGGGAGAATTTAAATCCTTTATAGTTTTCTATGTTTGTATTATAGTCCAATTTATGGACTTTTGAACTTTGCTTATGTTTTTGCCAGTTCTGTTGGTACTTGACTTTTTCTAACATTTAGTTGCTTCTTTGCAACCTTTATTTTCAAAAACAAATATTTACACTCCTGGGCTGCCTTTTGGTGCAGCCTTTGAGTTTTTAATGCTTTGAAGGATATGCCTTGCGATTAGCTAAACCTTTGATATTTGTAGATTGGTGCACGGAATTGTAATCACACTTTTCACAACTCCGGTGCAACTAACCAGCAAGTGCACTGGGTCGTCCAAGTAATACCTTATGTGAGTAAGGGTCGATCCCTCGAAGATTGCCGGCTTAAAGCAAGCTATGGTTATCTTGTAAATCTTAGTCAGGAGATTAGTGATAAAAATGATTTTGTTTATGAAAAGTAAATAACATGAAATGAATGATAATTGTGATTTAGTAATGAGGAACAGGTTGAGGTTTCGGAGATGCTCTGTTGTCTGAATCTCTGCTTTCCTACTGTCTTCTTCTTCAAACACACATGGCTTCCTTCCATGGCAAGCTGTATATTGGTGGATCACCGTTGTCAATGGCTACCATCCGTTCTCTCAGTGAAAATGGTCCAGGTACGGTTTCTGTACGGCTAATCAACTATCGGATCTCTTGTCTCGGATGAAAAATACCAGGCACAGCTACCGCACGACTAATCATCTGTCGGTTCTCACTCGTGTCGGAATAAGATCTCTCTATCCTTTTGTACACTGTCACTGCACCCAACATTCATGAGTTTGAAGCTCGTCATAGTCATCCCATCCCAGATCCTACTCTGAATACCACAGACAAGGTTTAGACTTTCCGGATCTCAGAAATGCTGCCAATTGGTTCTAGCCTCTACCACAAAGGTTCTAATCTCATGGATTCGAATGCTCTGTTGTCAAGAGAGGTAAGTCAAATTCGTGGATCAGAGACCCAAGAGATACGCACTCAAGCTGTCGCCCAATGACTACGTTGAGCTCAGATAGAACGGGAGTGGTTGTCAAGCACGTGTTCATAAAGTTGAGAATGATGATGAGTGTCACGGATCATCATATTCTTTATATTGAAGTACGAGTGAGTATCTTAGAACAGAATCAAGCGTGATCGAAAAGAAAACAATAGTAATTGAATTAATCCATTGAAACACAGCAGAGCTCCTCACCCCCACCTATGGGGTTTAGAGACTCATGCTGTAGAAGATACAATATGAGATGTAAAATGTCATAAGTTCCAAAATGAATCCCTAAAAGTAGTTTTTATACTAAACTAGTAACTTAGGTTTACAGAAAATGAGTACCTAAGTGCAGATAGTGCAGAAATCTACTTCTGGGGCCCACTTGGTGAGTGTTTGGGCTGAGCTTTGAAGCTTTCACGTGCATAGGCCATTCTTGGAGTTAAACGCCAGCTTGGGTGCCAGTTTGGGCGTTTAACTCCAGTTCTGGTGCCAATTCCGACGTTTAACGCCAGAAAAAGGGTCTTTGGCTGGCGTTTAACACCAGTTTGGGCCATTAAACCTCGGGCAAAGTATGGACTATTATATATTGCTGGAAAGCCCAAGATGTCTACTGTCCAACGCAATTGAGAGCGTGCCAATTTGGCTTCTGTAGCTCCAGAAAATCCACTTCGAGTGCAGGAGGTTCAGAATCCAACAGCATCTGTAGTCCTTTCTCAGCCTCTGAATCAGATTTTTGTTCAGGTCCCTCAATTTCAGTCAGAAAATACCTGAAAATATAAAAAAATACACAAACTCATAGTAAAGTCCAAAAATGTGATTTTTGCATAAAAACTAATAAAAATATAATAAAAAGGAACTAAAACATGCTAAAAACTACCTAAAAATAATCCCAAAAAGCGTATAAAATATCCGCTCATTATAGATTTATCTTTGCAATTCTTTTTATAGAGGTTTGGTACTTTTTGTCTGACCTCTTTGTAGTGTGAGCTTTTTATCCTTGCCCTTTGGATCATGCCTTGCTTTATTTATTCTCTACTTGGGTGAGGTGATCCTTTGGTGTCCGGGCTACTTGTCTGACAACTTTTTAGTGTTCCTATAGAACCTTTTTAGTTTATTCAAACGACTTCTTTGTAGCCCTGAGATTGCTCCTTTGTTTGAGCGGAGCTGTTCCCCTTTTAGCTAAGCATGTTTGAGCCTTAAGTTATTTCTAACCTTTTTGGCTTTTATTGCTTTCTCGGGGTCGTGCTTGCTTTGCTAGGTCGCGCCTTTGGCGTGAGCTTTTTAGTCATGTTCCAACAACTTTTTAGGTAGTGTTCCAAGGGGAACGTTTTCTTTATAGTTTGTTAGGATGACTTTTTAGCTCTGTCTGTGCTTTAGCTTTTTTAAGTAGTGTTTGACACTTGTACTTTAGATCTCGGCCTAGCGCCTCATTAAAAAACCTTTTCAGGAAAAAGAGTGCCCCTTGACCTAAGATCTTTACCTCTTTCTAGCTATAGTACCTTCTTAGGTTACAGGCATGCCATGACCTTGGTAGCTCTTGCCCTTTGAGGTCGGACACCTTGTAGTAACCTTTTCCTAGTACTTCTTCTACTCGGTATGGTCCTTTCCAGTTAGCGGCTAGCTTCCCTTCTCCTGACCGACCTGCTCCGATATTATTTCAGATTAAGATGAGATCATTGGTGGTGAAGCTTTGCTAGACTACCTTCCGATTATACCTCTGAGCCATTCGACGCTTTAAGGCTTCCACTCTAATCCGAACTCTTTCTCGAACTTCTGGAAGTAGTTCGAGCTCCTCCCTTTGAGCTTGGGGGTTGGTATGTTCATTGTAGAGAATGGTGCTTTTTTTTTTTAGCTTGAGGTGTTCGGTTCCTGTTATAAAATAGCTGCATGATCAGAAAATTAGTAAGAACTTAATAAAAATCAACTAAGTAAGAAAACTACTATTACGAAAAATAACTAAGAATAAAAAAGAACGATCATACCATGGTGGGTTGTCTCCCACCAAGCACTTTTGGTTAAAGTCCTTAAGTTGGACATGTTGTGAGCTTCCTTGTCATGGTGGCTTGTGCTTGTACTGATCCAGGAATCTCCACCAATGTTTGTAATTCCGATGGCTACCGGGATCCCAAACTAGGCACATAAAGCCTTTGAGCAAGTTGAAGCAAGTGACAAAGCCCCAAGAGTGTTGATTGTGGGAATGAATTCCAGGGTCCCAAACTTTGCTTTTACACTTGTCTTCTTGTGTATCACCATTGTTCCCACTGGGTGGCAAGCAATCTGAATTCTCACAGAGACATCCAAACAACCTTCTAGACCCATTCAATTTAGCTCTACACCAATTCTTGCACTTCAATTCGGAGCATGCAACCAAATTGAACCTTGCTTGACAACTCTTACCACTAACCATCTTCCTCTTACTCTTAACGTCACAAAGAGCTCTAAGTTGACCATCCGTCTCCAGTAGCCCATATTCAAGTGAGAAAGTAAAGGTTAAGGGTAGGAATTTTACCCACTTGAATGTTGTATTGGATGGTAATGGCTTTGGGAGAGGTCTTGCAAGCTCCACTCCCCTGTGTTCTTCTTTGAATTCTATCACCTCTTTGCAAGCTTCCTCAATTTCAACCTCTTCTTCTTGGTAGCTTTCTTTTAATTCAATCTCTTCTTCATTGCTTACCAAGGGCATGGGAGGTTGTGTATCTTCCTCCTTTGTGGGTGCATCTTCCTCCTTTATTTTTGCATCTTCCTCTTCTTCCATGTGTGAGGATGGAAAGTTCTCTAATGCACTGGAGTATAAACTCCTTTGATTGATTTCCTCACTTTCTTCTATAGGATCTTGCATTGTATCTTTTGGGAAGGAATTTGCTTGTTCCTCATCCTGGTACTTGATAATCGACTGCATATGCTTCTCTATATTTTTGACACTTGTCTTTATATCATGTAAGTATTCTTTCATGAGAAGCTCAAGATCTGATGGTATTTGAGATGAATAAGAAGGAGGTGATGGTTCTTGATAAGTGTAAAAAGAAGATGGTTCTTGGTATGGATAGGAAGATAGTGGCTCTTGATATGGGTAGAAAGATGATGGTTCATGATACGGATAGAGAGGTGGTGGTTCTTGATATGAATATGGAGGTGGTGGCTCTTGATAGTTGGAACATGGAGCACTGAGGTTTCTTTGGTTTTGACCTTGCCAACCAAAATTTGGGTAGTTTCCCTATTCATAAGGATATGAATCACTACTCGGGTGTGAGTAGTAACCCATATGATCTCTCTCCATTATTTTTCCTTAGCACAACACACCAAAAAGAATTAAACGCACCATGTGGTAAACAGGAAAGCAAAGAAAAAAGAACAAAATTCTAAAAATTAAAATAAAAATTAAAATAAAACTAACTAGGAAACACCAAACTTAATTTCAGAAATTAAAAAAAATTACTAGTATTAAATTATTATTAAATTTTTTTTTAAAATTGAAAATTAAAGACAAAAATAAAACAAAAAAATAAAAAAATTTAATGGAAGGAAAAAAACGAAAATAAAAATAAAATAAAAATAAAATAAAAAGGATAAAATAAAAATTAAAAACGGAAAAAACAAAAAAAACAAAACAAAAAAATAAAAATAGAACGAAATAGTAAAGGGGGAAACGAAAAAAAAAACAAGGAAAATTAATTTTTTTTTTAATAATAAAAGAAAAAAATTAAAGAGAACGAAACGGGAGGGGAATTGCTATCGGGAGGAAAATTTTTTTTCGAAAAAATAATAAATTTTTAAAATTTTTTTATAAAATTAGAATTAAAACTCCTAATCTAAACAATCAAATAACTAATAGTTGTTAATCACAGTCAATTTCCCGGCAACGGCGCCATTTTGAAAGAACTGAAGATTGATGGTTTAGAAGTTATAAGGAATACTCGTTGTAAGTATAGTTACTAAACCAAGCAATCAACCTTTCTTACAAATGTTTTGGTTGTCACAAGTAACAAACCCCTTTAAAAATTGTTAACCGAGTATTCAAACCTCGAGTTGTCTTCTCAAGAAACTGCAGGGAAGTATATTCTTATTATTGGTTATGGAGGTTGTAAAATCGGGGTTGAGAGTGAAGAATAAATATGACAAATAATTTAAATGGCAATTAAAATAAATAAATACTGTAAAGCAAACTTTTGGCAAGGTAAGAGAAATTGGAAGTCCAACTTAGTTATCTTTCTCAACAATAATGAAAGTTGAATCTTAATTCCACTTAGTCAACCTTTACTAAAGCAAAGGAAAGTCAAGGGACTAATTAGTTTGACCTTCGAATCCTATTTATTTCCTAAGAAAAAATTGGTACTATTGAAGTTCAGTTCAATTAGCAAGATAACGATTATCAATTATGCTGAGTTTGATAACTGTTGAGTTACTGATTTCTTAACCAAAACCAAAAGGAGAAAAAGTAAAATTGCTGGAATAAAAATGTCCTTAGATGGAAAGCAATGGTAACACAAATTAAAGAGAAAGCAATCAATAACTGAAATACCTCAAATAATCATTAATTCAAATCATAACATGGAAAGGGTTCATAAGCCAAATTGGCAACATTTATAGATACGAATAAAAGCATTAAAGTAAAAGTAGCATAGAAACATAAATTAAAGTAAATACTAAACCTGGATCGAGAGTTACTCTTAAAAACTAAGAGAAGTCCTAAATCCTAATCCTAAGAGAGAGAGGAGAGAACCTCTCTCAAACTAAATCTAAATCATGGAAAGTGAAAATTGGCGAGCTCCCCCTTGAATGGATGCATTCCTACACTTTATAGCCTCTAATCTGTGTGTTCTGTACTTGGATCTGGGCCAAAAGGGATTCAGAAATCGCTGGAGGCATATTCCGTGAATTCTGGTACGTGGCCTCTGTCACGCGTCCGCGTGGGTCACGCGGTCGCGTCATTCGGAGCATTTCCTTGCCACGCGGTCGCGTCAGTCACGCGTCCGCGTCATATACGCTCTGCTTAAGGCGCGCGGTCGCGTCAGTCATGCAGCCGCGTCGCTGCTTCTTTGCTTCTGGCACACGATCGCGTCGTCCATGCGATCGCGTGGGTGCCAGTTTCTTCAAAACTCCGTTTCGCACTTCCTTCCATTCTTGTACGTTTCCTTTTTCATCCTTTAAATCATTCTGCCTTAGAAAATCTGAAACTACTCAACACACTAATCACGGCATCGAATGGAAATAAAGGTAATTAAAATAATTAATTTTAAAACTTAGGAAACATGTTTTTCACATACATCACATAATAAGGAAGGGAAAGTAAAACCATGCAATTAATATGAATAAATGGGTGAAGGATTGAATAAATCATTCAAACTAAACACAAAATAACTCATGAAATATGGGTTTATCAACCTCCCCACACTTAAACAATAGCATGTCCTCATGCTAAATTCAAGGTAAAGAATAAGAAGGTTAAAGTGGTGGAATGTTATGCAATGCAACCTATTCTAAATGCATCTACCTAAATGAGTCATGCAATTCTAATTTATCCACTCATATATAAAGCTTACATATAGTTAATTTAATTCACATTCTCAAGGAGTCATATGCATATATATATATATATATATATATATATATATATATATATATATATATATATATATATAGCCAACCCTTAAATAATAAAGCACTTCTGCAAATGAGATGGGAAAGAAAAATATTGTAAAAACTTGCAAAACAATTAGTAATTTAAGCACAGATATATGTTGATGAGCTATTGAACCCTCACTGGATTTTGTGTTTACCCTTTAGTCACTCAGTGTTTATTGGGTTTATTCACTCTACTTTTCTTTTTATTCTTACTTTCTATAACTTTGTTCTTCATCTAACCAATCAACAATTATAGAGTACAGTCATACCAAAAATCATGAGGTCTTTACTCAAGGTTGTAATGGGGCTAAGGTAAAGGTAAGGATATATGTATAAGGCTAAGTGAGCTAATAAGTTAATCCTTAATTAGACTAAGATCTCACCTAACATACATATTTAGTAAAACAAAACTTCTTTACCTATTTTCCCATATTTTCCCACTTGTTGTTACATGCTCATGCTTCAATTTTTTATCTTTATCCCATGTGCATTGCCTTTATTTTGCATTGGGAAATCTTGTATTCCTTTTATTAATTGCTGAAAAATAACTTTTTTTTAATGCACATGGTGACTTAACTTTGATTTCTCATGAGCATGCTTCCCAAAGTTTCTGAGTCATTTTATTTCTTTCAACTTTGTCTACCTTTTGTTTCTATCATCCATGTTCCCAATAGGTTTCCCACATTTTAATCTATTCATAATTTTCTATCTTAAGCTAACCAAGGATTCAACTTGGGATTTTATTTTATTTTTCTACTTAAGGCTAGTAGTGTGGCTAAATAGAACAAAAGGGATTTTAAAGGCTCAAGGGGGCTAACAAGGGTGATGTGAAAGGTAGGTTATTTTGGGGTAAGTGAGCTAAAATCAAAAGATGGCCTCAATCATTCTTTTGGTATGTATCTATATTCTATATTCTATATTCTATAATTGGACATATAGATTAAAGCAAAGTAAAGGACATCAGAATAAAAAGAAGCGAAACACACAGGAATAAAATTATGGTTTGAATGTAACCATACAATTAAGCTCAAGACTCACAGGCTGTGTGTTCTCTAGCTCAAGCATCATATATCATTCATATATGTTATGCAGGTTTAGTTAAAAATTCCCATTATTCTCATAAAAAATTATTTAGGGTAGCCTTTAAAGTTTTAATGTTCCTCCTTGATGAAATGTTGACAACTTAACTACATGATGTAATGCTATATATACAAGGTTTATGGATTTAAATCTGTTATGTTCAATTTCCTAGCTTACTACCTTTTTATATTTTTCAATTTAAACTATGCTATCTTATGCTAAAAAGGGTAAACTATACTAATTAATCCACTAATAAGTCAGAATTGCAAACTAAACTAAATAACTAAAATAAACTAAATAGCTAAAATATAAAATAAAAATGCAAAATGTGGAAATAGAGTAAAAATACAGAAAAGTAGCAATGTATAAGTACTCAAAAAATAACAGTAAAAAGAAAAATACAGAAAAATATCCAAAATAAAAGAAAAAAAAGAGATGTAGTGGTTCACCAAAATAAAATGCCAGAGATGGCGACCTCCCCACACTTAAAATGAAGCATCGTCCCTGATGCTTAGTCAAGCCGGGTGTGTAGGGTGTCATCACTGGTAGGGATGGTAGCTGGAGGCTCTGTGGTGGTGGTGGGCTGAGGATCTGGCTGCTGTAGAGGAGGGGCTACCTGGATCGGGATCTCTGGATCTGCAGCCTCAATCTGATGTGGGACCTCCTGATGTGGTGCAGCCTGCTCTGTGCCTGCCTGCTGATGGGTCTCTGCTTGGGAATGAGTCTCCTCCTCGTGCTCATCCTCCTCCTCCTCTGATGGCTCTGATGGTGTGTCGGACTCGGAGGGGATGTCACCACCCTGTCGGATCATCAGCTTTAGATGCGAATAGCGTCGCTGGCTGCAACGCTCTAATCTCTCATACCGGTGCGGGTTACGGCGCTCCATCTGATCAAGCTGTCGGAATAGGCGGTGCACGAGGCGGTATACGGGCTCAGAGGTAGGTGGAGGTGCAGTGGTGGCAGCGGGGGCAGCAGGGGCAGCTGTGGATGAAGAGGGTCCAGCAGACGGTGGGGCTGTCTCATCAGTAGCAGTGAAGGGTGGTGGTCTGTAGCCCAAAACTAGGAAGTTCCTGCTGTGAGGAATGATCTTCTTGCAGTCCGCCGCTGGTGGTCTCTCGTCGGCATCCTCCCATGGCACGTCAGCTCGACGGCCTAGCTGTGTAACCAGATAAGGAAAAGGGAGGGTGCCTCGGACGTGGACCCTGGCCATATAATGCCGGATAAAGCGTGGCAGATAAAGGTCCTTACCCTCCATCACACACCATAGGAGGGTGATCATAGCAGCCGGGATCTCCGTCTCATGAGTACTCGGCATCACATAGTTGCTCAAGATCTGGTGCCATAACCGAGCCTCATCATTTAAGTACGCCCTCTTGATCCCTCTAGGCATGGTGGTGTCCTGACCCATCTCCCAAGGAACAATTGGGTCGAGAGCTATCCGTGCCTTCACAGCATCCCAATCAAACCGCATCAGGCGCATGTCCTCTATGGCAGCGGTAATAAGAACATACTTCCCTGCAATTCCTTGAGAAGACGACCCGAGGTTTGAATACTCGGTTATCAATTTCAAAAGGGTTTGTTACTTGTGACAACCAAACATTTGTATGAAAGAACTTTTGAAGGTTTAGAAACTATATTTGCAACGAGGATTTATCCGCAAATTTCTAGACCACGCAAAAGTTCTCTCGTCAAAATGGCGCCGTTGCCGGGGAATTGCAAATGTGTGCCTTATCATTGGTTATTGTAAATATTTTTTTGATTTTTGCTTGTTTATTTGTTCTTATTTTTGTTTTTATTTTTGCTTTTTCATAAATTAAGAGGTTATTGGTTTTTATTTAGTTATTAAAAAAAAGAAAAAAATTTTGTTTCAAAAATTTGTTCTTAGTGTTCATCTTGATCTTCAAGCTGTTCTTAGTTGTTTTCTTCGTTTTGATCTAAAAATTTGAAATTTGGTGTCATTTTATTATTTTATTCTTTCCTCATTAAATTCAAAAATATTTTTAATTAATTTTTTTTGAAAAAAAAATTTCAGATTTTTATTTTTAAAATTTTTATCTTATCTTATCTTATTTCAAAAATCAAATTTCAAAATTCAAATTTAAAAATTTTGAAAATTTAAATTTAAAAATTTTCAAATTTCAAATTTCAAATTTCAAAAATTCAAATTTCAAAAATTTAAAATTCAAATTTCAAAATTTCAAATTTCAAAATTTCAAATTTCAAATTTCAAAATTTAATTTTCAAATTCAAAATTTAAATAACCTTTTAATTTAAATTTATTTTTATTTTTGTTTTTAAATTTTTATTAACTAACTATGAGTTCTCACCCCTCTCGCTTCAAGTTTGATTCCAATGTTGTTGTTAGGAATGGAAACTATAATGAGAACAGGCATCAAGGTTGGAAGAATCAAAGCTAGGAGGTGCCACAAGGATTTGATCAACCCTCATGGCAACACCACCTCCAATGGACTATCAACAACCATTCTGTTATGCATATCAAGGCAATGGCTATGGTGAGCAATCTTTTGATTATCAACAACCACCACCATATGCCTATAAACCCTCTCCTCAACATGACTTTGGACCACCATACTCACAAACCCCTTAAAAATCAAGTTTTTGGCGCCGTTGCCGGGGATTGATTGTGATTAACAACTATTAGTTGTTTGATTGTTTAGATTAGGCGTTTTAATTTTAATTAGTCTTATTTTAGTAATTTTTATTTTTTTATTTTATTTTATTTATTTTTATCTCCAAAAAAAAATTTAGTATTAATATTTTTCCTTAATTTCTGAAATTAAGTTTGGTGTTACCCAGTTAATTTTATTTTAATTTTCCTGTTTATTTTTCCTTTTTAAATTTTCGAAATTTTATTTATTTATTTATTTAGTATTTTTATTATCTTACACAGGTTACCTCACAGGGACTTCTCTGCACTCTGACGTAGAGAGTCCTATTTTTTCTTGTTTTCTGCTTTTGTATGCGCAGTAATAGAGACAAAGAACATCTCTTAGACTTTGATCCTGAACCTGAAAGAACTTTCAGGCGACGTTTACAACAAGCAAGACTTTGCAAGGCTGCAGAATCCACTATGGCAAATAATAATGCTAATGGCAATGTGGTAAATCTGAATAGGGAAGATCAGCAGAGAAGAGTGCTTGGCTCTTTGGTGCACGAATTGTGAATCACACTTTTTGCACCCGTACCACTAACCAGCAAGTGCACTGGGTCGTCCAAGTAATACCTTACGTGAGTAAGGGTCGAATCCCACGGATATTGTTGGTTTGAAGCAATCTATGGTTGTCTTGCAATTCTTAGTCAGGAAGTCAATTATATTTATCAGTTGAGTTGCGAATAAACAAGAGAGCATGGATTAAAGGTTACTTGTTATGCAGTAATGGATAATATGTTGGAGTTTTGGAGATGCTTTGTCTTCAGAATCTCTGCTTTCCTCTGTCCTCTGATTCACGCATGCACGTCCTTCTATGGCAAGCTGTGTGTAGGTGGATCACTGTTGTCAATGGCTACCATCCATCCTTCCAGTGAAAAGGGTCCAGGTGCGCTGTCACCGCACGGCTAATCATCTGCAGGTTCTCAGTCGTACCGGAATAGGATTTACTATCCTTTTGCGTTTGTCACTACGCCCAGCACTCACGAGTTTGAAGTTCGTCATAGCCATGCAATCCCAGAATCCTACTCGGAATACCACAGACAAGGTTTAGACTTTCCGGATTCTCATGAATGCCGCCATCAATCTAGCTTATACCACGGAGATTATGATTAGGGAATCTAAGAGATATTCATTCAATCTGATGTAGAACAGAAGTGATTGTCAGACACACGTTCATGGATTGAGGAAGGTGATGAGTGTCACTGATCATCACCTTCTCCATAGTTAGGCGCGAATGGATATCTTAGATAGGAACATGCATGTTTGAATGGAAAACAGAAATACTTGCATTAATTCATCGAGACACAGCAGAGCTCCTCACCCCCAACAATGGAGTTTAGAGACTCATGCCGTCAAAGAGTATAAAGTTTTGATCTAAAAAATGTCATGAGATGCAAAATAAATCTCTAAAAGTTGTTTAAATACTAAACTAGTAACCTAGGTTTACAGAAAATGAGTAAACTATAATAGATAGTGCAAAAATCCACTTTTGGGGCCCACTTGGTGTGTGCTGGGGCTGAGACTAAAGCTTCTCACGTGCCTGGGGCTGTTTTGGGTGTTCAACGCCAGCTTTGGATCCTTTTCTGGCGTTGAACTCCAACTTCCAACTTGTTTCTAGCGCTGGACGCCAGAATTGGGCAGAGAGATGGCGTTGAACGCCAGTTTACGTCCTCTATCCTTGAGCAAAGTATGGACTATTATATATTTCTGGAAAGCCCTGGATGTCTACTTTCCAACGCAATTAAAAGCACGCCATTTGGAGTCTTGTAGCTCTAGAAAATCCATTTTGAGTGCAGGGAGGTCAGAATCCAACAACATCAGCAGTCCTTTTTCAGCATGAATCAGATTTTTGCTCAGCTCCCTCAATTTCAGCCAGAAAATACCTGAAATTACAGAAAAACACACAAACTCATAGTAGAGTCCAGAAATGTGGATTTTGCCTAGAAACTAATGAAAATAAACTAAAAACCAACTAAAACATACTAAAATCTATATGAAATTAACCCCAAAAAGCGTATAAAATATCCGCTCATCACAACACCAAACTTGAACTGTTGCTTGTCCTCAAGCAAATAGACAAATAAAATAGAAGACTAATAAGTCAAGAAGCAATAATATCTCAGAGTTTTTGAGTGAAGCTCAGATTCTAATTAGATGAGCGGGACTAGTAGCTTTTTTTGCTTCCGAACAGTTTTGGCATCTTACTTTATCCATTGAAGCACAGAGTGATTGACATCTATAGGAACTTAGAATTCAGATAGTGTTATTGATTCTCCTATTTCAGTATGATGATTCTTGAACACAGCTACTTTATGAGTCTTGGCCGTGGCCCTAAGCACTTTGTTTTCCAGTATTACCACCGGATACATAAATGCCACAGACACATAATTGGGTGAACCCTTTTAGATTGTGACTCAGCTTTGCTAAAGTCCCCAATTAGAGGTGTCCAGGGTTCTTAAGCACACTCTTCTTTTTGCTTTGGACCTTGACTTTAACCGCTCAGTCTCAAGTTTTCACTTGACATCTTCACGCCATAAGCACATGGCTAGGGACAGCTTGGTTTAGCCGCTTAGGCCAGGATTTTATTCCTTTAGGCCCTCCTATCCACTGATGCTCAAAGCCTTGGGATCCTTTCTATTACCCTTGCCTTTTGGTTTTAAGAGCTTTGCCTTTTTCTGCTTGCTTTCTCTTTCTCTCTCTCTTTTTTTTTTCTGCAAGCTTTGTTCTTTGCTGCTTTTTCTTGCTTCAAGAATCATTTTTATGATTTTTCAGATTATCAATAACATGTCTCATGTTCATCATTCTTTCAAGAGCCAACATATTTAACAGTCTTAAACAACAAATTCAAAAGATATATGCACTGTTCAAGCATTCATTCAGAAGACAGAAAGCATTGCCACCACATGTTACTAATTAGAATTTTTCTTATTAAAAACTCGAATTTTATTGCCTCTTATTCAAAAGATCTACTATTTTATTCATGTTTGCTGATGATGAGAAAAATAGACTATAACTTAATTGGAGGTAAAATCAAAATAGACACTAATTACTACTATATGACTCCTAAGGTAAACTCTTATAACGACAACTATCACAGAGTTAAAGCAAAAATTGGAATTTAACAACCTTTGTTCTGGGAAGTGGATGTTCCTCGGATCTGTGGGGTGCTTGGTCCTTCAAGAGATAACTTCTGGCGCTTCAATTCCCTCAAGTCACGCCCTTGCTCTTCCTGTTCTTTAATCAAATAGCAAAGAATTTGACTTTGTTCCTTCTGTTCCTTTATTATTTGTTCCATAGCTTCTTGCATCTTGGTAACTGATGTTTCAAGATACTCCCAATATTCAGATTGAGGGATTTCTGGGAGAAATTCCTGTGTTTTCTTCTTGATGGGGTCATCTTGTGCTTGTTGTTTTTCCATTGATGCTTTGGTGATTGGTTTCTCAATTGAGATATACTCAGTTATTCCCATCCTTACTCCAGCGTCCTTGCAGAGCAGAGAAATCAAGCTTGGGTAAGCCAACCTGGCCTCTTTAGAATTTTTATTAGCAATTTTGTAGAATTCAGTTGAAATCAGTTGATGAACTTCCACTTCTTTTCCCATCATGATGCAATAGATCATCACTGCTCTTTTAACAGTGACTTCAGAACGGTTGCTGGTGGGCAGCAGAGAATGCCCAATGAAGTCCAGCCATCCTCTGGCGACTGGTTTGAGATCTTCTCTTTTGAGTTGATTTGGGACACCCTTCGTGCTGGTGGTCCACTGGCTCCAGGGATACATATATCCTCTAGAATCTTATCCAGGCCCTTGTCTGTTCTCATCATTCTCCTGTTGAAAGAGTCTGGATCATCTTTTAGCTGAGGTAGCTTTAAGATCTTCCTGATCTTGTCAGGGTTGGTATGAACAATCTTTCCTCTGACCACGGTCCGATATTCATAGAAAGCAGTTCTAGATAGTTTTTGCTTGTCTGTCTGCCACATGTTAGCATAGAACTCCTGGACCATATTCCTTCCCACTTTCATCTCAGGATTAGCTAGGACCTCCCAGTTCCTGATTCGAATTTGCTCCTGGATCTCCGGATATTCGTCTTCTTTCAGATCGAATCTAACTTCTGGGATCACTGATCTTAGACCCATTATTTTGTAATAATGGTCTGAATGTTCTTTAGATAAGAACTTCTCTTGATTCCAAAGTGGTTTTGGAACGCTCTCTTTCTTGCCTCTTGAAGTGGGTTATTTTCCCTTAGGAGCCATGATCTTAGTGATCACGGGTAAACACACCAAACTTAGAGGTTTGCTTGTCCTCAAGCAAAAGAAAAGAAAGGAGAGGGATAGAAGGAGAGCTAGGTACAATTATTGATGGAGGGGGGGGGAGGCCGAACCCATATTTAAAGGGGGGGGGGGTGGGTTCGAAAATTTAGAAAAGATATGATAAAAAAGATTGATTTGGAAAAGATAAGATAGAAGATATGATAAGAGAGGATATAGTTTAAAATTGAAAAGATATGAAAAATTTTTGAAAAAGATAATGTGGAGATTTGATAAAGATATTGAAGAGTTGAAAAGATTTTTGGAAAAGAGATGAATTGGATTGAAAAAGAGGATTTGTGCTTATGGATTAAGATACATTTGATATTTTTAAAGTAGGATTTTTAAAAATTAAGGATTTTAGAAATCAGGGTTCTTAACATGTGTATGCAAGAAATCATGATTTGAAACATGGAAATTAAAATTAGAATGAAAAATATGAAGAAGAAACGAATTTACCTCCTTCCCATCATCCTGGCGTTTGAACGCCCAAACGCTGCCTGTTTTGGGCGTTCAACGCCCAAATGCTGCTCTCCTGGGCGTTCAACGCCCAGTTGTTGCCCTTTTCTGGCGTTGAACGCCAGATAGCTATCCTTACTGGCGTTCAGCGCCCACTGGATGCCTCTTTTGGGCACTGAACGCCTAAAACAGGCTCTTACTGGCGTTTTCTTGCCAGTGAGCTCTTTTTCTTTGTTTTGTGTGCAGATTCCTTCTGTAACCCTGTGAACTTATGCAATTGATTTTTTTACCTTGTTATTAATGAACTTTATATAAACAAATAAAAATAAAAATAGGGCAAAATGCTTAGAGGATTGATGCCCCATAGCTGGGTTGCCTCCCAGCAAGCGCTTCTTTATTGTCTTTAGCTGGACCTTGCTGAGCTTTTAATCTAGCTTCAGCCTTGAGCACTCTTGCTCAACGTTGCCTTCAAGATAGTGCTTGATTCTCTGTCCATTGACAATGAACTTCTTATCAGAATCAATATCTTGAAGCTCCACATAACCATATGGTGATACACTTGTAATCACATATGGTCCCCTCTACCGGGATTTCAGTTTCCCGGGGAATAGCCTGAGTCTAGAGTTAAACAGCAGAACCTTCTGTCCTGGTTCAAAGATTCTAGATGACAGCTTTCTATCATGCCACTTTTTTTATTTCTCTTTATAAAGCTTGGCATTTTCGAAAGCAGTGAATCTGAATTCCTCTAGCTCATTTAGCTGGAGCAATCTTTTTTCTCCTGCTAATTTGGCATCAAAGTTTAGGAATCTGGTTGCCCAGTAGGCTTTATGTTCCAGTTCCACGGGTAGGTGACATGCCTTACCATACACAAGTTGGTATGGAGAGGTCCCTATAGGGGTCTTGAATGCTGTTCTGTAAGCCCACAGAGCATCATCCAAGCTCCGTGCCCAATCCTTTCTACGGGTACTTACTGTCCGTTCTAGGATTCTCTTTAATTCTCTGTTAGAGACTTCAGCTTGCCCATTAGTTTGTGGATGATATGGAGTAGCTACCTTGTGGCGAATCCCATACCGAACCATGGCAGAGTAAAGCTGTTTGTTGTAGAAGTGAGTGCCCCCATCACTGATCAGTACTCTAGGGACACCAAACCTGCTAAAGATATGTTTCTGGAGGAACTTCAACACTGTTTTAGTATCATTGGTGGGTGTGGCAATGGCCTCAACCCATTTTGATACATAGTCAACTGCCACCAGAATATAAGTGTTTGAGAATGATGGTGGGAAAGGTCCCATGAAGTCAATTCTCCATACGTCAAACAACTCAATCTCTAAGATTCCTTGTTGAGGCATGGCGTAACCATGGGGCAGATTACCAGCTCTTTGGCAACTGTCACAGTTACGTACAAACTCTCGGGAATCTCTATAGAGTGTGGGCCAATAGAAGCCACATTGGAGGACCTTGGTGGCTGTTCGCTCACCCCCGAAATGGCCTCCATATTGAGATCCATGGCAATGCCATAGGATCCTCTGCGCTTCTTCTCTAGGAACACACCTACGGATTATTCCGTCTGCACATCTCTTAAAGAGATAGGGTTCATCCCACAAGTAGTACTTTGCATCAATGATTAATTTTTTTCTTTTGTTGCCTGTTGTACTCCTTGGGTATGAACCTTGCAGCTTTATAGTTTGCAATATCGGCAAACCATGGTGTTTCCTGGATGGCAAATAAATGCTCATCCGGAAAAGTCTCAGAGATCTCAAGAGAGGGGAAGGACGTCCCTTCTACTGGCTCTATCCGGGACAGATGATCAGCCACTTGGTTCTCTGTCCCTTTTCTGTCTCTTATTTCTATATCAAACTCTTGCAGAAGCAACACCCATCTGATGAGCCTGGGTTTTGAATCTTGCTTTGTGAGTAGATATTTAAGAGCAGCATGGTCAGTATACACAATCACTTTTGATCCTACTAAGTATGATCTGAACTTGTCAATGGCATAAACCGCTGCAAGTAATTCTTTTTCTGTGGTTGTGTAATTTTTCTGGGCATCATTTAAAACGCGACTAGCATAGTAAATGACATGCAGAAGCTTGTCATGCCTCTGTCCCAATACTGCACCAATGGCGTGATCACTGGCATCATACATTAGCTCAAATGGTAATGTCCAGTCTGGTGCAGAAATAACTGGTGCTGTGACCAGCTTAGCTTTCAGCGTTTCAAATGCCTGCAGACACTCTGTGTCAAACACAAATGGCGTGTCAGCAGCTAGCAGATTGCTTAGAGGTTTTGCGATTTTTGAAAAATCTTTTATAAACCTCCTATAGAATCCTGCATGCCCCAAAAAGCTTCTGATTGCCTTAACATTGGCAGGTGGTGGTAATTTTTCAATTACCTCTATTTTTGCTTGATCCACCTCTATTCCCTTGTTTGAGATTTTATGCCCAAGGACAATCCCTTCAGTCACCATGAAGTGACATTTTTCCCCGTTTAAGACTAGGTTGGTCTCTTGGCATCTCTTCAGGACAAGTTTCAGGTGATCAAGATAGGAGCTGAATGAGTCTCCATATACTGAGAAGTCATCCATGAAGACTTCCAGAAATTTTTCCACCATATCAGAGAAAATAGAGAGCATGCATCTCTGGAAGGTTGCAGGCGCATTACACAGCCCAAATGGCATCGTTCTTTAAGCAAACACTCCAGATGGACATGTGAATGCTGTTTTCTCTTGATCCTGGGGATCTACTGCAATCTGGTTATAGCCTGAGTAGCCATCCAAAAAGCAGTAATAATTATGACCTGCCAGTCTTTCTAGCATCTAGTCTATGAATGGTAAAGGAAAATGATCCTTTCTGGTGGCTGTATTGAGCCTTCTGTAGTCAATACACATGCGCCACCCTGTAACTGTTCTTGTAGGAACCAGTTCATTTTTTTCATTATGAATCACTGTCATGCCTCCCTTTTTTGGGACGACTTGGACAGGGCTCACCCAAGGGGCTATCAGAAATAGGATAAATAATCCCAGCCTCTAGTAATTTGGTGACCTCTTTCTGCACCACTTCCTTCATGGCTAGATTTAGCCGCCTCTGTGGTTGAACCACTGGTTTAGCATTATCTTCCAATAAGATTTTGTGCATGCATCTAGCTGGGCTTATGCCCTTAAGGTCACCTATGGACCATCCAAGAGCTGTTTTGTGTGTCCTTAGCACTTGAATAAGTGCTTCCTCTTCCTGTGGATTTAAAGCAGAGCTTATGATCACTGGAAAAGTGTCACCTTCTCCCAGAAATACATATTTCAGGGATGGTGGTAATGGTTTGAGCTCGGGTTTAGGAGGTTTTTCCTCTTCCAGAGGAAATTTCAGAGGCTCTTTCATCTCCTCTGAATCCTCCAAATCAGGCTGAACATCTTTAAAGATGTCTTCCAACTCTGATTCGAGACTCTCAGCCATGTTGATCTCTTCTACCAAAGAGTCAATAAGATCAACTTTCATGCAGTCTTTTGATGTGTCTGGATGCTGCATGGCTTTGACAGCATTCAACTTAAACTCATCATCATTGACTCTCAGGGTTATTTCCCCTTGTTGGACATCAATGAGGGTTCGTCCAGTTGCTAGGAAGGGTCTTCCTAGAATGAGAGTAGCACTCTTGTGCTCCTCCATTTCCAGCACTACAAAGTCAGTGGGAAAGGTGAATGGCCCAACTCTGACAATCATGTCTTCAATCACGCCTGATGGGTATTTAATGGAGCCATCAGCAAGTTGGAGACATATCCGGGTTGGTTTAACTTTTTCAGTTAAGCCAAGCTTTCTGATAGTGGATGCAGGTATTAGGTTGATGCTTGCCCCAAGATCGCATAAAGCTGTCTTGGTGCAATTACCTTCTAATATGCATGGTATCAAAAAACTCTAAGGGTCTTTAAGCTTTTCAGGAAAGCTTTTTAGAATGACTGCACTGCATTCTTCAGTGAGGAGAACTCTTTCTGTTTCTCTCCAATCGTTTTTATGACTCAGGATCTCTTTCATGAACTTGGCATAAGAAGGTATTTGCTCAAGTGCCTCTGCAAATGGAATCTTTATTTCAAGAGTCCTGAGATAATCTGCAAAGCGAGCAAATTGCTTATCCTGCTCCTCTTTTTGGAGTTTTTGAGGATAAGGTATCTTGGCTTTATATTCCTCAACCTTAGTTGCTGTAGGTTTATTGCCTACAGAAGTGGTTGAAGAAGCCTTTTTAGAGGGGTTGTCATCAGCACTTGTGTGTGTCTGATCCCTCACTGGCAATTGAGTGCCAAAGTTAGAAGCTGGAGTGACGTTAGATGCCAACTCCTTGTCTGTTCCTGGTGTTTGAACGCCAGAACTGTGCCCATTTTGGGCGTTCAACGCCAGATCCTGCCCATTTTGGGCGTTCAACGCCAGATCCTTGCTTGTTTCTGGCATTGAACGCCAGTCCTTGCTTGTTACTAGCGTTGAACGCCAGTCTTGGGCATGGTCTGGGCGTTCAGCGCCAGCCTTCCACCAGATTGCTGGGGTTTTAACGCCAGAATTACTTTTCCCTGGGCTCTTACTGTCCTCAGGTGAATTTTGGGTGGTTTGCTCATTCCTTGGCTCTTTGCTGCCTTGAGGTGGGGTATTTAATGTTTTCCCACTTCTTAATTGAACTGCTTGGCATTCTTCTGTTATTTGTCTTGACAGCTGCTGCTTTGTTTGCTTCAATTGTTCTTCCATATTTATATTAGCCATCCTTGTCTCTTGTAGTTTATCCTTGAATTCGGCTAACTGCTTTGTTAGAAAGTCTAATTGCTGATTGAATTCAACAACTTGTTTTACAGGGCTGAGTTCAGCAGTTACTGTTTTAACCTCTTCTTTCATGGAAGGGTCACTGCTTAGGTACAGATGCTGATTCCTGGCAACTGTATCAATGAGCTCTTGAGCCTCTTCAATTGTCTTTCTCATGTGGATAGATCCACCTGCTGAGTAATCTAGAGACATCTGAGCTCCTTCTGCAAGCCCATAATAGAAGATGTCTAACTGAACCCACTCTGAAAACATTTCAGAGGGGCATTTTCGTAGCATCTCTCTGTATCTCTCCCAGGCATCATAAAGAGATTCCTTATCTCCTTGTTTAAAGCCTTGGATGTCCAGCCTTAGCTGTGTCATCCGTTTTGGGGGAAAGTATTGATTCAGAAATTTTTCTGTCAGCTGTTTCCATGTCCTTATGCTGGCCTTAGGTTGGTTATTTAACCACCTCTTAGCTTGATCTTTTACAGCAAATGGAAACAGTAATAGTCTGTAGACATCCTGATCTATTTCCTTATCATGTACTGTGTCAGCAATTTGTAAAAATTGTGCCAGAAACTCTGTAGGTTCTTCCTGTGGAAGACCGGAATACTGGCAACTTTGCTGCACCATGATAATGAGCTGAGGATTCAACTCAAAGCTACTGACTCCAATGGAGGGTATGCAGATACTACTCCCATATGAAGCAGTAGAGGGGTTAGCATATGACCCTAGAGTCCTCCTGGACTGTTCATTTCCACTTAGATCCATAATGGAGAAAGGGAGATGATGTCAAATAAAAAAATTTATTTTTATTTATTTATTTATTTATTTAATTCGAAAATGAAATAAATTAAAATAAAATAAACAAAAATGGTTGAAAATTTTTGAAAAAATGAGGAGAGAGAAAGTGGTTAGGAAGTTTTAAAAAGGATATGATGATTTTCAAATTTAAAGAGGAGAGAGAAAAACAATAAGATGGCACAAGGTTTAGGATTTTTAGATCTGATGCTCCTTGTTTTTGAAAATTTTGGAGGGAAAACACCAAGGAACACCAAACTTAAAATTTTTAGAAAACTAAACTAAAATTTTCGACAACCAAAAGGGAAATCAAAGAGAAAACACCAAACTTAAAGTTTGGCACAAAATTTAATAGAGAAATTATTATTTTTGAAAAAGATTTTTAAAAAGAGTATACCAAACTGCCACGGACTTAGACCAACGCTCTAGCTAATTGGGCAGTAAATGTAACACTTGTTTTGAAGAAGTATAAAATTTTAACCAAGAACAATAATAAGAGACTTTAAACCAAAAAGAAAAATTTTCCTAATCTAAGCAACAAAATAAACCGTCAGTTGTTCAAACACGAACAATCCCCGGCAACGGCGCCAAAAACTTGGTGCACGAATTGTGAATCACACTTTTTGCACCCGTACCACTAACCAGCAAGTGCACTGGGTCGTCCAAGTAATACCTTACGTGAGTAAGGGTCGAATCCTACGGAGATTGTTGGTTTGAAGCAATCTATGGTTATCTTGCAATTCTTAGTCAGGAAGTCAATTATATTTATCAGTTGAGTTGCGAATAAACAAGAGAGCATGGATTAAAGGTTTCTTGTTATGCAGTAATGGATAATATGTTGGAGTTTTGGAGATGCTTTGTCTTCAGAATCTCTGCTTTCCTCTATCCTCTGATTCACGCACGCACGTCCTTCTATGGCAAGCTGTGTGTAGGTGGATCACCGTTGTCAATGGCTACCATCCATCCTTCCAGTGAAAAGGGTCCAGGTGCGCTGTCACCGCACGGCTAATCATCTGCAGGTTCTCAGTCGTACCGGAATAGGATTTACTATCCTTTTGCGTTTGTCACTACGCCCAGCACTCACGAGTTTGAAGTTCGTCACAGCCATCCAATCCCAGAATCCTACTCGGAATACCACAGACAAGGTTTAGACTTTCCGGATTCTCATGAATGCCGCCATCAATCTAGCTTATACCACGGAGATTATGATTAGGGAATCTAAGAGATATTCATTCAATCTGATGTAGAACAGAAGTGATTGTCAGACACACGTTCATGGATTGAGGAAGGTGATGAGTGTCACTGATCATCACCTTCTCCATAGTTAGGCGCGAATGGATATCTTAGATAGGAACATGCATGTTTGAATGGAAAACAGAAATACTTGCATTAATTCATCGAGACACAGCAGAGCTCCTCACCCCCAACAATGGAGTTTAGAGACTCATGCCGTCAAAGAGTATAAAGTTTTGATCTAAAAAATGTCATGAGATGCAAAATAAATCTCTAAAAGTTGTTTAAATACTAAACTAGTAACCTATGTTTACAGAAAATGAGTAAACTATAACAGATAGTGCAGAAATCCACTTCTGGGGCCCACTTGGTGTGTGCTGGGGCTGAGACTAAAGCTTCTCACGTGCCTGGGGCTGTTTTGGGCGTTCAACGCCAGCTTTGGATCCTTTTCTGGCGTTGAACTCCAACTTGCAACTTGTTTCTGGCGCTGGATGCCAGAATTGGGCAGAGAGCTGGCGTTGAACGCCAGTTTACGTCATCTATCCTTAAGCAAAGTATGAATTATTATATATTGCTGGAAAGCCCTAGATGTCTACTTTCCAACGCAATTGGAAGCACGCCATTTGGAGTCTTGTAGCTCCATAAAATCTATTTTGAGTGCAGGGAGGTCAGAATCCAACAGCATCAGCAGTCCTTTTTCAGCCTGAATCAGATTTTTGCTCAGCTCCCTCAATTTCAGCCAGAAAATACCTGAAATTACAGAAAAACACACAAACTCATAGTAGAGTCCAGAAATGTAGATTTTTCCTAGAAACTAATGAAAATAAACTAAAAACCAACTAAAACATACTAAAATCTATATGAAATTAACCCCAAAAAGCGTATAAAATATCCGCTCATCACTCTTATTCTGCCCCTACTGCGGATCTCTATGGAAAAAGCATTGTGGTGCCTCTTATAACTGTAAACAACTTTGAGTTGAAGCCACAATTGGTCACCCTGGTGCAACAAAACTGCCAGTATCATGGACTTCCTCATGAAGATCCAAATCAATTTATTTCTGATTTTCTGAAAATATGTGATACTGTAAAGACAAATGGAGTAAACCCAAAGGTGTACAAACTCATGCTTTTCCCATTTGCTCTGAGGGATAAAGCAAAGCTATGGCTAGATTCCCAACCAAAAGAGAGTTTGAATACTTGGGAAAAGGTTGTTACAGAGTTTCTCACTAAATATTTCCCACCAAAGAAGCTGACTAAGCTTAGGTTGGAGGTTCAGACCTTCAAGCAGAAAGAGGGTGAAACTCTTTATGAAGCTTGGGAGAGATACAAGCTACTGACTAGGCAATGCCCTCCAGACATGTTCTCCAAGTGGACCCAACTGGATATCTTTTATGAAGGCTTAGGAGAGATGTCAAAGATGAGCTTAGACACTTCTGCAGGCGGTTCATTGCACAAGAAGAAGACACCAGAGGAGACTATTGAGCTGATTGAATTGGTTGCAAGCAACCAATATTTATACACATCTAACAGGAATCCTGTAAACTCTGAGGCCGCTCAGAAGAGAGGTGTGTTGGAAGTAGAAGCTGTTAATGCTCTTCTTGCTCAAAATAAGCTTATGTCTCAGCAAATAAATCTATTTACTCAACAGATGGGTGGCATGCAAGTCTCATCTATCAATACTCAAAATTCACCCCAAGATACCTCCTATGACATGGCAGGTAACTTTATGCAACATGATAATTATAATTATGCTCAACCTTCTTCTGAACAGGTGAATTACATGGGGAATGGTCCTAGAAATCCCAACAATGATCCATATTCTAAGACATACAATCAAGGATGGAGGAATCACCCAAATTTTGGGTGGAGAGATCAACCTCAGAGACCTCAGAACTTCAACAATAGTTCTCAGGGCGGTTTTCAACAGAACAACTATAATAACCGCCAATTTCAGTCTCAGCAACAACAACCACCTCAGCAGGCAAATTCTAAATCCCAAGAAGATTCTAAGTGGGAGATGATGATGAGTTTCATGCAAGAAACCAGAGCCTCCATTAGAAACTTGGAGGTGCAAATGGGTCAAATGAGCAAGCAATTACCTGAAAGGTCTTCAAATACATTCCTTGGTGATACAGTGGTGAACCCAAGAGAAGATTGCAAGGCTATCCAATTGAGAAGTGGTAAGGTTGCTGGTTCTGAGACTAAGGTCAATGAAGATCTAGTTGAAAAGGAAGCTCCAGAGGAGAAGAAGGAAGAAGCAGAGCACGCCCCTCCTAAATGTGCAGACAACCCATTTCTGACTCTCTTGACACTAATCCCACCTTGCCAAAGGCCCCTGAATACAAGCCAAAAATTTCATATCCTCAGAGGCTTCATAAGGCGTCCAAAGAAAAGTAATTCTCTAAATTTTTAGATGTCTTCAAGAAGCTGCAGATCAACATCCCTTTTGCAGAGGCTCTGGAGCAAATGCCTCTCTATGCTAAATTTATGAAAGAGTTGTTGACACACAAGAGGAATTGGAAGGAGCAAGAAACCGTGGTGTTAACCAAGGAATGCAGTGCTATTATTCAACACACCCTTCCTGAGAAGATGCCAGACCCAGGGAGCTTTGTCATTCCTTGCACCATTGGAGAAGTCGGCATTCAGAGAGCTTTATGTGATCTTGGAGCTAGCATTAACCTCATGCCACTTTCAGTGATGAAAAAGCTTCAAATTGAGGAGGTAAAACCCACTCGTATTTCTCTTCAACTTGCTGATCTTTCTATCAAATTACCTGTGGGTGTTGTTGAAGATTTACTTGTGAAAGTAGGACCATTTATCTTCACTGTTGATTTTGTTATATTAGACATGGAAGAGGAGGTAAAACCATCTATTATACTTGCTAGACCCTTTTTAGCTACAGGTAGAGCTCTGATTAATGTGCAAAAGGGTGAATTAACCCTGAGGGTCAATGAAGAACAGGTGGTCCTAAATGTTTTTGAAGCCCTCAAACACCCCAATGATTCTGAGGGGTGTATGAAAATAGATGTTATTGAACCACTTGTTCAAGAAGTACTGGAAACTAAGGTAGTTGATGATGTTCTAGATCCTATTTCTGAGTGTGAATTAGTTGAAGTTGATGATTCACCACCCCAAAAGGAGCTGATGAACACGCCAGTTAAGGAGGAGGAAGCCCCCAAGCTTGAGCTTAAACCCTTACCCCCTTCTCTGAAATATGTATTTTTGGGTGAAAATGATTCATATCCAGTGATTATTAGCTCTTCTCTGAAGCCTGAAGAAGAGGAGGCACTTATTTCAGTGCTCAGGAGCCATAAAACAGCTCTTGGGTGGACCATTAGTGACTTGAAGGGGATTAGTCCAACCAGGTGTATGCACAAGATCCTTCTTGAAGATGATGCTAAATCAGTTGTGCAACCACAAAGGAGACTCAATCCAACTATGAAAGAGGTGGTCCAAAAAGAGGTAATGAAATTATGGGAAGCAGGTATTATTTACCCTATTTCTGACAGCCCTTGGGTAAGTCCTGTGCAGGTAGTTCCCAAGAAAAGAAGGATGATAGTGATCAAGAAAGAAAAGAATGAGCTTATTCCTACAAGAACAGTCACAGGATGGAGAATGTGCATAAATTACAGGAGGCTTAACACTGCTACAAGGAAGGATCATTTTCCCCTCCCCTTCATTGATCAGATGCTTGAGAGGTTAGCTGGTCATGCTTTTTATTATTTTCTAGATGGATATTCTGGATATAATCAAATTGCAGTGGACCCTCAAGATCAAGAGAAGACAGCATTCACATGCCCCTTTGGAGTATTTGCTTACAGGAGAATGCCATTTGGTCTTTGCAATGCTCCAGCAACTTTTCAGAGGTGTATGCTTTCAATTTTTTCTGATATGGTTGAAAAGTTTATTGAAATATTTATGGATGACTTTTCTATTTTTGGTAATTCTTTTGCATCATGCCTTAAACATTTATCTCTTGTCTTTAAACGGTGTCAAGAATCAAACCTTGTTTTAAATTGGGAAAAATGCCATTTTATGATTACAGAAGGCATTGTTCTTGGACACCGCGTCGCTGCTTCTTTGCTTCTGGCACGCGATCGCGTCGTCCATGCGATCGCGTGGGTGCCAGTTTCTTCAAAACTTCGTTTCGCACTTTCCTTCCATTCTTGTACGTTTTCTTTTTCATCCTTTAAATCATTCTGCCTTAGAAAATCTGAAACTACTCAACACACTAATCACGGCATCGAATGGAAATAAAGGTAATTAAAATAATTAATTTTAAAGCTTAGGAAACATGTTTTTCACATACATCACATAATAAGGAAGGGAAAGTAAAACCATGCAATTAATATGAATAAATGGGTGAAGGATTGAATAAAACACTCAAACTAAGCACAAAATAACTCATGAAATATGGGTTTATCAGTGAACTGGTGCTTGATTTTGAAATCAGCTACCAGATTTCTAAAGCCTGTGTCGGTGAATTGAGTACCATTATCTGTGATGATGGAGCATGGGACACCAAACCTTGTGATAATGTTTCTGTATAGAAATTTCTGACTTCTTTGGGTGGTGGCATTAGCTAATAGCTCTGCCTCAATCCACTTTGTGAAGTAGTCTATGCCTACAATGAGAAACTTGACTTGTCCGGACCCCTGGGGGAAGGGTCCAAGGAGGTCGAGCCCCTACTTTGCGAATGGCCAGGGTGAAGTAACGCAGATGAGCTCCTCAGGTGGAGCTATGTGGAAGTTGGCATGCTTCTGACATGGTGGGCATGTCTTTACAAACTCTGTTGCTTTCCTTTGCAAGGTCGGCCAATAGAAACCAGCTCGGAGTACCTTTTTGGCAAGGGCTCGTGCCCCAAGGTGATTGCCGCACATGCCACTGTGGACTTCTTCGAGAACTTTCCTTGTAGCGGAGGTCGGGACGCATTTTAGGAGAGGTGTAGAGATTCTTCTCTTATATAGGACGTCTTGTATTATGGTGTAGTACTGTACTTCTCGTACTAGCCTTTTTGCCTCCTTTTTGTCTGTGGGAAGTGTTTCTGACTTGAGATAGTTGATTATGGGAGTCATCCATCCTTGATCCTGTCCTGATATGGCTAGGATCTTTTCTTCCTCCAAGGTTGATGGAGTTCAGAGTGTTTCTTGGATGAGACTTCTATTGTTGTCCCCTGGTTTGGTGCTGGCTAGTTTTGAGAGTGCATCAGCTTGGGCATTCTGTTCTCGGGGTATGTGTCGGACCTCATATCCCTTAAATTGTCTGAGCTGTTCTTTGGTTTTGTCAAGGTATTTTTTCATGGTAGGATCCTTAGCTTGATAGCTCCCTTCTATTTGCGAAGTGACTACTTGGGAGTCGTTAAAAATGCTAAGTCTTTTAGCTCCCACTTCTCTAGCCAGCCTCAAACCAGCTAGTAGTGCTTCATACTCAGGTTGATTATTTGAGGCAGGGAACTCGAACTTTAAGGAGAGCTCGATTTGTGTTCCCTGATCGCTTTCTAAGATGACGCCTGCACCACTCCCTGTTTTGTTTGAGGAGCTGATAAACAACTATTTTATGGTTTATCTTGTGCTCATTTGAGTGGTTTTTATCAAGTCCTTACCCACTTATTCATATGATTTGCATGATTTTATAATTCCTTCCTAGTGTTATTCTATGGTTGAAATCTTGCTTCCTAGAATATTTAATTTGTGTATTTTAATTCTCCTTTATACCATTTGATGCCGTGATCCATGTGTAAAGTGTTTTAGGCTTTATAGGGCAGGAATAGCTTAGAGAATGGAGAGGAGGCTTGCAAAAATAGAAGGAACACAGGAAACCAATGAGATAACTAGCGAGCATCGATGCGCACGCATGGCTCACGCGAGCGCGCGATATGGAGAAATTTGCAGCGACGCGTGTGCGTGCCTGACGCATACGCGTGGATTGGAGTTTGCACGAAGACGCGTATGCGTGGATGATGCGTACGCGTGACACGTCAAAATGACCAGCGACGCGCATGCGTGACTGACGCGTACGCGTGACATGTGCGATCTGCAGAAATAACAGAAAATGCTGGGGGCGATTTTGGGCAGAGTTTTGACCTAGTTTCCAGCCCAGAAACACAGACTAGAGTCAGGGAATGTGCAGAGACTCAACACACATTCTCATTAGCATAGTTTTAGCTTTAGATCTGAATCTAGAGAGAACTACTCTTCCTCTAGGTTTGTTTTACATTCATAGTTTCATAGTTTATTGCTTTTGCTTTGGATATTGAAGAGTCATCACCTCCGTTGAAGATACTATTCTAGTTTTTTTTCTTACTCCCTTTATTATTATTCCATATTCTTAATTCTTGTTTAGAGTTACAATTGGATTATTTTTAGAATTTATTAATGCAAAGAATTACTTTCACTTTTAATTAATTTTGAATTCCTATTTTATTTAAATTATTATGTCTCTTTTCTACTCTAAACTACCAATAACGAAGATGGTATCCATGTTGATGGAGTAGACTCCCAACTTGACATGGGGGTTGATTACGAGGAGACACTTGAGTTGGAATGCTCAAGTGAATAGTTAAATTGGAAGTTGTTGGCTAATTCTATATTTACTAACGCTAGACCTTCCCAAGGGAGAGGACTAGGATTTGCAAATAAGAGTTAGCTCAATCACTTGACTTTCCTTTATTTAGTAAGGGTTAACTAAGTGAAAACAACAACCTCTTTATACTACACTTGAGAGAATTCCAACAAGGATAGAACTTCCAATTAATCATTCCCCCAGTCAAGGCTTTTTATTTAGAATATTATAAATCTCTTTTAATTTTCACTGCTTTAATTTACAATTATTTATTTGCCCATTACCCAAACTCAAAATTACTCAGAAAACTCCTGATTAATAACTTAGCACTTTTTTTAGCAACTCGTTGGGAGACGACCTGGGACTCATACTCTCAGTATTTTTATTCTAAACTTTTGTGACAACTTTTCTAAATTGATGAGGCAGATTTTTGCTAGTTAAGAGCTATACTCGCAACGTATTTCCTAGATTGAATTCTTAATTGGTCAAACTTACGCCTCCCGTCAGGAGCCGTCCACATAAAGGCTCCACTCTGTGGGGGTGCCCGGGGTGTCAGTGTATTCTACGATGAAGTCGGCCAGGTACTGAGATTTGATAGCTGTCCGGGCTTCATATTTGAGGTCGAATTCGGATAACTCAACTGCCTATTGTAGGATTCTTCTAGCTAAGTTTGTTTTCTGTAAGATCTCCTTTATTGGTTGGTTGGTCCGTACTCTGATAGTGTGAGCTTGAAAGTATGGTCGGAGTCGTCGAGAAATGAGTATGAGGGCGTAGGTGAAGTTTTCTCTCTTTTGATAGTTTAATTCAGCCCCTTGTAAAGCCTTACTAATGAAGTAGATGGGTTGTTGCCCACTTTTGTCTTCTCTGACTAGTGCTGATGCTATTGCCCAACTTCCTACGGCGAGGTATAATATGAGCTCTTCACCTTCCCGAGATTGAGTAAGGATAGGTGGTTGCCCTAGAAATTTCTTGAAATCTTGGAAGGCTTGTTCGCATTTTGGGGTCCACTCGAACCTCTTTCCCTTCCTTAATGTTGCATAGAAGGGGTGTGATGACTTGCATCATCTACCCTTCTTTCTTGCATAAAGAGGACCATAAAAGAGCATAAATTTCATTTGATCAATACAATTCATGCATTATTTGATGAATATTATGGTACACTACTTTGAGATGAGTTGTGCTGAATTTCAGGTGAAAAAGGCATCAAAAATGGGAAGGAAGCAACAAGAAGCTGGGCGTGTGAAACTGCCGTGCCACTTGGGTGCAAATGCCACAAAAATGCATTGGCGTGGCACGCCAGGAGCTAGGCGTGGCACGCCAGTACTAAATTCCAGAGGAGAAGTTCAAGCATGCATGTGGGCGTGGCACGCCAGAGACTGGGCGTGGCACGCTAGTACAAAGTTCCAGAGAGCAACAATGGAGGACACAAAAGGGGCGTGGCTTGCCAGGTTGGGCGTGGCACGCCTAACGCATCAGCTACTATGGGCATGCCACTTGAGCCAAGGGGCGTGGCACGCCAACTCACCACTCCAGGAGGAACCTTCACTATGGCGTGCCACTTGGTATCGAAGGTGTGGCACGCCAGCTCCAGAAAGTCACTTGGGCGTGCCACTTGAGGATCCAGGAGTGGCATGCCAAGCTTGAAGAGTCCACAAATGTATGGGCGTGCCACTTGAGCAGCATGGCATGGCACGCTGGTACAATAATCCAGAGAAGGGGCTGAAGGCAATTGAAGACTGGGCGTGCCACTTGAGGTCGAAGGCGTGGCACGCCAATGGACAAAGAGGCCAAAGCAAGGGCTGGGCATGCCACTTGATATCAAAGGCGTGGCACGCTAACCTAAGAATCTCACTATGGCGTGCCACTTGAAGGCTAAAGGCGTGGCATGCCAGCTACTGGAACCAAGGCAAGATCATAGGCGTGGCACGCCAGCCTCTAGGCGTGGCATGCTGGTATAAATTTCCAGAGAGGGTGAAGGAGGCCAAATACATGGGGCGTGCCACTTGGTGTTGAAGGCGTGGCACGCCATCCACTATTCCTCACTTGGGCATGCCACTTGGTGTCGAAGGCGTGGCACGCCATCCACTATTCCTCACTTGGGCGTGCCACTTGAACCCTAGGCGTGGCACGCCAGTGTCATTCAGAGAGCAAAGAACCATTGGGGCGTGTCACTTGAGTTCGTGGCATGGCACGCCAAAAAGAGGAATCACTTGTTCACAAAGGGGCGTGGCACGCCAGACCCTGGGCGTGCCATGCTAGTTCAACTTTCCAGAGAAGCTTGGTCAAGCATGCAGCAAGGGCGTGGCACGCCATACCCTGGGCGTGCCACGCTAGTTCAAGTTTCCAGAGGCAAAGAGAAATGGAGAGAAGCTAGGGCGTGCCACTTGAGCTCGAAGGTGTGGCACGCCATGGTTGTTATAAAGATGAGCGTGCCACTTGAGGGACTGGGCGTGGCATGCCAAGCCAAAATTAAGGGAGCACATAACACGCCATTGGAGCGCCAACCATACGCCAGCTGAGAAGTCACACTTATTAAGTTTCTTTTCCCTCCAAAATGTAATTTTCTTTTTTCACTTTTGTAATTCTTTTTTTTTGCTAGGAGTAGTATAAATACCCCCAAGGAATACTGAAGAGGGGGTTAAGCAGTTAGAGAGATTAGTTTTAGATCCACTTTTACACTTCACTTTTGAGTACTTTTCTTTGAGTTATGAGTAGCTAAATTCCCTCTCATTGAGAGAGGGAGCTCTGTTGTACTTGATGGATTGATGATACTGAAATTCTTCTTCTCTTAATCTTCTCTTTGATTTGTTAGAAGGAATTTCGTTCTTAATGCTTAGTGTTCAATTATCTTGGGAAAGAGATTGAATGCGAAATGGGTTTCATGGGAACATTGGGAAAGGAAACATGAAACCATGCTTGAAATCCCTTCTCACATTTGAGTAGTGTTCCGAGGGTTACCTGAAACTGTAGGTCGATCTCGAATGAGATCTTCTATGCTGGTCGGAGATGATGTGTCCGGCTGGTGGGTGATGGCCGGAGCTGTCGTGTCCGACGTGTTGATCTAGTTGCACGGCTGATCCTTCGTCACCGGAGGGTGGGGGGTACCTGCAAGAGACTCCGATGCTTAAGTTAGCATGGGTATTAAGCAGGTTTTTTGTAGAATCAGAGTATGAGTTATACATGGGTGCTCCAATGTATTTATAATGGTTGTAGAGTGACCTTTTTAGATAAGATAAGTTAGTTATCTTATCTTATCTTTATCTTTGAGTTGAGGTCAACTTATCTTCAAGGAACCGCCCTTATCTCTATAGGCTTGGACTGCCTTTGGATTTGGGTCGTGTTCCTCTATTTGGGCCCCTTACCGGGCTTTCCTGTCGATTTGACCGACCTCTTTGAGAAGAGGTCGGATAGCCTGACCTGAGGAGGTCGGTCGCTTTATTACTGAACATCCTGGATCGGATAGCCCGACCCATGGTGTGAACAGTGCCCCTGCTTGAGATTGGTCTTCTGTTTTGAGGTCAAGTCCTTGACTTTGATCTTTCTCCAGTGAAGCCGAACTCGAGCATTTTGTCGATTCCTTTTTTTGTAGAACCTTTTTGAATGTGGAACGTTTTCCTCTAAAAGCACGCGCTTTTATATCAGCGCTTTTGTTCTTGGGAACGTGCGAGGGTTTAATACCTTCATTAATTGGTATTAATTGCCCCGTTTCCCTTGGCTTTATTTTGAATTTTTGCAATTAGAAACGGTTTCTCTCCATTTTTCTTTGTAACTTCTCCTTTCGTTCTCTCGCTTTCTGTTTTTCGCCTACAACTTGCCTTTTCTTATGTTACGGTGTCATTCAGCGATCCGACGATTCCGTCTTTCCATCTTCAACTGTTCTGAAGCTTTCCGCTTTTTTCTAGGTTGGTTCTATTTACAGTTTCTTCACTTTTTTCATTGCTTTATCTTTGGTTTTCTGATAAATCCTTGATATTTGGTTGCATGTCGAAAAAAGCTTGAACCTTTCTATGATCTTGTGTTTGCTTGTCGCTGTAATGTGTTTTTTCTTTTTCATTTTTACGCATACTCCTGGTATTTCTTTTTTAGGATTCCTAGGACTTTGCATGTTCTACTGTCGCTTCTGGCTATCTTTTTGAAAAAACTGTATCTTGCTCACAATTTCAAAAGATTGCCCCTTGACTTCTGCTCTGTTTTGGTGGCTTTCCTTGTTGCTGTACCTTTGTAGGAGATAACGATACCCATAATTTAATTTTCGCCTTTTGTTCGGAGTGCGTTTTCTTGACTTCCTCTGGATGCTTTTGTTGCTTGTTAGTTCTGTCTGAGACTATGAATTTTGGGAGGTAATTATTTTGATAATTTTTGATTTGTAACTCGTGGCTTTTCTTCTTAGAGTGTTTTCTTCCTGTCAGGACGTGTAGAGATGTAAACTTGTAGGTTTCCTTGAGTCATCGCTCCCTAACTTGCCCCCAAAAGGATGCCCCAGGATCTTTAGTGTGGGTCCCGGGGGTTTCCTTTTGTTTGTATTGCTCCATGTCGCGCTTGTCTGAGCTGTTTTGAGATGTTTTATTTTTTATCCGAGATGTTTTTGGGTTAGTAATCTATTTTCTTCTCTTCTTACTGTAGGACTAGTTAACCTCATGTCTTCTCGCAAGAACATTGTTGAGACATCTTCTCAGGTCCCTAAGGGCATGGCTGATTGGGTGGATTCAATGGTTCTTTTGTGTGTTTCTTTGGTTGATTCTGAATTTTGTCAGCAGCTTAGGCAATTTCATAGGGTTTGTAGTAGTGTTGGTGAGGAAAAGAATTACGAACTTGTACCTCCCACTTCTGAAGAGAGAGTTTATTTCTCTTCTCGGGTTGCTGGAGATCGCCCTTTTTTCTATGCTTACGATTTCTTTTTTGGCCAGATGAGTATCACCCTTCCTTTTACTGATTTTGAGACCAATCTGTTATGGTCCTGTAATGTTGCTCCTTCCCAACTTCACCCCAATTCCTGGGGTTTCATAAAAATCTTTCAATTATTGTGTCATGGATTCGGTATTCCTGCCTCGCAATCTCTTTTCTTCTATCTCTTTGTTTTGACGAAGCCTGGGGTAGTAAAGAAGAAAGCTGCTTGGGTTTCTTTCCGACCTTCCCAGGGAAAGAAGGTCTTTTCCATGTTTGATGAATCTTTCCGTGATTTTAAAAATTAATTTTTCAAGGTCCATGCTGTTGAAGGAGCTCGGCCCTTTTTTCTGGATGAAAATGATGAGCCCGCCTTTCCATTGGAATGGCAAAAGGATGTGAGAGTATCTAGGTATACATGGGAAATGTTGGATGAGGCTAAGCAAGCTTTTATGACTGTCTTGGAAGAACACTGGGGTCAGCCTCCCAATCTTGACACAAAGAAATTTTTAACCAATCCCTCTCTCCTCCAAACTGAGCTGGGTAGTTATGTTTTTTATTTTCCTCTATTGTCTGCTCCTATATTGTTCGCAAACTCTTTTCCGATTTGTGACTTGATTCTTTACTGTTGTGTTTTGCTTGCAGAGATGATTAAGAATAATGAATCTATGAAGGCCTTCAAAAGGGCGAGGAAAGCTACCACGGCCCAAAACGTCTCGGCCAAGGCGGCCGGGGAGGGATCTTTCCAGGCTCAGTCAAAGCCGGCCGTTCCGAGCTCACCTAGGGCGAGGAAGGTAATCCCGACTCCCCGGGTTCGTTTGATTGATCCTTCCCAAGCCTCTGTTGCTACTTCTGGTGCTCCTCCCAACAAAAAGCAAAAAACCATTGAGCCTTTCAGCCTTGATGCCCTTGATTTTAACGCGGTCGAGTTCGTAGATCAGCAGATCGGTCCTTACGGTGTCCTCCCTATGGATGATGTATCACTCCTTCGCCATTTGGACTTTATAACTCGGAGTAGTGTTAAGATGGCGCACATGGGGGCTGCCTTGTACCGAACTGCCCAAAATCTTCCTCTTCATGCTACCAAAGCCTTCATGGAGGAGGCTAAACAGGAGTTTGATCGGATGAACGGCTTGAAGGAGGGGCTCGAAGTGAAAGTGACAAAACTGGAGAAGGAGCTGGAGAGCGAGACGGCTAGCTCCCTTGCCTTGGCGGCTTCTGTGAGGTTGGCCGAGGACACGGCATTGAGGCATAAAGACAGCTATGTTACATCCTATCGGGAGGTAATACGTTTGAGGGAGGAGTTGGAGTCTGCCCGAGCTAATTACTCTGAGCTCCAAGGTCACCTTGTCGGCAGCGTGAATGCTGCTTATGAGAACCTGAAGGAGCAGGTTCGGATTCTGGCTCCCGAGGTCGACCTCTCTCTCTTCAGCTTGGACAATGTTGTGAGGGATGGTAAGATCGTTCCTGACGACCCGGATGATGATGATGTCGAACCTCCCCCTGCGCCTGCTGTCAGAGTGTCAATTTCTACAGTTCCTTCAGTTGAGGTCAGTCATCCCATATCCGATCCGGACTGTCAAATCCTGAATCGGGATGATGGGACTGTGGATGCTGTGCCCATTCAGACTCGCCCTCCTTCTCCCCGTGCTTATGCTACCGGGAGGACTTCTGATGTTTAACTGAACTTTTTTATCTTGATTGTGTAGATAGCCCGGCTTGTGGGCTTTTAAACTCTTTATTTTTTAAATTTCATTTTGCTGACTGTTGACACTTGTTTAGTTGCTTGTTTAGCAACCTTAGGCTAAAAAACAAAAAAATAGCTTCCAAGTTCTTGGGGCTAATTTGGGTAGCCCCTTTGAATTTGTTTTTATCACAACTTCGCGCCTTTAGTATCATATCGATCTTTATCTCGTCTAGGCACTTTTTCTAGGCTTTTGGTAGTGCTTGGGATCTTGTCGCTTGATCTCTTTGAGTGGCGTTTGTGCTTTTGGCTTTGATTCCTTTTGAGGCAAAAATCCTGTTATTTTGGACCTTTTGTGAGGTCTCTGGCAAGTATTACTTTTTGTAGCCTTTGCACTTTATGTGGATCGACTTCGTCATGTCGGGTTAAGTTATTTTGTAATCCTCTTTCTTGGATTTTGTTCAAGTCTCTTTCAGGGATTACTTCTATAACTTTATGTTTTGGACCGACTTCATCATGTCGGATCGAGTTATTTTGTAATCCTCTTTCTTGGACTTTATTTAAGTCTCTTTCAGGGATTACTTCTATAACTTTGTGTTTTGGACCGACTTCGTCATGTCGGATCGAGTTATTTTGTAATCCTCTTTCTTGGACTTTGTTTAAGTCTCTTTCAGAGATTACTTCTATAACTCTGTGTTTTGGACCGACTTCGTCATGTCGGATCGAGTTATTTGTAATCCTCTTTCTTGGACTTTTAAGTCTCTTTCAGGGATTACTTCTATAACTTTGTGTTTTGGGCCGACTTTGTCATGTCGGGCCCTTTCAAGTTACTTTTGTAATCCTCTTTCTTGGACCTTGTTTAGGTCTCTTTCAGGGATTACTTCTATAACTTTGTGTTTTGGGCCGACTTCGTCATGTCGGGCCCTTTCAAGTTACTTTTGTAATCCTCTTTATTGGACCTTGTTCAGGTCTCTTTCAGGGATTACTTTTATAACTTTGTGTTTTGGGCCGACTTCGTCATGTCGAGCCCTTCTAAGTTAAAGTAATCATCTTTTATAGGGTTGGCCAGACGTCTTTCCAGGGTTTACTTATAACTTGGTTTGACTTGGTCCGACTTTTTAACGTCGACCAGTCTTTTAAGTTATTATTTAGTAATCCATCAGGACCTCGTCAGGTCCTTTCTCCGGATCACTTTCGATAACTTCTTGCATTATTCTGTTTTCATCTTTGCCGATTTGTAGAAAGTGGATTAAATCCTTGTTTAGTCGACCTTTAGATGAATTTAGTTTGCATCTTTGTTGGTCTTTATCGTGATCGTGCAGTGAATTTGTTTTTCACTTTCTGCCAATCTGTCGCTTTATAATCGGACGATGAATATTTCAGATTAATGCGTCTTGAAAACTTTGTAGAATGTCTAATATGTTTTATTTAAAAGAAAATAAAAATATGTACATATAAAGTTTTCTGGATCTCAACTTGGTGCCTCATTAAAAAACCTTTTCAGGAAAAAGAGTGCATCCTATGTTGAGATCTTTTACCTTCTCTAGCTATAGTACCTTCTTAGGTTGCAGGCATGCCACGACCTAGGAAGTTCTTGTCCGTCGAGTTCGGATAGTCTGTAGTAGCCCTTCCCAAGTACTTCTATGACACGGTAGGGTCCTTTCCAGTTTGCTGCCAGCTTTCCTTCTCTGGGTCGAGTTGTTCCAATATCATTTCGGATTAGGATGAGATCATTCTCAGTGAAACCTCTTGCCATTACCTTTTGATTATATCTGGAAGCCATTCAACATTTTAGTGCTTCTTCCCTGATCTGAGCCCTTTCTTGGATTTCAGGAAGTAGGTCGAGCTCTTCCCTTTGAAGTTAGGAGTTGGCTTCTTCATTGTAATAGACCACTCTAGACGACCCTTCCTCGATCTCTACCGGGATCATTGCCTCCGTTCCATATGCTAATCGGAAGGGTGATTCCTTTGTGGTGGAATGTGGCGTTGTTTGATATGCCCATAGGACTTGTGGAAGTTCTTCGGCCCAAGCTCCCTTTGCCTCTTGTAATCTCCGTTTTTGCCCGGCCAGTATGACTTTGTTAGCAGATTCGTCTTGTCCATTGGCTTGGGGATGTTCGACGGAGGTGAACTGGTGCTTTATGTTCAAGTCGGCTACTAATTTTCTGAAGCCTGCATTTGTGAATTGGGTGCCATTGTCTGTGGTGATAGAGTATGGAACCCCGAACCTTGTGACAATGTTCCTATATAGGAATTTTCGACTTCTTTGAGTAGTGGCGTTAGCTAGGGGTTCCGCCTCGATCCACTTTGTGAAATAGTCTACCCCTACTTTGAGGAATTTAACTTGTCTCGATCCTTGGGGAAAGGGTCCGAGAAGGTCGAGTCCCCATTTCGCGAATGGCCAAGGTGAGGTTACGCTAATGAGCTCTTCTGGCGGGGTGCTATGGAAGTTGGCATGTTTTTGACATGGTGGACATGTCTTTACAAACTCTGTAGCCTCCTTTTGTAGAGTTGGCCAATAAAATCCTACCTGGAGTACTTTTTTGGTGAGTGCTTGTGCTCCGAGATGATTGCCACAGATGCCACTGTGTATTTCTTCTAGAACTTCTTTCGTGTTGGAAGTCGGTACACATTTTAGCAATGGTATTAAAATTTCTCTTTTGTATAGAGTATTGTTTATGATAGTGTAGTATTGTGCCTTTCGTTTTAACCTCTTTGCCTCCTTTTCATCTGTAAGGAGTGTTTCTGTTTTGAGGTAGTTAATTATGGGGGTCATCCATCCTTGATCCTGACCTGTTATGGCTAGGACTTTTTCCTCTTCCGAGATTGATGGGTTCTGTAGCATTTCCTGAATGAGGCTTCTATTGTTGCCCCCTGGTTTGGTGCTGGCTAGTTTTGAGAGTGCATCAGCTCGGGCATTTTGTTCGTAGGGTATGTGGCGGATCTCATATTTCCCAAGTTGTTCGAGCTGTTCCCTGGTTTTATCCAAATATTTTTTCATGGTGGGATCTTGGTAGCTCCTTGTTATTTGTGAGGTGACTACTTGTGGGTCGCTGAAAATGATGAGTTTTTTAGCTCCCACCTCCTTAGCCAGCTTCAAACCAGCTAGTAGTGCTTCATATTCCGCCTGGTTGTTTGAGGCAGGGAACCTGAATTTGAGGGAAAGCTCAATTTGGGTTCCTTGGTTGCTTTCAATTATCACACCTGCGCCGCTTCCAGTCTTATTCGAGGAACCGTCCATGTAAATATTCCATTCTATGGGGGTTTCTAGGGTGTCTGTAAATTCTGCAATGAAGTCGGCTAAGTATTGTGATTTAATGGCTGTCCGAGCTTCGTATTGAAGGTCGAATTCGGACAACTCGACTGCCCATTGTAGGATTCTGCCTGCTAGATCTGTTTTCTGTAATATTCCTTTTATGGGCTGGTTGGTCCGAACCTTAATGGTGTGAGCTTGGAAGTACGGGCGGAGACGTCGAGATGTTAATATGAGCACATAGGCAAATTTTTCTATTTTTTGGTAGTTCAGCTCGGATCCCTGTAGTGCTTTACTAATGAAGTATACAGGTTGTTGCCCTTTGTCATCCTCTCAAACCAGTGCTGAGGCTACTTCCTGACTTCCTACCGTGAGGTACAATATGAGTGGTTCTCCTTTTCGTGGTCGAGATAGGATAGGTGGCCGTCCCAGAAATCTTTTGAAATCTTGGAAGGCTTGTTCGCATTCCTTTGTCCATTCGAACTTCTTTCCTTTCCTTAGAGTAGCATAGAAGGGAAGAGATCTTATCGCTGACTGATGAGTGGATAATTTATACGCTTTTTGGCATTGTTTTTACATAGTTTTTAGTATGATTTGGTTAGTTTTTAGTATATTTTATTAGTTTTTAAATAAAATTCACATTTATGGACTTTACTATGATTTTGTGTGTTTTTTTTATGATTTCAGGTATTTTCTGGCTGAAATTGAGGGACTTGAGCAGAAATCAGATTCAGAGGTTGAAGAAGGACAGCAGATGCTGTTGGATTCTGACCTCCCTGCACTCAAAGTAGATTTTCTGGAGCTACATAACTCCAAATGGCGCGCTCTTAATTGCGTTGAAAAGTAGACATCCAGGGCTTTCCAGCAATATATAATAGTCCATACTTTGCCCGAGTTTAGATGACGAAAACTGGCGTTCAACGCCAGCTCTCTGTCCTATTCTGGAGTCAAACACCAGAAACAGGTTGCAAAGTGGAGTTAAACGCCAGAAACAGGTTACAAACTGGCGTTCAACTCCAAGAGAAGCCTCTACACATGTAAAGCTCAATGCTCAGCCCAAGCACACACCAAGTGGGCCTCGGAAGTGGATTTCTACATCTTTTACTCATTTCTGTAAACCTTAGTAACTAGTTTAGTATAAATAGAACTTTTTACTATTGTATTTACATCTTTGGATTGTCTTTTGATCCTTTGATCACGTTTTGGGGGCTGGCCATTCGGCCATGCCTAGACTTTGTTCTTATGTATTTTCAATGGTAGATTTTCTACACACCATAGATTAAGGTGTGGAGCTCTGCTGTTCCTTGAGTATTAATGCAAAGTACTACTGTTTTTCTATTCAATTCAAGCTTTTTCCTATTCTAAGATATTCATTCACACCCAAGAACATGATGAATGTGATGATTATGTGACGCTTGATGTGTGGAAAACGATCCAACACGAAACTAACCGGCAAGTGCACCGGGTCGCATCAAGTAATAAAACTCACGGGAGTGAGGTCGATCCCACAGGGATTGAAGGATTGAGCAATTTTAGTTTAGTGGATGACTTAGTCTAGCGAATCAAGAGTTGATTTGAGTGGTTTGTATTCGACAGAAGCTAAATTGCATGAAATTAAAAAGGGAGAGGGACAATTGGCAAGAATTTAAAGTGCAGAGAAATTAAAGAGGCTGAATCTTAAAGTGCAAGTAATGTAAATTGCAGAAACTTAGATTGCAAGAAATGTAAATTGCAGAATCTTAAAGTACAAGAAATGTAAATGGCTTGAATTGTAAAGGGAATTGGGAATTGGATTTGCAGAAATTTAAACAAGGAAAAGTAAAATGCAATAAACAGAAACGTAGAAGATGACTTGAATTAAACCAGATCTAAAACGGAAATGAGAAAAAGCTTGGTGTAGCAATGGAATAAAGAAATTGAAATTTAAAACTGTAGATCTCAGGACTCAAGAGACTAGATAGCTGAGTCTAGATCTCACTGCCTTCCTAGATCCAGCAAGAATCAATTGCAAAGGAAATAAAGAAGTGTAAATTGCAGAAAGAGTAGAAGAAGAAGCAATTAACAGGAATGGAAATTCAATTATGCAAAAATTTAAACAAGATCTCAAGGTGAGATTGAAACAGAAGTTCTTCAATTCTCCACCCAAAATCCAAAGCAAGAAAAGTAAAGAGTGCTGAGCAAGAACAAGGAAGAAGAGAGATCAATTCTCCTTCCTAATTCTCTAGAATTCTAAAGCAACAAATCAAAAATGTAAAGGTGAGCTCTCTGTCAGTGTTCAACTTCTCTCCCCAAAAAAAAACCTTCTCAAAAACTTAAATCCTAAGCTATTTATACACTTTCTTCAAATGGTCTTCAAGCCTTGAATTTGGGCCTTTGCTCTTGATGGAATTGGGTTGATAAAAGCCTCTGTTGATTGCTCTTGGAGTTGGAGAGAAACCCATTGTGAACTGGGCCATGAATCATAAAAGCTTGAGTCAAAGTTTGAGGCAAACTTTGGCTCAAGCTTTTCATATCAGCTGCCCCCATTTGCTGCTACCAACGTTTGGGCTAAAGTTTGAGGTCAAACTTTATGCCAAACGTTGATCCCCTTGTATGCATATGTGGCGCCAACGTTTGCCAAAAAGCTTGAGGCAAACGTTGGCGCAAGCTTTTCTCCTCCAGGGTATGTTGGTGTGGCGCCAACGTTTGCCAAAAAGTTTGAGGCAAACATTGGCGCAAGCTTTTCTCCTCCAGGGTATGTTGGTGTGGCGCCAACGTTTGCCAAAAAGTTTGAGGCAAACGTTGGCGCAAGCTTTTCTCCTCCAGGGTGTTGGTGTGTGGCGCCAACGTTTGCCAAAAAGCTTGAGGCAAACGTTGGCGCAAGCTTTTGCTCCAACCAATGTGAATTCACTCTTCCAAAAGCTTGAGCTAAAGTTTGAGGCAAGCTTTTGCTCAAGCTTTTTGTTCTCTCTTGCTCGTTGCCCTTTCTTCTTTCTTCAACCTTCTTCAAAGTTCTTTTCACCTATCATCAATCAACCAAACATATCAAAGCTATGCTTAAAATCATGAGTTTGTTATTCTTTCATAATATATGACAATTATAGCACAAAATCTCATGAAATTGCATTAATTCTTCCATGGTTGATTGAATCAAAGGAAACATGAAATTCTACTCAATTGGCTTACTTATGGCTCAAGAAAGTGCATAAAATCAATTGAAAACAAAAGAAAAAGACTAGTGAAACTAGGCTAAGATGACTTTTCATCACAACATTATCTACTTCTTGCTTTGGGAGGTGATTGCTGATCATCTTGTCAATTTCTTCCTTCCTCTGTAGTTCTATCTCGTCAGTTTCCATGCTATCTTCTTTTCCATTGATGAACTTTATTTCTGGAGAGACACTCAGTGTGACACTTTCATCATGTAGCCTAAGGTCAACTCTCCTTTTTCTACGTCTACAATGGCCCTAGCAGTGGCCAAGAATGGCCTTCCCAGTATAATAGAGTCACTATCATCCTCATCAGATTCCAAGATCACAAAATCAGCAGGAAAAATGAATCTGTCTACTTTGACTAGAAGGTTCTCAACTATACCCCTTGGGTACACTACTGATTTGTCCACCAATTCTAAAGATATCTGTACTGGTTTCACTTCTTTCATGCGCAGCTTTTTCACTAGAGAGGAGGGCATCAGATTAATACTAGCCCCTAGGTCACACAGCGCCTTGCTGATAGTCATGTTACCAATGGCACAGGGTAGAAAGAAACTCCCAGGATCTTTACGTTTAGGGGGAAGTCCCTTTTGAATCAGTGCTCTGCATTCTTCAGTGAGCATCACAGTTTCCTTTTCTAGCCAACTTCTTTTCTTGTTAATAAGCTCCTTCAAAAACTTGGCATACAGAGGCATTAGCTCAAGTGCTTCAGCCAAGGGAATGTTGATCTCTAGCTTCTTGAAAGTCTCAAGGAACTTATGAAAGTGTTGATCCTTAGCCTCCTTGTTGAATCTCTGGGGATATGGCAGTGGAGGTACAAAGTTCTTCTTTGTTTGTTGCTTTTGATTTTTGGTTGGCTCTTCAATTGCTTCATTCCCCTTTTTTGGAATTTTTGATTGTTCCTCCTTTTCTTGAGTTTGCTTGCTTGCCATTGCATCATTACCATTGGCTTCCTCTGCGTGTGTTGGCTTTTCCCCCTTTATTGGCCTTTTGCTGTTCTCCGCTTGCTTCCTTGTAGTGTCATTGTTGCTCATCAATGTTCTCCCACTTCTTAACTGTATTGCTTTGCATTCTTCCTTAGGATTTGGAATTGTGTCACTTGGTAGGGAACTTGATGGTCTCTCAACAGAAATCTGCTTGGAGATTTGCCCAATCTGCCTCTCTAGGTTCTTCATGGAGGCTTCATGGTTCTTGGTTGTCATTTCTTGGTGTTTCCACATTTTGTCTATCAAGGTTTCCAAGTTAGTGATTCTTTGAGAGTCATGTGAAATTGGCTGGTTATGGGGTGTTGCGGGTTGGTGGTAAGTGTTTTGGTTCGTGGGTTGGTTATTGGATGGATAATGGCTGGAGTTGGGGTGGTTGTTTTGGGGTTTTCTGTAAGGGTTTTGGGTGGTTTGCTGCTGGTTGTTGTTCTGGTTGTTTCTTGAAGTGTTTTGATTTGAATTTCTTTGCCATGGTTGTTGGTTTTGGTTATGGTTATCTCCCCACCTCAGGTTTGGATGGTTCTTCCATGAAGGGTTGTAAGTATCACCATAGACTTCATTTGATCCAGAGTTTTGGTTGTGCATGTACTGGACTTGCTCCTACTGTTGCTCCTCTTGAGTTTCTTCATTTGTTCCCCATGTGGTTGATGGTTGATTGGTGCTTACTGCTGCAACTTGGAGGCTATCAATCCTTTTGGCCATTTGCTTAAATTATTGTTGAATCTGCTGCTGCATCAATTTGTTTTGAGCTAGGATTGAGTCCACTCCTTCCAACTCCATCACTCCCTTCCTCTGTGATGGTTGGCGTTGCCTTTGGTGAGCGAAGAAATACTGGTTGTTAGCTACCATATCAATGAGATTTTGAGCTTCTTCTGCAGTTTTCATGAGTTGCAAAGAGCCTCCAGCTGAATGATCCAAGGCCTCTTGAGATTTCAATGTCAAGCCTTCATAGAAATTCTGCAATCTATCCCACTCATTGAACATTTCAGGGGGACACTTCCTGATCAGAGCCTTGTACCTTTCCCATGCCTCATATAATGGTTCAACCTCCATTTGGGTGAATGTTTGTACTTCAGTCTTCAATCTGATAACCCTTTGAGGTGGGTAAAATTTGGCAAGGAATTTGCTCACTAGATCATCCCAATTGTCAATGCTGTCTCTTGGGAAAGATTCCAACCATTGGGTGGCTTTGTCTCTGAGAGAGAATGGAAATAGCAGTAGCTTATAGCTGTCAGGATGCACTCCATTGGTTTTAACAGTGTCACAAATCCTCAAGAAAGTGGATAACTGTTGATTTGGATCTTCAAGTGGTCCTCCTCCATAGGAGCAATTATTTTGAACTAATGTGATGAGTTGTGGCTTTAGTTCAAAGTTATTTGCATTAACATTTGGGGTATGAATGCTACTCCCACAATGTCTAGGATTTGCAAATGTGTAGGAAGCCAGAACTCTTCTCTGTGGTGGATTGTTATTGTTATTAGCTGCTCCTCTTTGTGGATTAGTTGGAATTATTGTATGTTCCTCCATATCTTGGAACTCTTCTTCTTCCGAATCCTCTTCTCCAACAATGTTTTTTCCTCTTTCGGCTCTTCTTAATCTCCTGAGGATTCTTTCGTCTTGTTCACAAAAGGTTGGTATAGCTCTCTTTGTCCCTGACATGCAAACAAGACATAAAAATCATACAAAACCAGAAGGATAGTAGTACTTCAATCCATGATAAATTTGTAGTTAGCTCAAGCAAAAATTCAAACAGTTAGTGGGTTAGTCCAAAGTTAGAGAAACAGAAAATAAAAATGCTAGATCTAGATCTCCACTTCACTTAATCATTGTCAATCTATTTCAATCCCCGACAACGGCGCCAAAAACTTGATGTGTGGAAAACGATCCAACACGAAACTAACCGGCAAGTGCACCGGGTCGCATCAAGTAATAAAACTCACGGGAGTGACGTCAATCCCACAGGGATTGAAGGATTGAGCAATTTTAGTTTAGTGGATGACTTAGTCTAGCGAATCAAGAGTTGATTTGAGTGGTTTGTATTCGACAGAATCTAAATTGCATGAAATTAAAAAGGGAGAGGGACAATTGGCAAGAATTTAAAGTGCAGAGAAATTAAAGAGGCTGAATCTTAAAGTGCAAGTAATGTAAATTGCAAAAAATTAGATTGCAAGAAATGTAAATTACAGAATCTTAAAGTGCAAGAAATGTAAATGGCTTGAATTGTAAAGGGAATTGGGAATTGGATTTGCAGAAATTTAAACAAGGAAAAGTAAAATGCAATAAACAGAAACGTAGAAGATGACTTGAATTAAACCGGATCTAAAACGGAAATGAGAAAAAGCTTGGTGTAGCAATGGAATAAAGAAATTGAAATTTAAAACTGTAGATCTCAGGACTCAAGAGACTAGATAGCTGAGTCTAGATCTCACTGCCTTCCTAGATCCAGCAAGAATCAATTGCAAAGGAAATAAAGAAGTGTAAATTGCAGAAAGAGTAGAAGAAGAAGCAATTAACAGGAATGGAAATTCAATTATGCAGAAATTTAAACAAGATCTCAAGGTGAGATTGAAACAGAAGTTCTTCAATTCTCCACCCAAAATCTAAAGCAAGAAAAGTAAAGAGTGCTGAGCAAGAACAAGGAAGAAGAGAGATCAATTCTCCTTCCTAATTCTCTAGAATTCTAAAGCAACAAATCAAAAATGTAAAGGTGAGCTCTCTGTCAGTGTTCCAACTTCTCTCCCCAAAAAAAACCTTCTTAAAAACTTAAATCCTAAGCTATTTATACACTTTCTTCAAATGGTCTTCAAGCTTTGAATTTGGGCCTTTTCTCTTGATGGAATTGGGTTGATAAAAGCCTCTGTTGATTGCTCTTGGAGTTGGAGAGAAACCCATTGTGAACCGGGCCATGAATCATAAAAGCTTGAGTCAAAGTTTGAGGCAAACTTTGGCTCAAGCTTTTCATATCAGCTGCCCCCATTTGCTGCTACCAACGTTTGGGCTAAAGTTTGTGGTCAAACTTTAGACCAAACGTTGATCCCCTTGTATGCATATGTGGCGCCAACGTTTGCCAAAAAGCTTGAGGCAAACGTTGGCGCAAGCTTTTCTCCTCCAAGGTATGTTGGTGTGGCGCCAACGTTTACCAAAAAGTTTGAGGCAAATGTTGGCGCAAGCTTTTCTCCTCTAGGGTATGTTGGTGTGGCGCCAACGTTTGCCAAAAAGTTTGAGGCAAACGTTGGCGCAAGCTTTTCTCCTCCAGGGTGTTGGTGTGTGGCGCCAACGTTTGCCAAAAAGCTTGAGGCAAACGTTGGCACAAGCTTTTGCTCCAACCAATGTGAATTCACTCTTCCAAATGCTTGAGCTAAAGTTTGAGGCAAGCTTTTGCTCAAGCTTTTTGTTCTCTCTTGCTCCTTGCCCTTTCTTCTTTCTTCAACCTTCTTCAAAGCTCTTTTCACCTATCATCAATCAACCAAACACATCAAAGCTATGCTTAAAATCATGAGTTTGTTATTCTTTCATAATATATGACAATTATAGCACAAAATCTCATGAAATTGCATTAATTCTTCCATGGTTGATTGAATCAAAGGAAATATGAAATTCTACTCAATTGGCTTACTTATGGCTCAAGAAAGTGCATAAAATCAATTGAAAACAAAAGAAAAAGACTAGTGAAACTAGGCTAAGATGACTTGTCATCAACGCTCATCACCATTCTCACCTATGAACGCGTGGCTGACAACCACTTCCGTTCTACATGAAGATGAGATAGAATGAGTATCTCTTAGATATCTAATATAGGGGACCAAGTCCGAGATATTAGAGTCTTCGTGGTATAAGTTAGAACCCATGGATGGCCATTCCTGAGAACTGGAAAGTCTAAACCTTGTCTGTGGTATTCCGAGTAGGATCTGGGAAGGGATGGCTGTGACGAGCTTCAAACTCGCGAGTGCTGGGCGTAGTGACAGACGCAAAAGGATAGTAAATCCTATTCCAGTATGATCAAGAACCGACAGATGATTAGCCATGCAGAGACAGCGCATTGGACCATTTTCATAGAGAGGACAGGATGTAGCCATTGACAACGGTGATGCCCAACATACAGCTTGCCATGGAAAGGAGTAGGAATGATTGAATGAAGACAGCAGGAAAGCAAAGGTTCAGGAGGAACGAAAGCATCTCTATACGCTTATCTGAAATTCTCACCAATGAATACATAAGTATCTCTATCCTAGTTTATATTTTAATTATGTTTTAATTATCAATTCTGTATAACCATTTGAATCCGCCTGACTGAGATTTACAAGGTGACCATAGCTTTCTTCAAGCCGACAATCTCTGTGGGATCGACCCTCGTAAGGTTTATTATTTGGACGACCCAGTGCACTTGCTGGTTAGTTGTGCGAAGTTGTGACAAAGTGTGATTCACGTTTGAGAGCACCAAGTCTTTGGCACCATTGTTGATGATCACAATTTCTGCGCACCAAGTTTTTGGCGCCGTTGCCGGAGATTGTTCGAGTTTGGACAACTGACGGTTCATCTTGTTGCTCAGATTAGGTAATTTTATTTTATTTTTAAGCTTTTTATTTCTCATTTTCTAAAATAATACAAAAAATATATATATATATATTTCTTCTTTTTAGTTTTTCCCAAAATAATTTTCGAAAAAAAAAACCAAAAAATTTTTATAAAATCATAAAAAAAAAACCCAAAAATTTTGTGTTTCTTGTTTGAGTCTAGTGTCAAATTTTAAGTTTTGTGTCAATTGCATGTTTTAACTTTTCCCTAAAAATTTTTGAAAACTCATGCATAGTATTCTTCATGATCTTCAAGTTGTTCTTGGTAAATCTTCTTGTTTGATCTTTAAAATTTCTTGTTTTGTGTCTTCTCCTGTTTTCCATATGCATTTTTGAATTTTTAGTGTCTAAAGTTTGAAAATTTCTAAGTTTGGTGTCTACATGTTTTTCTTTTCTTAAAAATTTTCAAAAATAAGTCTTGATGTTCATCTTGATCTTTAAAGTGTTCTTGGTGTTCATCTTGACATTCAAAGTGTTCTTGCATGCATTGGTTATTTTGATTCATAATTTTTATGTTTTGTTTCAATTTAGTATTTTTCTCTCTCATCATTAAAAATTCAAAAATAAAAAATATATCTTTCCTTGTTTTACTCATAAATTTCAATTTCAAAATTCTATCTTTTCAAATCTTTTTCAAAAATCAAATCTTTTTCATTTATTTTTATATATTTTCGAAATTCTTTTTAAAAAAATTGATTTTCAAAATCTTTTTCCTATTCTTACTTCATATTTTCGAAAATCTCACCAACATTTAATTTTTAGATTAAAAAATTTCAAGTTGTTACTTGCCTATTAAGAAAGGTTTAATCTTTAAATTTTAAAATCATATCTTTTTGTTTCTTGTTAGTCAAGTAATCAACTTTAATTTTCAAAATCACATCTTTTTAATTTTCAATCATATCTTTTTTATTGCTAATTTCAAAATCTTTTTCAAAATCAAATCTTTTTAATTTCTTTCGCAATCATATCTTCTCAATCAAATCTTTTTCAAAATAATTTCAATCATATCTTTTTCAAAAATCAAATTTCAAAATTCTTTCTAACTTCTTATCTTTTCAAAAATTAATTTTCAAATCTTTTTCAATTAACTACTTGACTTTTTGTTTGATTTTAAAAGTTTTCTATTTCAATCATATCTTTTTCAAAACTCCTAACTACTTTTCTCTCTCCAAATTTCGAAAATCACTAACTTTTTTGTTCAAAATTCTTTTTAATTAACTAATTGTTTTAAATTTCAATTTTATTTTATTTCTTTTTATATTTTCGAATTCTAATTAATTAATTTAATAAAAACAAAAATATTTTTCTTTTATTTTAATTTGAAATTCAAATTCTTCATCTTCTCTCTTCTCCATTCTACTCTCATATTCTTCTCCTCTTCTACTCACATAAAGGAATCTCTATACTGTGACATAGAGGATTCCTCTTCTTTTCTGTTTTCTTCTTTTTTATATGAGCAGGAACAAAGATAAGAACATTCTTGTTGAAGCTGATCCTGAACCTGAAAGGACTCTGAAGAGGAAGCTAAGAGAAGCTAAAACACAACACTCTGAAGAGGACTTTACTGAAATTTTCGAAAGAGAAGTTGAGATGGCCGAAACCAATAACAATGGTGGAGGTGCAAGGAAGATGCTTGGTGACTTTACTGCACCAAATTCCAACTTACATGGAAGAAGCATCTCAATCCCTGCCATTGGAGCAAACAAATTTGAGCTAAAGCCTCAATTAGTTTCTCTGATGCAACAGAACTGCAAGTTTCATGGACTTCCATCAGAAGATCCTTTTCAGTTCTTAACTGAATTCTTGCAGATCTGTGATACTGTTAAAACCAATGGGGTTGATCCCGAGGTCTACAGGCTTATGCTTTTTCGTTTGCTGTAAGAGATAGAGCTAGAATATGGTTGGATTCTCAACCTAAAGATAGCCTAAACTCTTGGGATAAGCTGGTCACGGCTTTCTTAGCCAAGTTATTTCCTCCTCAAAAGCTTAGTAAGCTTAGAGTAGATGTTCAAACCTTCAGACAGAAAGAAGGTGAATCCCTCTATGAAGCTTGGGAGAGATACAAGGAACTGACCAAAAGTGTCCTTCTGACATGCTTTCAGAATGGACCATCCTAGATATATTCTATGATGGTCTGTCTGACTTATCAAAGATGTCATTGGGCCATTCTGCAGGTGGATCCATTCACCTAAAGAAAATGCCTGCAGAAGCTCAAGAACTCATTGACATGGTTGCAAATAACCAGTTCATGTACACTTCTGAAAGGAATCTTGTGAGTAATGTGATGCCTCAGAGGAAGGGAGTTCTTGAAATTGATACTCTGAATGCCATATTGGCTCAGAACAAAATATTGACTCAGCAAGTTAATATGATTTCTCAGAGTCTGAATGCGTTGAAGGAATCATCTAACAGTACTATAGAGGCATCTTCTGAAGAAAAAGCTTATGATCCTGAGAACCCTGCAATAGCAGAGGTGAATTACATGGGGGAATCCTATGGAAACAACTATAATCTCTCATGGAGAAATCATCCAAATTTTTCATGGAAGGATCAACAAAAGCCTCAACAAGGCTTTAATAATGGTGGAAGAAACAGGTTTGGCAATAGCAAGCCTTTTCCATCATCCACTCAGCAACAGACAGAGAATTCTGAGCAGAATCCATCTAGCTTATCAAATATAGTCTCTAATCTATCTAAGGCCACTGTAAGTTTCATGAATGAAACAAGGTCCTCCATTAGAAATTTGGAGGCACAAGTGGGCCAGCTGAGTAAAAGGGTCACTGAAACTCCTCCTAGTACTCTCCCAAGCAATAAAGAAGAAAATCCAAAGAGAGAGTGCAAGGCCATTGATTTGACCATCATGTCCGAACCTACAAGGGAGGAGGAGGACGTGAATCCCAGTGAAGAAGACCTCCTGGGACGTTCAGTGACCAATAAGGAGTATCCCTTTGAGTAACCAAAGGAATCTGAGGCTTATCTAGAGACCATAGAGATTCCATTAAACCTCCTTTTACCATTCATGAGCTCTGATGACTATTCATCTTCTGAAGAAGATGAAGACATTACTGAAGAGCAAGTTGCTCAATATTTAGGAGCAATCATGAAGCTGAATGCCAAATTATTTGGTAATGAGACTTGGGAGGATGAACCTTCCTTGCTCATCAAGGAACTAAATGCCTTGGTTCAGCAAACTCTACCTCAAAAGAAACAGGATCCTGGTAAATTCCTAATCCCCTGTAACATAGGCACCATGACCTTTGAGAAGATTTTGTGTGACCTGGGGTCCGGTATAAACTTAATGCCACTCTCTGTAATGGAGAAACTTGGGATCTTTGAGGTGCAAGCTGCCAGAATCTCATTAGAGATGGTAGACAACTCAAGAAAATAGGCTTATGGATTAGTAGAGGACATGTTAGTGAAGGTTGAAGGCCTTTACATCCCTGCTGATTTCATAATCCTAGACACTGGGAAGGATGAGGATGAATCCATCATCCTTGGAAGACCCTTCCTAGCCACAGCAAGAGCTCTGATTGATGTGGACAGAGGAGAATTGATCCTTCAACTGAATGAGGACAACCTTGTGTTTAAAACTCAAGGATCTCCTTTTGTAACCATGGAGAGGAAGCATGAAAATCTTCTCTCACTACAGAGTCAACCAAAGCCCCTACAGTCAAACTTTAAGTTTGGTGTTGGGAGGCCACAACCAAACTCTAAGTTTGGTGTTGAACCCCCATATTCAAACTCTAAGTTTGGTGTTGGGAGGTTCCAACAATGCTCTGAACATCTGTGAGGTTCCATGAGAGCTCACTGTCAAGCTATTGACATTAAAGAAGCACTTGTTGGGAGGCCACCCAATGTTATTTATATCTATTTTATTTTATTTCATGTTTTATTAGGTTGATGATCATGTGGAGTCACAAAAACTACTGAAAAATTCAAAAACAGAATGAAAAACAGCATTAAAAATAGCACACCCTGGAGGAGGAGCATTCTGGCGTTTAAACGCCATAAACAAGCATCTGTCTGGCATTTAACGCTAGAAACAAGCACCAAGCTGGCGTTTAACGCCAGAAACAAACATCTACCTGGCGTTAAACGCCAGAAACAGGCTACATTTGGGCGTTTAACGCCAAAAACAGGTAGCAGTCTGGCGTTAAATGCCAGGATTGCGCAGCAAGGGCGTTTTACACGCCTAATAGGAGCAGGGATGATACATCCTTGGCCCCTTTGGATCTGTGGACCACACAGGATCCCCACCTACCCCACCTCTTCTTCTCCCCTCTTCACACCTTTCCATAACACTCTTCCACAAATACCCTTCACCAATTACCTCATTCTCTCTTCCCCGTCACCTCTTCACCACTCTCCCCTCCCAAACCCACCCACACATGGCCGAACCACTCACCTCCCTCCATCTCCTCCATTTTCTTCTTCTTCTACTACCTTCTTCCTTCTTTTGCTCGAAGACGAGAAAACCTTTTAAGTTTGGTGTGGTAAAAGAATTGCTTTTTGTTTTTCCATAACCATTTATGGCACCTAAGGCCGGAGAAACCTCTAGAAAGAGGAAAGGGAAGACAAAAGCTTCCACCTCTGAGTCATGGAAGATGGAGAGATTTATCTCAAGGGTCCATAGCTCAGTAGTAGAGTATTTGACTGCAAAACAAGAGTTCATGGACCTCAACAAGAGCATGATGAAATTTCTCACCATGAAATCCCTGAGATGCCTCAAGGTATGCACTTTCCTCCATACAACTATTGGAAGCAACTAAGGTTAGGAGCACCAAAATCACTAGGAGGAGCAACAAAGACAAGGAAGAGACATAGAAGAGCTCAAGAGCATCATTGATTCTTCAAGAAGAGGAAGACGCCACCCTCACTAAGGTGGACCCATTCCTTAATCTCCTTGTTCTTATTTTCTGTTTTTTGCTTACTATGCTTTATGTTTATGTTTGTGTCTTATTACATAATCACTAGTGTCTAAGTGTCTATGTCTTAAAGCTATGAATGTCCTATGAATCCATCACCTCTCTTAAATGAAAAATGTTTGAATTACAAAAGAACAAGAAGTACATGGTTTCGAATTCATCCTTGAAACTGGTATAATTATTTTGATGTGGTGACAATACTTTTTGTTTTCTGAATGAATGCTTGAACAGTGCATATGTCTTTTGAAATTGTTGTTTATGAATGTTAAATATATTGGCTCTTGAAAAAATGATGAAAAAGGAGACATGTTATTTGATAATCTGAAAAATCATAAAATTGATTCTTGAAGCAAGAAAAAGCAGTGAATAGAGAAGAGCTTGCGAGAAAAAAAAGGGAAAAATGGTGAAAAAAAAGAAAAAAAAAATAGAAAGAAAAAGAAAAAGCAAGCAGAAAAAGCCAAAAGCTCTTTAAACCAAAAGGCAAGAGCAAAAAGCCAATAGCCCTTAAAATCAAAAGGCAAGGGTAATAAAAAGGATCCAAGGCTTTGAGCATCAATGGATAGGAGGGCCTAAAGGAATAAAATCCTGGCCTAAGCGGCTAAACCAAGCTGTCCCTAACCATGTGCTTGTGGCGTGAAGGTGTCAAGTGAAAACTTGAGACTGAGCGGTTAAAGTCGAGGTCCAAAGCAAAAGAAGAGTGTGCTTAAGAACCTTGGACACCTCTAGTTAGGGACTTTAGCAAAGCTGAGTCACAATCTGAAAAGGTTCACTCAGTTATGTGTCTGTGGCATTTATGTATCCGGTGGTAATACTGGAAAACAAAGTGCTTAGGGCCACGGCCAAGACTCATAAAGTAGCTGTGTTCAAGAATCAACATACTGAACTAGGAGAATCAATAACACTATCAGAATTCTAAGTTCCTATAGATGCAAATCATTCTGAACGTCAAAGGATAAAGTGAGATGCCAAAACTATTCAAGAGGCAAAAAGCTACTAGTCCCGCTCATCTGATTGGAGCTAAGTTTCATTGATATTTTGGGATTTATAGTATATTCTCTTCTTTTTATCCTATTTGATTTTCAGTTGCTTGGGGACAAGCAACAATTTAAGTTTGGTATTGTGATGAGCAGATAATTTATACGCTTTTTGGCATTGTTTTTACATAGTTTTTAGTATGATTTAGTTAGTTTTTAGTATATTTTTATTAGTTTTTAAATAAAATTCATATTTCTGGACTTTACTATGAGTTTGTGTGTTTTTCTGTAATTTCAGGTATTTTCCGGCTGAAATTGAGGGACTTGAACAAAAAATCAGATTCAGAGGTTGAAGAAGGACGGCAGATGCTGTTGGATTCTGACCTCCCTGCACTCAAAGTCGATTTTATGGAGCTACAGAACTTCAAATGGTGCGCTCTCAATTGCGTTTGAAAGTATACATCCAGGGCTTTCCAGCAATATATAATAGTCCATACTTTGCCTGAGTTTAGACGATGCAAACTGGCGTTCAACGCCAGCTCCCTGCCCTATTCTGGAGTCAAACACCAGAAACAGGTTGCAAAGTGGAGTTAAACGCCAGAAACAGGTTACAAACTGGCGTTCAACTCCAAGAGAAGCCTATACACGTGTAAAGCTCAATGCTCAGTCCAAGCACACACCAAGTGGGCCCCGGAAGTGGATTTCTGCATCATTTACTCATTTCTGTAAACCCTAGTAACTAGTTTAGTATAAATAGAACTTTTTACTATTGTATTTACATCTTTGGATTGTCTTTTGATCCTTTGATCACGTTTTGGGGGCTGGCCATTTGGCCATGCCTAGACTTTGTTCTTATGTATTTTCAATGGTAGAGTTTCTACACACCATAGATTAAGGTGTGGAGCTCTGCTGTTCCTTGAGTATTAATGCAAAGTAATACTGTTTTTTTATTCAATTCAAGCTTATTCCTATTCTAAGATATTCATTTGCACACAAGAACATGATGAATGTGATGATTATCTAACGCTCATCACCATTCTCACCTATGAACGCGTGCCTGACAACCACTTCCGTTCTACATGAAAATGAGATAGAATGAGTATCCCTTAGATATCTAATACAGGGGACCGAGTCCGAGATATTAGAGTCTTTGTGGTATAAGTTAGAACCCATGGATAGCCATTCCTGAGATCTGGAAAGTCTAAACCTTGTCTGTGGTATTCTGAGTAGGATCTGGGAAGGGATGGCTGTAAGAAGTTTTTTGGGACACGCTGGGTTCTATAGGAGGTTTATCAAAGACTTTTCAAAGATTGCAAAACCTCTTAGCAACCTACTTGTCTCGAATACTCCCTTTGTTTTTTATAGAGAGTGCATGGTAGCCTTTGATGAGCTTAAGAAGAGACTCTCCTCTGCACCTATTATAGCACCACCAAGCTGGGATCTTCCCTTTGAATTAATATGTGATGCGTCTGATTTTGCTGTTGGTGCTGTTCTAGGACAGAGGAAAGACAAGCTAGTACATATTATTTACTATGCTAGCAAGGTCCTTAATAAGAATCAAAGGAACTATACCACCACGGAGAAAGAACTTTTAGCCATAGTCTTTGCTTTTGATAAGTTTAGATCATATCTTATTGGCTCGAAAGTAATTGAATTCACTGATCATGTAGCACTCAAATACTTACTTACCAAACAAGAATCTAAGCCCAGATTAATAAGATGGATTCTGCTGCTCCAGGAATTTGACATTGAGATTAAAGATAGGAGTGGAGCAGAGAACAAGGTAGCTGACCACCTCTCAAAGATCCCACAAGAAGAAAAAATGCATCAAGTAGTAGTAAATGAAATCTTCCATAATGAGCAATTGATGATGATTCGAGTAGCCCTTTGATTTGCAGACATAGCTAACTTCAAGGCTATTGGGGAACTACCAACCAATATCAACAAACACATGAGGAGAAAGCTAATCAAGGATGCCAAACACTACATATGGGATGACCCTTATTTGTTCAAGAAGTGTGCTGATGGAATCTTGAGAAGGTGTATATCCTATGAAGAAGGGCAGGAAGTGTTGTGGCAGTGCCATAGATACGCATATAGAGGTCACTTCAGTGGAGAAAGAACAGCAGCAAAAGTGCTTCAATCCGAATTTTACTGGCCAACAATGTTTAAGGATGCTAAGGAATTAGTGTCAAGATGTGATGAGTGCCAAAGAGCTGGTAATCTAACCAAGAAAAATGAGATGCTACAGCAATTCATACTAGAGCTGGAACTATTTGATGTATAGAGATTGACTTCATGGGACCCTTCCCAACCTCCTACTCAAATAGCTACATATTGGTGGCTGTTGATTATGTCTCAAGATGGGTAGAAGCCATAGCTACTGCAACAAATGACAACAAAGTTGTGATAAGCTTCTTGAGAAAGAACATCTTCAGCAGATTTGGAGTTCCTAGAGCTCTCATTAGTGATGGAGGGACACACTTCTGCAACAAACAACTTGAGACAATCCTTCTTAGGTATGGATTCAAGCACAAGGTGGCAATTCCATACCACCCACAGACCAACGGGCAAGCTGAAATTTCCAACAGAGAGCTAAAACGAATCCTTGAAAAAACTGTTGGAAGCTTAAGAAAGGATTGGTCTAAGAAGCTGGATGATGCATTATGGGCCTACAGGATAGCCTACAAGACACCCATTGGGATGTCTCCATACCAACTGGTATATGGCAAGGCTTGTCACTTACCAGTTGAACTTGAGCATAGAGCGTTTTGGGCTCTAAAAATACTAAACTATGATGAGTAAGCTGCTGGAGAAAGAAGATTAATACAACTCAATGAGCTGGAGGAATTTAGAAATCAAGCATATGAGAATGCAAAAATCTACAAAGAGAACACAAAAAGGTGGCATGATCAAAAGATAGCAAGAAGGGAGTTCACTAAAGGACAGAAGGTGCTACTCTATAATTCAAGGCTCAAGTTCTTCCCTGGAAAACTTAAGTCTCGATGGTCAGGACCTTTCACCATACTCGAGGTGTTTCCCTATGGTCATGTAGAGCTCATGGAGGACAAGACTCAGAGAATCTTTACTATCAATGGCCATAGACTCAAACACTACTTGGGAGGCTCCTTAGAGGAGCAGAGAGTGAGCTATAAGCTTAACTAAAGATGGAGGAGTGTTAAGCTAGTGACAATAAAGAAGTGCTAGTTGGGAGGCACCCCAACACTTTATCCTTTTTGATTTATTGTTTTTCTTAGAAGTAGTTTAAAATCTATTGCTTTAGATAGTTTAAGTTTCAGTCTCACATTTGTGTTACATTACCAATTAGAATTAGATTGCAATAGTAGGTTAGGAAGTTTGATACTAGCTTTGGTAGTAGATTACTCTTACATTCTTTTGTTTTGTTTTTTTTTTTTTTGGGATTGCAACTTGATGAATGCATTACTAATGATGAGTAAATGGGCTGAGAACTAGCTAAAATGCTAAGTTTGGTGTGGCCACTCACCCACTTAATCTAGGCTTACAACCATTTTAATAGCTTAATCTTGAAGAGTAAGCCCAGAGATTAAGTTTGGTGTGGCCACCACCAAAGATCACCTAGCAAGCCCAAGTTTACCCAATTTGAAAGTACTTAATGTTTTGGGCAAGAACATGAACATGATTTAATGTGTTCAGAGGAGGTTGGAATCAAAAGAAAATGAAAAGATTGGAGTTATTTCATCCTTATGAACACATTAAATACACAATGATGGAACCAATTTATTAAGATGCTAAAGGATTAAGTTTGGTGTCCCAAGGGACACCCATCAGTTGCAATCCAAATTACCCATGATAAGAAGGAATGTGAAGGATTCTTTTATCATTACTAATGGGTTTTAGTTTCAATTTCAGGAGAAAAGATGGGGCCCACATGGTGAACAACTCACAAAGCAAGAAAGTCAAAGTGTACTTACACTTTGGAACTCAACACATGCAGAAGGCACAGTGAGATAAGAGTTGGTGCCTCTTTCCACGCTAGGCGCCACTCCCCAAGTTGGAAAATATTTAACCCTTTTTATTTCCCACATTTCGAATCACATCATTTACCCCTTATAAAAGCCTCACCTTCCCAACTCTTCTCCCACTTCAAAACCCTAATCACAGACGAAGAGAATCCATACACCATTCTTCTTCCTTTCTCTTTTCGCCTTCTACTATCTCTCTTCCCCTACTTTCTTTCTTCTTTTTCTTGATTGGGACAATCAAGTCCTAAGTTTGGTGTTGGAGCAAAACCTTGTTTTGCTTGCCCTCTCTTGCAACCTCCCCCCCCCCTCAATTTTTTTTCACAACCTCAAACACACTCTCAACCTAATGGCACCACCAAAAAGCTCAGCCTCAAAGAAAAGAAAAACCAAGGAACCAACTTCTGGATCTTCAAGCTCATCTTTCAACAACTATAAGTTCCTTTCCGCATTCAACCAAAATCAATTCTATGGTTGGGTGAGTGAGAGGGAAGTCATTCCAGAGGTTAGGTTCCAACTAGGAAGGAACGAGCATCTTGAGATCAACATTGAGATCAACAATAGGGGCTGGGCAATCCTATGCAACCCACCAAGGAAGGTAGTAGAGAGCTTGGTGAGGGAGTTTTATGCCAACGCTGTGCCTCAACCAGGACAACCATATGCCTACATTAGCTATGTGAGGGGGAAGTCCATTGACTATAGTCCCTCCAGCATAGAAAAGATGCTAATAGTGAAGAAGGATGGGATACCCAACCAGTTGAGAAGAAGGGATTTGAGCCTCCAAGCTAGAGGGTGGCTAGAATTTGTGAGGAGGTCCCTAATCCCCACATCCAACACTTCAGAGGTGACCAAGGAGAGAGCTGTGCTCATATACAGCATCATGAAAGGTGAGAATGTCAATGTGGGGGAGATGATTGCCAACAACATTAACAAATTACTGAAACGCACTAGTGACAACACGAGGTTGGCATTCCTCAGCATCATACAGAGGTTATGTAATGAAGCTGGAGTTAAAAAGATCATTGATGAGGTGCTAGTAAATCAAGACAAATTCATAACTGCCAAGAAGATGGCCAAAGTGGTGGCTGTTCACCCACTTCAGAGAAAACAAAGAGCTCATGCTCATGGGTCACATGAGTAACAACAACAAGAAGAGGAAGAGGCAGAAGAGCAACCTCACTTTCTAGCACTGCAACCACCACCATCACACTACCAATACCAACAATTTCCAGAGGGATTCAACTGGGAACAACTACAAGAAGATGTACACCAAATGATGGGAGACCTACACCATTTGAGGGAATATGTCAATCAACTCAAGGAGACTCAGCAACAACAATAGAGCCAAGTCAACCAGAACATCCAGCAACTCCAAGGGAGTTGGGAGCATATGAGGAAGGAGCAGCAAGAACAATTTGACTGGGGAGAGGTGCAAAGTGCACTGGACAAAATAGTAGAGCAAGGCAAATGGCAACAGAAGAACTTGGCTGAATTCAGAAATCTCTATAATGCCAGAACCATATCCAGGAGGCAATATGACATCAATACACAAGCGAAGCTGAATCACTTGTGTAATGCCGTGGCCACTCTAAACCCAAGATACCCAACCTTCATGCAAGGAATGGAGGAGCTGAGTGCAAGACAAGAGGAAATTCTAGCCAAACATAAGGAGGATGAAAGGAATTACATGAGGAGGCTAGGATTCTGGAAGCCCAAGGATGCCAAGGCACAAGAAGGTTCCTCCAAGCAAGATGATTGTGGCTCCTCCCCTTCCAAGAAGAAGGACAAAGGAAAGGGGCCAATGAACTGAAGTTGAAGCTGCTCAAGGTTGTTGAGTCCCATGGTTGACACTCTCTAATTTCTGAAATCCTGTTTTAAGCTTTTGTTTGATTTACTTCTTGTTAGAATAAATAATCATGCTAGGATAATTTATGTTTTTTTCTTAGTTTTATTTCATGTTTGAAGTCTTTATGAGTCCTCTAGTTTACAAGAAAGAAAATGCCATATATTTCAAGTCTTCATTTCTAACATAAATAAAAGTAGAGCTTGTCTCCAAAAGTTACTGTGAGTTGTGCAAAAACAAGAGTAAGAGAAACCAAGGCCAAGATAGATCATCCAACAAACTAAGAAATAAGAAACTAAGTGTAGAACCTTGAATGAACTAAAAAGAAAATAAGTCATGGAAAGCAACTAGTCTTAGAAGGTATAACAAGAAAAGGTAAATGGGTGTTCCTTGAATATCCATAGAACCAAGAAGTAGTAAGCAATAAAGACCCAAGGCTCTGAGCATCAACTACTGGGATGGAAAAGAAACATTAAAAAGCTCAAAAAAGGGAGTTAAGGATCCTAGTAGATGCTTGTAGTGAAGATGTGTCAAGAAGGGGCCTGGACAAGTAGATTCTTTGGGGTGTTTCAACACCCAGTACCTTAAAACCAATTGGTTTGGGAGTGCTAATTGAAAGCTTAATTAAAGGGTTGTCTTGAGACAAAACACTTAGAGTCGTGGTCAAGAAAGCACAACCAAAGAGAAAACAAAACAACTCTTACTACTTCAAGGTGACAATCAATAGAAAGGACCCCTAAAGCCTATACTTGAAAGAACCCTCAAGGATCTAAGATTTTTTCATGACATTAAAACATTCATACATGTGTTGAACACTTAGTCCTACCCTTAGTTATGTTGCAATCATTCAAGGCCAGGGCCTCAAGTTATAAAGGCTTACTCACATTGATTTGCTTGGGACAAGCAAAACTTAAGTTTGGTGTTGTGATGACTTGCATCATCTACCCTTCTTTCTTGCATAAAGAGGACCATAAAAGAGCATAAATCTCATTTGATTAGTACAATTCATGCATTATTTGATGAATATTATGGTACACTACTTTGAGATGAGTTGTGCTGAATTTCAGGTGAAAAAGGCATAAAAAATGGGAAGAAAGCAACAAGAAGCTGGGCGTGTGAAATTGGCGTGCCACTTGGGTGAAAACGCCACAAAAATGCATTGGCGTGGCACACCAGAAGCTAGGCGTTGCACGCCAGTACTAATTTCTAGAGGAGAAGTTCAAGCATGCATGTGGGCGTGGCACGCCAGAGACTGGGCGTGGCACGCTAGTACAAAGTTCCAGAGAGCAACAATGGAGGACAAAAAAGGGGCGTGCCACTTGAGCCAAGGGGCATGGCACGCCAACTCACCACTCCAGGAGGAACCTTCACTATGGCGTGCCACTTGGTATCGAAGGCGTGGCACGCCAGCTCTAGAAAGTCACTTGGGCGTGTGATGACAAGTCATCTTAGCCTAGTTTCACTAGCCTTTTTCTTTTGTTTTCAATAGAATTATGCACTTTCTTGAGCCAAAAGCAAGCCAATTGGGTAGATTTTCATGTTTCCTTTGATTTAATCAACCATGTATGAATTCATGCTATTTCATGAGGTTTTGTGCTATAATTGTCACATATTATGAAAGAATGAATATCTCATGATTTTGAGCATAGCTTTGATGTGTTTGGTTGATTAATGATAGGTGAAGAAAGCTTGGAGAAAGGTTGATGCAAGAAGCAAGGGCTAGGAGGAAGAGAGAACAAAAAGTTTGAGCAAAAGTTTGCCCTCAAACTTTAGCTCAAACTTTTGGATTAATTATGAACCAGGAAGTAAAAGCTGGAGCAAAAGTTAGACCCTTAACTTTTTGGCTAACTTTTGGCATGAAAAACACTCCCTGGATGCACAAAAAGTTTGCGCCAACGTTAGCCCCCTAACTTTTTGGCTAACGTTGGCGCCATGAATAACCAAAGGGAGGCCAACGTTGGAGCAAAAGTTAGAACCCTAACTTTTGCCCCAACGTTGGTATCAGCAAAACAAGGGTGCTGATGTGAAAAGTTGGAGCAAAAGTTAGCCCCCTAACTTTTACTCCAACTTTTACTCAAGCTTTCATGATTCCAACCCGGTTCAATTCGGTTCTTCTACAAACTCCAAGAGCAATTAACCAAGGCCTCTCTCAACCCAATTCCACCAAGAGCAAAGGCCCAATTGAAGGCTTGAAGACCATTTGAAGAAAGTGTATAAATAGCATAGGATTTAAGTTTTGAAGAGAGCTTTTCCTTGGAGTTTTGAGGGAGAGTTTTCGGAGAGTTTTCGTGTTAGGCAAATTTTAAATTTCTCAGTCCTGGGGAAGGAGAATTGAATACCCTTCCTCTTAATTTTCTTGCTTTCAATTTCAATTACAATTGTTTCGGATCTTGGGTGGAGAATTGAAGAACTTCTGTTTCAATCTCACCTTGGGATCTTGTTTAACTCTCTGCTTAATTAAATTTCAGTTTCGGTTAATTGCTTCTTCATCTATTTTCTTTGCAATTTATATTTCCTTTGCAATTGTTCTTGTTGGATCTAGGAAGGCATTGAGATCTAGACTTGGTTTTCTAGTCTCTTGGGTCCTGAGATCCGGATTTCCCATTCCCTATTTACTGTTTTCATGCTCATTTACATTTTTGTTTTAAGATCCGGTTCGATTCAAGTCCTTCTTTACTTCTCTGTTCGTTGCAATTTACTTTTCCTTGTTTAATTTCTGCAAATCCAATTCCTAATTCCCTTTACAATTCAAGCCATTTACATTACTTGCACTTTAAGATTCTGCAATTTACATTTCTTGCGTTCTAAGTTTCTGCCATTTAATTTCTTGTTCTTTAAGATTCAGCACTTTAAATTTCAGTTCTCTTTAATTTCATGCAAACTACCCATTCTCTTTACTTTCTATGCAATTTAAATTCTGCAAATCACAAATCTCTCAACCAAATCTTGATTCGCTTGACTAAATCAACCACTAAACTAAAATTGCTCAATCCTTCAATCCCTGTGGGATCGACCTCACTCCCGTGAGTTATTATTACTTGATGCGACCCGGTGCACTTGCCGGTTAGTTTTGGGTGTTTTGGAGAAATTCGTTTCTTCCAAGCCACTTGAGGATCCAGGTGTGGCACGCCAAGCTTGAAGAGTCCACAAATGTATGGGCGTGCCACTTGAGCAGCATGGCGTGGCACACTGGTACAATATTCCAGAGAAGGGGCTGAAGGCAATTGAAGACTGGGCGTGCCACTTGAGGTCGAAGGCGTGGCACGCCAGGCTCTCAATCTCACTTAGGCGTGCCACTTGAGCGACCAGGCGTGGCACGCCAATAGACAAAGAGGCCAAAGCAAGGGCTGGGCGTGCCACTTGATATCGAAGGCGTGGCACGCCAACCCAAGAATCTCACTATGGCGTGCCACTTGAAGGCTAAGGCATGGTATGCCAGCTACTGGAACCAAGGCAAGATCATGGGCGTGGCACGCTACCTTCTAGGCGTGGCACGCTGGTATAAATTTCCAGAGAGGGTGAAGGAGGCCAAATACATGGGGCGTGCCACTTGGTGTCGAAGGAGTGGCACGCCATCCACTATTCCTCACTTGGGCGTGCCTCTTGAACCCCAGGCGTGGCATGCCAGTGTCATTCAGAGAGCAAAGAACCATTGGGGCGTGCCACTTGAGTTCGTGGCGTGGCACGCCAAACAGAGGAATCACTTGTTCACAAAGGGGCGTGGCATGCTAGACCCTGGGCATGCCACACTAGTTCAACTTTCCAGAGAAGCTTGGTCAAGCATGCAGCAAGGGCGTGGCATGCCATACCCTGGGTGTGCCACGCTAGTTCAAGTTTCCAGAGGCAAAGAGAAATGGAGAGAAGCTAGGGCGTGCCACTTGAGCTCGAAGGCGTGGCATGCCATGGTTGTTATGAAGATGAGCGTGCCACTTGAAGGACTGGGCGAGGCACACCAAGCCAGAATTGAGGGAGCACGTGACACGCCACTGGAGCGCCAACCACATGCTAGCTGGGAAGTCACACTTATTGAGTTTCTTTTCCCTCCAAAATATAATTTTCTTTTTTCACTTTTGTAATTCTTTTATTTTTGCTAGGAGTAATATAAATACCCCTAAGGAATACTGAAGAGGGGGTTAAGCAGTTAGAGAGATTAGTTTTAGATCCACTTTTACATTTCACTTTTGAGTACTTTTCTTTGAGCATTGAGTAGCTAAATTCCCTCTCATTGAGAGATGGAGCTCTGTTGTACTTGATGGATTGATGATAGTGAAATTCTTCTTCTCTTCATCTTCTCTTTGATTTGCTAGAAGGAATTTTATTCTTAATGCTTAGTGTTCAATTATCTTGGGAAAGAGATTGAATGCAAAATGGGTTTCATGGGAACCTTGGGAAAGGAAACATGAAACCATGCTTGAAATCCCTTCTCACATTTGAGTAGGATCTGGGTTTTGGTGTTTGGATATGTGACATATAATCCTCCCTCTACTTGGACCTATGATGGTGTGTGGTATAATCAGGGACCAAGCATATCTCTCTTCATGAGCAATTAGACCAAGGAATTGGCTATTGATCAAGATCTGAGAGATTGAGTCACCAAGGGATTGGGGCTTAATCAATCATGATTTCGAAGAGGTCAATGAGTTGTATGATTGAAGAGGATATAAGCTAGAATTGATCCAAAGAGACAACATCTCCTGATCTCAATAAATTTTCCCATTCTTATCTATCCCATTTGTTGCTTTGTCTGACTTCTTGACACTTACGTGCTTTAGTTTGAGTTGTATCCATTTATGCCTGAGTTGCTCTCTTTAACTTGCCCGAGCTGTTTGATTAGTAACCCCTTTTTTTTCTTACTGTAGGATTTTAGTTGACCCATGTCGTCTCGCAAAAATATTGTCGAGACCTCTTCTAGAGTCCCCGAGGGCATGTCGGACTGGTTGGACTCCCTCGTGTTGATGTGTGTTTCTGTGGTAAATTCTGAATTCTGTGTGGAGCTAAGAAAGCATCATAGGATTTGTAGTAATCGGGAGTAGGAGAAAAATTATGAGCAAGTAGCACCTGATTCTGATGAGAGGGTCTGTTTTCCTACTTCGGTCCAGGGGGAACGTCCCATCTTTTATGCCTATGACTATTTCTTCAGCCAAATGAACATTACATTTCCCTTACTCCTTTTGAGACCAATTTGTTGTGGTCGTGCAATGTGTCCCCATCCCAACTCCATCCAAATTCATGCGGTTTTGTTAAGATTTTCCAGTTGTTGTGTCAGGAACTGGATGTTAAGCCTTCCCAAACTCTCTTTCTTTACCTTTTCGTTTTGACCAAGCCTGGGATTTCTGCCAAAAAGAAAGCTTCCTGGGTTTCTTTTTGGTCTGCCCAAGGAAAGAAAGTATTTTCGATGTATGATGAGTCTTTTAGAGACTTCAAGAATGATTTCTTCAAGGTTCGAGCTATTGAAGGAGCTCGTCCCTTTTTTCTGGATGAGAATGACGAGCCCGCCTTTCCTTTAGAGTGGCAAAAGAATGTTGTGGTGTCGAGGTATACGTGGGAGATGTTGCACGAGGTCGAGCAGGCCTTTGTTAACGTGTTGGAGGAGAACTGGGGACAACCTCCCTATCTCGACACCAAAAAGTTTTTAGGGGATTCCTCGCTTCTTCGAGCTGAGCTGGGTAGTGGTTGACTTATTTTGTTTTTGTTTTGTTTCATTTTGTCGAGTTTGTTCTTTTTCTCTCACTTTGTAACTGGGTTTTTGCTGTGTTTTTTTCCAGAGATGGTTAAAAACAATGATTCCATGAAGGCCTTCAAAAAGGCGAGGAAGGCGACTGCGGCCCTAAACATCTCGGCCAAGGTGGCTGGGGAAGGATCCTCTCATGTTTTACCGAAGCCCTCTGTACCGAGCTCTCTGGGACCGAGGAAGACGATTCCCACCCCTCGGGTTCATTTGGTCAATCCTCCACAGACTTCTGCTGCTACCTCTTCTCCTACCGGTGCTCCTCCTTTGAAAAAATAGAAAACAGCTGAGCCTTTTAACCTTGATGCCCCTGAATTTGATGCTGTTGAGTTTGTGGATCAGCAAATTGGTCCTTATGGTACCATCCCTACTGACGATGTTTCTCTTCTTCACCATCTAGATTTTATTACTCGGAGCAGCATCAAGATGGCACACATGGGGGCGGGTTTATATCGGACTGCCCAGAATCTTCCCATTCATGCTACAAAGGCTTTTATGGAGGAGGCTAAGTTGGAGTTCGACCGGATGAAAGGTTTGAAGGAAGAGCTCGAAGTAAAGGTGGCCAAGTTGGAAAAAGAGTTGGAGGAGGAAAAGACTCGGGCTATTGCTTTGGCGGCTTCTGCCAAGTTGTCTGAAGATATGGCTTTGAGGTACAAGAAGAGTTATGTCACGACCTACCGGGAGATGATGGGTCTTAGGGAGAATTTAGAGTCTGCCCGAGCTAATTATGCCAAGCTCCAAGGTCATCTTGTAGGCAGTGTGAATGCTGCTTATGAGAATTTGAAGGATCAAGTTCAAGTTCTTGCACTCGAGCTTGATCTTACTCTCTTTAGCTTGGACAACATTGTAAAAGATGGTAAGATTGTCCCTGATGATCCTGATGATGAGGATGATGTCGACCTTCCTTCTGTGCCTTCTGCCAAAGTCTCTGTTGCGCCGACTTCTACAACTCATGCAGGTGGTCATCCCGAGTCTGATCCTGATTGTCAGGTCTTGAACCGAGATGATGGGACGGTAGATGCGGTGTCCCTTCAGACTCATCCTCCTTCATCCCGGGATGCTGGAACTGGGAACTCTTTGGATCGTCTCTGACTTATTCTGGATGTTTTGTATACAGCTCGGCTTGTGGGCTTTGAACTTTAAGTTGTTTTGACTGTGGATACATTTTTAGTTGCTTTTCTGTTAGCAACTTTATTTTTTTGGAAAAATAAAGTATCTCTTCAGATTCTTGGGGTCGACTTTAGGTGGCCACTTGAGTCTTTGTTATTATTATAACTTGTTTCTTTCATAATATGCCTGTCCGCGCTTATCTGACACGTTCTGGGTTTTTTGGAAGTGTTGGAACCTTGTTGTCCGACCTCTTTTAGCTGTCTTCATATTTTTATAGTTGTAGCTTGATTTTTTTTGAGGTTACGGATTTCTAGATCCAACTTGTGTATCTTCTGTTTGTCGATTTCTTCAACTTGGTCGTGTTTTGCGGCTATTTCTAGTAATCCCTCCTGATTGGATCTTGGGTGATCTCTTTTTATGGATTATAGTTTTTGATAGCTTTGCCGAGTCGATTTGGTTGTGTCGACCTCCTCTGAGTTATCTCTAGTAATCTATTTTTGGATCTTTTGTCAGATCTCTTGTATAGATTACTTTTATAACTTTTGTTCTGGGCCGACTTCATCATGTCGGGCCCTTCTAAATTATTTTAGTAATCCTCTTTTTTGTACCTTGTTCAGGTCTCTTTCAGGGATTACTTTTATAACTTTTTGTTCTGGGCCGACTTCATCATGTCGTGCCCTTCTAAGATATTTTAGTAATCCTCTTTTTTGGACCTTGTTCAGGTCTCTTTCAGAGATTACTTTTATAACTTTTTGTTCTGGGCCGACTTCATCATGTTGGGCCCTTCTAAGTTATTTTAGTAATCCTCTTTTTTAGGGCTGGCCAGACCTCTTTCCAGGGATTTACTTTTATTAAGTTTGGTTTATTGTGGTCGACTGGTCCGACTTCTTTACGTCGGCCAGTCTTTTAAGTTATTTTTAGCAATCCATTTTTATTAAGACCTCGTCAGGTCCTTTCTATGGATCACTTTTGATAACTTCTTGCATTATTCTGTTTTTGTCGCCCTTTCATCTTTGCCGATTTTGTAGATATTGGGTTTGATCCCCGTTGGTCGACCTTTTGATGAATTTGGTTTTCATCTTTGTTGGTCTTTACCGTGATCGTGCAGTGAATTTGATTTTTACTTTCTGCCGATCTGTAGCTTTATAATTGGGTGATGAATTTTTTACATTTCAAATTAATGCGTCTTGATAAAGGATTTGTGGGAAATCTGAAAAACTTTATTCAAAATAGAAAATATACAAATATATACATGTGGGAGTTTTACTCCTCTAAGTTAGGTATTTTATGAATCTTGGCTTAGCACCTCATTAAAAACCTTTTCAGGAAAAAGAGTGCACCTTATCCTAAGATCCTTGTTACCTCTAACTATAATACCATCGTAGGTTGCAAGAATTCCATGACCTAGGAAGCTCTCGCCCTTCGAGTTCGGACAGCCTGTAGTAGCCCTTTCCAAGTACTTCTATGACTCGGTAGGGTCCTTTTCAGTTTGCTGCCAGCTTTCCTTCTCCAGGTCGAGTGGTTCCGATATCATTTCGGATTAGGATGAGGTCATTCTTGGCAAAACCTCATGGCACTACCTTTTGATTGTATCTTGAAGCCATTCTTTGTTTTAACGCCTCTTCCCTGATCCGAGCTCTTTCTCGGATTTCTAGAAGTAGTTCGAGTTTTTTCCTTTGAAGTTGGGAGTTGGCCTCTTCGTTGTAGTGGATCACTCTTGGCGACCCTTCTTCAACCTCCACTGGGATCATTGCCTCCATTCCGTAAGCTAATTAGAAGGGTGATTCCTTTGTAGTGGAGTGTGGGGTTGTCCGATATGCCCATAGGACTTGTGGAAGCTCTTCAGCCCAGGCTCCCTATGCATCCTGTAATCTCCGTTTTAACCCGGCTAACAGGACTTTGTTAGCAGCTTCTGCTTGTCCATTGGCCTGGCAATGTTCTATGGATATAAATTGGTGTTTTATGTTCAGGTCGGCCACCAATTTTCTGAAGCCTGCATCTGTAAATTGAGTACCATTGTTTGTGGTTATAGAGTATGGGACCCCAAACCTTGTGACAATGTTTCTATATAGGAATTTTCGACTTCTTTGAGTAGTGGCGTTAGCTAGGGGCTCTGCCTCGATCCATTTTGTGAAATAGTCTACCCCCACTATGAGGAATTTGACTTGTCCTGATCCTTGGGGGAAGAGTCCGAGAAGATCGAGTCCCCATTTTGCAAATGAACAGGGTGAGGTTACGCTGATGAGCTCCTCTGGCGGGGCGATGTGAAAGTTGGCATGCTTCTAACATGGTGGACATGTCTTCACGAATTCTGTTGCTTCTTTTTGTAAGGTCGGCCAATAGAATCCGGCCCGGAGTACTTTCTTGATGAGTGCCTGTGCTCCGAGGTGATTGCCACAGATGCCACTGTGTACTTCTTTTAAAACTTCTTTTGTATTAGAAGTCGGTACGCATTTTAATAGTGGTGTCGAAATCCCTTTCTTGTATAGAGTATCATTTATGATGGTATAGTACTGTGCCTCCTGTTTTAACCTCTTTCCTTCCTTCTTATCTGTAGGTAGTGCTTCTGTTTTAAGGTAATTAATTATAGGAGTCATCCATCCTTGATCCAGACCTATTATGGTTAGGATTTTTTCTTTTTCCGAGATTGATAGGTTCTGCAGCATCTCTTGGATGAGGCTTCTATTGTTGTCCCCTAGTTTGGTGCTGGCTAATTTTGAGAGTGCATCAGCTCGAGCATTCTGTTCTCGGGGTATATGGCGGATCTCATATTCCCCAAGTTGTCCGAGTTGTTCCTTGGTTTTGTCCAAGTACTTTTTCATGGTGGGATCCTTGGCTTGGTAGCTCCCTGCTATTTGTGAAGTGACTACCTGTGAGTCGCTGAAGATGATAAGCTTTTGAGCTCCAACCTCCTTAGCCAGCTTCTAACCAGCTAGTAATGCCTCATACTTGGCTTGGTTGTTTGAGGCAGGGAACTCGAATTTGAGGGAAAGTTCGATTTGGGTTCCCTGGTCACTTTCAATTATTACACCCGCGCCACTTTAGTTTTGTTTGAGGAACCGTCTACATAGAGATTCCATTCTGTAATGATTTCTGGGGTGTCTGTAAATTCTACAATGAAGTCGGCCAAATATTACGATTTGATGGCTGTCCGAGCTTCATATTGAAGGTCAAATTCAGACATCTCAACTGCTCATTGTAAGATTCTTCCTGCTAAATCTGTCTTCTGCAGAATGCCTTTTATGGGTTGGTTGGTCTGAACCCTGATAATGTGGGCTTGGAAGTATGGACGAAGTCGTCGAGATGTTAATATGAGAGCATAGGTGAATTTTTCTATTTTTTGGTAGTTCAGTTCGGATCCTTGTAGTGCTTTGCTGATGAAGTATACAGGCTGTTGCCCATTGTCATCTTCTCGGACTAGTGCTGAAGCTACTGCCCGATTGCCTACTGCGAGGTACAATACAAGTGGTTCTCCTTCCCGTGGCCGAGTTAGGATAGGTGGTTGTCCCAGGAATCTTTTGAAATGTTGGAAGGCCTGCTCACACTCCGTTGTCTATTCGAATCTCTTTCCCTTCCTTAGAGTGGTGTAGAAGGGTAGGGATCTTATTGCCAATCCGGATAGGAATCTGGACAAGGCTGCCAGTCTTCCGTTGAGTTGTTGTACCTCTTTGACATAGGTTGGACTTTTCATATTGAGTATAGCCTTGCATTTATCCGGATTTGCTTCAATTCCCCTTTATGTGAGCATAAAACCCAAGAATTTGCCGGCTTCTACTGCGAAGGTGCATTTTGCAGGGTTGAGTCGCATGCCATGACTTCTTATAGTGTTGAATACTTGGGTGAGGTCGGACAGTAACGTCTCTTCACTTTGCATTTTATTAACATGTCGTCCACATAGACTTCCATGATTTTCCCAATGTGGTCTGCAAAGACCTTATTCATTAATCTTTGATAAGTAGCTCCCGCATTTTTGAGTCCAAAAAGCATGACGATGTAGCAGTAGTTTGCTTTTGGGGTTAAGAATGAAGTTTTTTCTTGATCGGGTGGGTATATTGGGATTTGATTGTTCCCCGAATAAGCGTCCATAAATGAGAGGTATTTATATCCGGAGGAGACATCCACCAGAGCGTCGATACTTGGGAGTGGATAGGGATCCTTTGGGCAGGCTTTGTTGAGATCAGTTTAGTCGGTGCACATCTGCCACTTCCCGTTTGATTTTTTCACCAAGACTACGTTAGCTAGCCATAGTGGGTACTTAACTTCTCTTATGAATCCTGCCTACAGTAAAGCTCGTACTTGTTCTTCCACAGCTTGGGATCGTTCTGGTCCAAGCGTTCTGCGTCTCTGCTGTACTGGCCGAGATCCTGGGTAAACTGCCAGCTTGTGGCACATTAACTTTGGGTCTATGCCCGGCATGTCTGCGGCTTTCCATGCAAAGAGGTCGATGTTGTCTCTTAAAAACAGTATTAGTGATTCTTTTATGTCTCCTTTTAGGATTGTGCCAATATTGGTTGTTTTCTCTGGGACATCTCCGATCTGGACTTTTTCTACTTCGCCTTCGGGTTGTGGACGGAGTTCTTCCCGCCCTCGAACTCCACCAAGTTCGATGGTGTGGAATTCTTCTCCTCTGCCTCTGAGGTTTAGACTTTCGTTATAACAGCGGTGCGCCGTCTTCTAGTCTGCTTTTATTGTAGCTATTCCTTCTATGGTTGGAAACTTCATGCACAGGTGTGGAGTCGAGACTACTGCGCCGAGCTGGTTCAATATTGTCCGACCTATTAGGGCATTGTAGGCTGAGCTCACGTCAACCACGATGTAGTCTATATTGAGTGTCCTTGACCGGTTTCCTTTTCCAAAGGTCGTGTGTACTGAGATGTACCCAAGTGGTTGGATTGGAGTGTCTCCCAACCCGAACAGGCTGTTCGGATATTTTCTGAGTTCTTTTTCTTCCAGGCTGAGTTTGTCGAAGGAAGTTTTGAACAAGATGTCGGCCGAGCTTCCTTGATCTACCAGTGTGCATTGGAGATTTGCGTTGGCTAATATGATAGTGATGACCATGGGATCGTCATGTCCCGAGATGATGCCGGCTGCGTCTTCTTTAGTAAAAGTGATTGTGGGGATGTCGGGTGCTTCCTCTCTTCCCTCGAAATGATACACATCTTTAAGATGTCTTTTGCGAGATGATTTGGAAATTCTTCCCCTCGCGAACCCTCCGTGTATCATGTGGACATGTCTGTCCGGGGTGCGAGGTGGCCGTTCAGTTCGTCCGACATCTTCGTCCTTTCTTCTTTTTCTTGGTTCCTCAGCTCGACTGGCTAAGTACCGATCTAATTTTCCCTCTCTTACTAATTTCTCTATGACATTTTTTAAGTCGAAACATTCGTTGGTGGAGTGTCCATAGATTCGATGGTATTCACACTAGACATCCACAAGGGATACCCGAAGAGGGGCGTAATTGTGGTATTTTTTTTATCTCTTCTCCATGTTGATCTTCTTTCTTTTTGGACTCTTTATCCTTATCTTGGGAGGAGTAGGAGAATCCGGGTTTTGAGGTCTCTCCTAGTCGAGAATTTTCCTCCTTGTTGATGTACTTCTATGCTCGTTCTTGCACTTCGTTCAGAGATCTGGGATATTTTATCGATATAGAGTGGCTAAAAGGTCCCTCTCATAAAGCCATTGATGAGACCCATAATGGCGGCCTCTATTAGTAGACTTTGTATGTCCAGACATGTTTTGTTAAATCTTTCCATGTAACTGCGGAGACTTTCCCGATCTCCTTGCTTGATTCCTAATAGACTTGGGGTGTGCTTAGCTTTCTCTTTTTGGATGGAGAACCTGGCCAGAAACTTCTTGGCTAAGTCGTCGAAGCTTGAGATGGACCTAGGGGGTAGATTGTCAAACCATTTAATCGTTATCTTTGTTAAAGTAGTCGGGAAGGCTTTGCAGCGGACTGCATCTGAGGCATCGGTGAGGTACATTCGACTTCTGAAATTACTGAGGTGATGACTAGGATCTGCTGTGCCATCGTATAGAGTCATGTCGGGAAGTTTGAAGTCCTTTGGGATTTTGGTCCTCATGATCTCTTTGCTGAATGGGTCTTGGTCTTTATGGGAGCTGTCTTCGTGACCAGATCGGTTTGTTTTGGCTTTGAGATCTGCTTCGAGTTTTAGGAGCTTGTCCTTTAACTCGCGGCGCCACCTAACTTCCCTTCTTAGGTCTCTCTCAGCTTCTCGTTGATGCTGCACCTCTTTTTTGAATTGTTTTAGGCATTTTTGAAGTGCCTCAATTGCTTCCGCGTTTGGTGAATCTTTGTCTTTGTTAGGTTGAGGAGTATCTTTCGGTGTAGTGTATGCATTTTTGTTTAGCGTTTTGTCTACCAAACCAGGGTGGTGGTCGTTGTCCTCGTTGTCCGCCATGTGAATGGAATGACTTCCAGGTTCCCCGGCAATGGCGCCAATATTCTGAGGGTTACCTGAAACTGTAGGTCGATCTCGGACGAGATCTTCTGTGCTGATCGGCGCTGATGTGTCCAACTTGTGGGTGGTGGCCGGAGCCGCCGTGTCCGACTTGTGGGACTTGATGATGATGCTGATCCTTTGTCACCGAAGGGTGGTGGTACCTGCAAGGGACTCCGATGCTTAAGTTAGCAAGGGTATTAAGCAGATTTTTAGTAGAATCAGAGTATGAGTTATACTTGGGTGCTCCAGTGTATTTATAATGGTGAGGAGTGACCCTTCTGGGGATAAGATAGTTATCTTATCCTATCTTATCTTTGGGTGAGGTCATCTTATCTTCAAGGGAACCGCCTTTATCTTTCTAGGCTTTGTCTGCCTTTAGATTTGGGCTATGTTCCTTCGTTTGGGCCTTCTTGGGCCTCTGTAGTGATTTGGCCAAGCTCTTGAAGAGGTCGGATAGTTTGACCTGAAGAGGTCAATCGACTTGTCGTTAAAATATCCCGGGTCGGACAACTCGACCCAGGGTATGAACACTGGTGCACGAATTGTGAATCACACTTTTCACAACTCGTACCACTAACCAGCAAGTACACTGGGTCGTCCAAGTAATACCTTACGTGAGTAAGGGTCGAATCCCACAGAGATTGTTGGCTTGAAGCAATCTATGGTTATCTTGTAACTCTTAGTCAGAATATCAATTATATTTATCAGTTTGAATTGCGAAAAATAAAAGAGCATGAAATAAATACTTGTTCTGCAGTAATAGAGAATATGTTGGAGTTTTGGAGGTGCTTTGTCTTCTGAATCTCTGCTTTCCCCTGTCTTCCTCTTCACGCACGCAAGGTCCTCCTATGGCAAACTATATGTTGGTGGATCACCGTTGTCAATGGCTACCCTCCGTCCTCTCAGTGGAAATGGTCCAGGTGCGCTGTCACCGCCCGGCTAATCATCTGTCGGTTCTCACTCATGCTGGAATAGGATCCGTTGGTCCTTTTGCGTCTGTCACTACGCCCAACCTTTGTGAGTTTGAAGCTCATCACAATCATTCAATCCCTGAATCCTACTCGGAATACCACAGACAAGGTTTAGACTTTTCGGATTCTCAAGAATGCTGCCAATGGATTCTAGCTTATACCATGAAGATTCTGATTAAGGAATCCAAGAGATATTCATTCAATCGAAGGTAGAATAGGAGTGGTTGTCAGGCACGCATTCATAGATTGAGAATGGTGATGAGTGTCATGGATCATCACATTCATTATATTGAAGTGCGAATGAACATCTTAGATAGAAACAAACGTGTTTGAATGGAAAATAGAAATACTTGCATTAATTCATCGAGACATAGTAGAGCTCCTCACCCCCAACAATGGAGTTTAGAGACTCATGCCGTCAAAGAGTACAAAGTTCAGATCTAAAATGTCATGAGGTACAAAATAATCCTCTAAAAGTTGTTTAAATACTAAACTAGTAACCTAGGTTTACAGAAAATGAGTAAACTAAGATAGATAGTGCAGAAATCCACTTCTGGGGCCCATTTTTTGTGTACTGGGGCTGAGACTTAAGCTTTACACGTGCCTAGGCTGTTTCTGGAGTTAAACGCCAGGTTGTAACCTGTTTTGGGTGTTTAACTCTAACTTGTAACTTGTTTCTGGCGTTTAACGCCAGACTGCAACATGGAACTGGCGTTGAACGCCAGTTTACGTCATCTATCCTTGAGCAAAGTATGGACTATTATATATTGCTGGAAAGCCCTGGATGTCTACTTTCCAACGCAATTAGGAGCGCGCCAATTGGACTCCTGTAGCTCTAGAAAATCTATTCCGAGTGCAGAGAGGTCAGAATCCAACAGCATCAGCAGCCCTTTTTCAGCCTGAATCAGATTTTTGCTCAGCTCCCTCAATTTCAGCCAAAAAATACCTGAAATTATAGAAAAACACACAAACTTGTAGTAAAGTCTAGAAATATGAATTTTTCCTAAAAACTAATGAAAATATACTAAAAACTAACTAAAATATAGTAAAAACTACATGAAATTAACCCCAAAAAACGTATAAAATATCCGCTCATCACAACACCAAACTTAAACTGTTGCTTGTCCCCAAGAAACTAGATAAATAAAATAGAATACAAATAAGTCAAGAAGCAATAATATCTCAGAGTTTTTGAGTGAAGCTCAGATTCTAATTAGATAAGCGGGACTAGTAGCTTTTTTTTTTTAGTTTTTTTGCTTCCGAACAGTTTTGGCATCTCACTTTATCCATTGAAGCTCAGAATGATTGGCATCTATAGGAACTTAGAATTCAGATAGTGTTACTGATTCTCCTAGTTCAGTATGTTGATTCTTGAACACAGCTACTTTATGAGTCTTTGCCGTGGCCCTAAGCACTTTGTTTTCCAGTATTACCACGGGATACATAAATGCCACAGACACATAATTGGGTGAACCTTTTCAGATTGTGACTCAGCTTTGCTAAAATCCCCAATTAGAGGTGTCCAGGGTTCTTAAGCACACTCTTCTTTTTGCTTTGGACCTTGACTTTAACCGCTCAGTCTCAAGTTTTCACTTGACACCTACACGCCACAAGCACATGATTAGGGACAGCTTGGTTTAGCCGCTTAGGCCAAGATTTGATTCCTTTAGGCCCTCCTATCCACTGATGCTCAAAGCCTTGGATCCTTTTTATTACCCTTGCCTTTTGGTTTTAAGGGTTATTGGTTTTTTCTGCTTGCTTTTTCTTTTTCTTTTTCTTTTTCTTTTATTTTCGCCATTTTTTTCCTGCAAGCTTTTGTATTCACTGCTTTTTCTTGCTTCAAGAATCATTTTTATGATTTTTCAGATTATCAGATAACATTTCTCCTTTTTCATCATTCTTTCAAGAGCCAACATATTTAACATTCATAAACATCAAATTCAAAAGACATATGCACTGTTCAAGTATTCATTCAGAAGACAAAAAGCATTGCCACCACATGTAAATAATTAGAACTTTTTTTTATTAAAAACTCGAAAAATATTGCCTCCTTATTCTAAAGAAAATCTGCTATTTTATTCATGTTTAATGATGATGAGAAAAATAAATTATAGCTTAATTGGAGATAAAATCAGAATATAGATACTAATTACTACTACTCATATATAACTTCTAAGGTAAAACTCAAATAAGAACAATTATCACAGAGTTAAGGCTAAGATTAGAACTCAACAACCTTGAATTTGGGAGGTGGATGCCTCTTTAGTATGTGGAGTGCTTGGCCCTTCAAGAGATAGTTTCTGACGCTTTAATTCCTTCAGTTCACGCCCTTGCTCATTTTGTACTCTAAGCAATTTGCAGAGCATGCTGTTTTAATTTTGCTGTTCTTCCTTCAGTTGATCCACAGCTTCTTGCAACTTGGTGACAAATGCTTCTAGGCGCTCCCAATATTCAATTTGAGGGATTTCCGGGAGGAACTCCTCTGCTTTTCTCTTGATGGGGTCGTCCTGCACTTGTTGTCCTTCCATAGACTTTTTGGTGATTGGTTGCTCAACTGAGATATACTTATCTACCCCCATCTTTATCCCAGCATCTTTCATAATAGATAAACTAAGCTTGGATAGGCCAATTTGGTATCTTTGGAGTTCTTGTTTGCAATTTTGTAAAGCTCACAAACAATCAGCTAATGAACTTCCACTTCTTTTTCCAGCATAATGCAATGAATCATCACTGCCCTTCTGATGGTGACTTCAGAGCAGTTGCTAGTGGGCAGTATAGAGCGCCCAATGAAGTCCAGCCAGCCTTTGGCGACTGGTTTGAGATCTCCTCTCTTGAGTTGGTTCGGGGCACCCTTTGTGTTGGTTGTCCACTTAGCTCCAGGGAGGCATATGTCCTCTAGGATTTTATCCAAGCCCAGGTTTGATCTCATCATTCTCCTATTAAAAGAGTCTGGGTCATCTTGCAGTTGAGACAGCTTGAAGATTTCCCTTATTTTATCAGGGTGGGTGTGAACAACCTTCCCTCTGACCAAAGTTCTATAGTCATAGAATGCGGTTCTAGCTATCCTCTGCCTGTCCGTCTGCCATAGATTGGCATAGAATTCCTGAACCATATTTCTTGATGACATGTCACCATGTCATGTTTTTCTATGCTTTTTCATACAAGTAATTGATAATTAGTGCTTAAATATTGCATTCTTTTGTGCTTAAATGGTATATTTCTTTGATCTTTTGATTTTATAAATTTTGCAGGAAATAAGTTAAAAAAGAAGCAAAATAGCACAAAATAAGCTTAAAAGAAGAAAAGAGGAATTTTGGGGCACACTTTGAAGTTGGAGCACACTTTGGAGCCTTAGGCCACGCTTTTAAAAGCGTGGCCCATGACCATGAAGCCTGGGCCTTATTATCATGCATTAATGTTCATGCATGCATTATCATGAATCAATAGCTAAAGCATGCATGCATATGATTATTAATGCTTATACATGCATGAAACTTAATTACTAATGCCAATGAAAATGAATGCATGCTACCTGGGCTTATTCACGTTAGTATTATGCCATATTCATTAAATGAAAGCATTGGCATTAGTAATTAATAAAGCAATGAAAGCATGCAAACTTTAATTTCTAATGCAATTAACGTTAATGCACTAAAACATTATTAAAGCCATACATTGCAAATAAGTGCTTTAATGTTATTGCATTAAGCTTTATTAAGGTAAATACAAGCATGCATGTAAGGTTGCAAAAATCATACCCAGGGAGCAAAAGCTTGCGCCAACATTTGACCTCAAGCTTTTAGGCAAACGTTGGCGCCACAACAAACACACCCAGGGAGCAAAAGCTTGCGCCAACGTTTGACCTCAAGCTTTTAGGCAAACGTTGGCGCCACAACAAACACACCCAGGGAGCAAAAGCTTGCGCCAATGTTTGACCTCAAGCTTTTAGGCAAACGTTGAGCAAGAGGCATGCAAGGGAGGATCCACGTTTGGCTCAAAGTTTGACCTCAAACTTTGGCTCAAACGTGGATGACAGCACGGGAGGCTAGCTGCTAAAAAAAGCTTGAGTCAAAGTTTGCCTCAAACTTTGACTCAAGCTTAAATGGTTCATGGCCCGGTTCACAAGCGGATTTCTTCCCAAGTCCAAGAGCAACCATCCGGATCCATCTTCAAACCCAATTCCACTCCAAAGAAAACAAAGCCTACATGACTCAAAGGCACACAGAGAAGTTAGATTAGGAATTTTATTTTTGTAAATATTGTTTTCATTCTTCATTTTCATTTTGTAAAAGCCTATATAAAGGCATTAGTTTCATTTCACCGGGAGGTGGGCTCTAATAGAGAGCATTGAAAGTTGGCTCCACTAGGGAGCATTGGCATTAGAGAGCTCTCTCTCTTTAGTTTTCTTTTCTTTGTTTTTGAGTCTTGGGTGGAGAATTGAAGGTGTTCTGTTTCATTCTCCCTCTGAGATTTTCCTTTGTTTGTCTTGATGCATAATTTCAGTGAATTGCGATTTGAATCAAAGTTCTCTTACTGCTTTCATCTTCATTTCTTCTTCAATCTGTCTGCTGTTGGATCAAGGAAGGACTTGAGATCTAGATTTGTTTTCTAGTCTCCTCCACCCCTGAGATCTTCAACATCCTTTTAATTGCTGAAATTTAGCATCAGTCATTTTCTGTTTTTAATCTTTCAAGCATTTTTACTTTCTGTTGCATTGCTTCCAATTTACATTTCTTGCAAGTGCTCTAAGTTCTTATTCACTGAAATTTTGTTTCTCTGTTTATATTGCTCCCAGCACCCAGTTCCTTTTACACTTTCCTGCAATTTAGATTTCCAGTTGCTTGATCTATCGCTATCTTTAAATTCCCTGCACCCTACCCTCTACTTTTCATGCAATTTACTTTTCTTGCAATTTAAGATTCTTGCAATTTACATTTCTTGCTCTTTAAGTTACTTGCCAATTTACACTCTGCAACTTTAAATTCATTGTCATTTACCTTCTGTTGGCTACAATTTCATACAATTCACTTCAATGTTAGCTTGACTAAACTAATCACCCACTAAAATTGCTTGATCCATCAATCCCTGTGGGATCGACCTCACTCACGTGAGTTTTATTACTTGATGCGACCCGGTACACTTGCCGGTTAGATTTGGGTATTTTGGAAATTCGCTTTTCCACAAATTTTCCCATCAAGTTTTTGGCGCCGTTGCCGGGGATTGATTTAGATCAACAATGATTAAGTGGGTGAGAAGTCTAGATCAAGCATTTTCTTTGTTTTTGTTTTCTGTTTCAAAGTAAAACCAAGGTGTTTGAGTTTTTGCCTCACTAAGAAATTCTCATCTCTGATATGAGTAATTTCAATTTTCCTTGGTTGTGTGTGTTACAAAACTCAAATGGAGTTCAACTCATCTTATAATCAAACATGTTTTATGGGATATTACCCACCATCACCAATCTCTAATGGTGGCTGGGAATATCACCAAGAGAATACACATTCTGAGCACTCCAATTCATGGAGATTTGCTTCAGAGACACAAGATGAGCAAGAAAACCATATGGAATATTTCCTTTCACCACAAAATGATGCAAGTCATGATTCTAATGGTGGCTGGGAAGGGAATTCTAATGCTCCATATGATATTCATCCAAAGTTATCATCACTTGACCATGCTTCAACAGAAAGCCCCTTTCAAAACTCACCACCCACACAAACTTCCATGAACCACTCAAGGTTCTCAAAGTTTGAGTCCATGCTCAAAAGATATGAGGAGAAGACAACGAAAGTTTGGAAAGAACAAGAAAACTCCCTCAAAAACATGGAAGTGCAGCTAGCTCAATTGGTGAGTGCAACGAAGAAGGAGGAAAAACAAGAGGAAGAGGCTACTGAGTCAAGTGGATTTTTAGTGAAGAAAGAAGAGGTGGTGGAAACATTTGAACCCGAACTTGCATATTCACAGAGGTCACTTGAGATGACAAGGGAACATGAAAACTCACAACTCTCTCAAACCTCCTTGAAACAAAATGGCTCAACAATTGAATCCATGATTGAAAGATATGAAGAGGAGATGAAGAAATATTGGGAAGATCAACAAACCTCCTCCATAAAAGAACTATTAAGTCAAATGTTGGGTGCAAAGAAAGGAGTGGAGGAGCAAGAAAGTGAGAAAGACAACCAAAGAATTCCAAACTCAAGTGAAGCAGAGAAGTACATGAAGGAAGAGTTCATGGAACCACCAATTCAAAAGGCTCTGGATGAATACAAAACTCCAATAATCACACAGTAACCAAGTCTTGAATCCAAAGAAGTGAAGGCAACTAGCAAGAACACCAATTCTGTCCCTAATCCAGCAAGCAAGATCAATCAAGCCATTTGCAAAAGGAAGCTTGCTGAGAAAAGGCAAAGACAAGGGACACTAGCTGAATCCTTCCCTCCTTTGAGGTCATTCCTCTTAACAAACTGGAAGAAGAGGAAGAAAGTGAAGAACAATATGTCAAGCTAATGACACTAAAAGAGAACTTGTTGGGAGGTAACCCAACCGTAGGTAACATTTCTTATCTGCTTTGTTTTTGTTCTTTGTTTTAATTCAAATAAATTGACATAGGATTGCATTCTAAGTTTGATGTTGCTATGTGATGACAAGTCATCTTAGCCTAGTTTCACTAGTCTTTTTCCTTTGTTTTCATTTAGTTTTATGCACTTTCTTAAGCCATAAGTAAGCCAATTGGATTGAATTTCATGTTTCCTTTGATTCAATCAACCATGGATAAATTGATGCATTTTCATGAGTTTTTGTGCCATAATTGCTCATGTGACAAGAAGAAGAATAACTCTCATGATTATGGCATAGCTTTGATACAATTGTTGATTGATGATAGGAGAAATAAAGCTTGGAGGAAGGTTGCAAGAATGGGCTTGAAAAGAAGGATTCACGTTTGAGCTAACGTTTGCCTCAAACGTGAGAAGCAGAGGAAGAACACCCTGGAGAAGAACCAACGTTTGCGCCAACGTTTAACCTCAAACGTTGAGGCAAATGTTAGCTAAAGAAGAAGCATGGGAAGGCAACGTTTGCACCAACGTTTGCCTCAAACGTGAGGTCAAACGTTGGCGCCACAAGAACAAGCAAAAGCACCCCTGGAGCAAACCAACGTTTGTGCCAACGTTTGCCTCAAACGTGGGGTCAAACGTTGGCGCCATAAAAGCAAAGAAGAGCACCTCTGTTTGATGCATTGAGTGAGCCACGTTTGCGCCAATGTTTGCCTCAAACGTTGGGCCAAACGTTGGCCAAAAAGGGAGCTTGGGAAGACCCACGTTTGAGCTCACGTTTGACCTCAAACGTTGGCTCAAACGTGGATGATAGTAAATGGGCATCTGCATAATGCCTCACACAAGGGACGTTTGAGTCAACGTTGAGATCTCTCTGTTTTCTTTACTACACTTTCTAAGAAATTTATATTTGCATTCCTTTCTTCTACTGCTTGATCTTTACTTTTCTTGCAATCGAATTCTCAATTTGGATCTAGGAAGGCATTGAGATCTAGACTTGGTTATCTAGTCTCTTGGGTCCTGAGATCTACGTTTTTCAATTTCAATTTCCTTGTTTCGTTGCTACATCAAGTTTATTTTCATTTTCATTTGAGATCCGGTTTAATTGAATCCATCTTTTACATTTCTGTTTGTTGAATTTTACTTTTCTTTGTTTAATTTCTGCAAATTCACTTCCCAATTCCCTTTATAATTCAAGCAATTTATATTTCTTGCACTTTAAGATTCTGCAATTTACATTTCTTGCGTTCTAAGTTTCTGCCATTTAATTTCTTGTTCTTTAAGATTCAGCTCTTTTTCTTTTTGTTCCCTTTAATTTCATGCAAATCACCCACTCCCCTTTACATTCTATGCAATTTAATTCCTGTCAACACAATTCCACACAATCAACACTTGTTTGCTTGACTAATTCAACCACTAAACTAAAGTTGCTCAATCCTTCAATCCCTGTGGGATCGACCTCACTCCCGTGAGTTATTATTACTTGATGCGACCCGGTGCACTTGCCAGTGAGTTTTGTGTCGGATCGTTTTCCGCACATCAAGTTTTTGGTGCCGTTGCCGGGGATTGAATAGATTTACAATGATTAAGTGAGGTGGTAGTTTAAATCAAGCATTTTTTTTTTAATTTTTGACTAACCCACTAACTGTTTGAAGTTTTGTCTCAACTGACTACACTCAATTTTCAAGAGTACCACTGTGTGTTCCATTTGTTGATTTATATCTCACAGGAAAGAAGAGAGGCCAGAGGGAAGGATATCATTGAAGAAGGAGTTTCTGAGAAAGAAGAACACCACAACATGAAGCCGCAACTCATTACACTAATCAAGAACAATTGTTCCTATGGTGGAAATCCATTGGAGGATCCTAAACAGCACCTATCCTTTTTTCTGAGGACTTGTGGTGCTGTCAATCTCGATAGTGTAAATCATGATACCTATAAGCTCTTGTTATTTCCTTTCTCACTGAAGGATGAAGCGGCACAATGGCTTGAAACCTTTCCCCAAGGAAGTATCACTAGTTGGGATGATTTGGTTGCCAAGTTTCTAGCCAAATTCTCCTCATCCCAATAAAACATCAAGATGAAAGAGGGAATACATCCATTCATACAAGGAGAGGAAGAACCATTGTTCAAAGCATGGGAAAGATACAAGAAAGCAAGTGACAAAGTGGGTTTCCAAGCGTTCTATGAAGGATTAACCTCAGAAACAAGAAGAGCGGTGGATTACTTCGCAGATGGCCTACTCAAAGCAACAGCAACCGGCCAAGGAACTGCAGAGTTCAATGACAAAAGAGCCAATAACCAACACTCATTTGAGACACCACAGAATGCAATTTCAGAAAAGGAAGTAATGAATCTTGAAGGAGTGAAGGCAGTCATGAATCAAAACAAACAGCTACACCAGCAAACTCAGCAACAATTGGAGTCAATAGCTAGACAAATTGATTTTCTACATTCTACTACAGTGAATGCACAATTTCCACCATGGAAGCCACATTATTATCTAAGAATGAGGGAATCTCAACATCAGGAACAAAGGAACTTCAACTACAACAACCCCAATTTCCCAAACCTGCAAAAACACCACCATACCAACAACAATCACTACATACCACCACACTACCCACCCTTCCAACCCCCAACACCCCACAACCAACCAATCTCACAAGACTCTCAGAGGATCACCAATCTGGAGATCTTAATAGAAAGAATGATGAAACACCAAGAGGTGACAATGAAGAACCAGGAAGCTTCAGTCAGAAGAATTGAGAAGCAAATGCAACAACTGGCTAAGAACCTCGCAGAAATGGGTGAGAAGAGGGCTAAAGGAAAAGAATCACTCATCCAGGATGAGCATCACAGAGCAAAGCCTCACTTAGGAGGACAATGGGACAAGGAGAAGGAAGCTCAGAATCTGAGCTGAGCAAGCATAGAGGATGTCAAGCTAATGACAATAAAGAAGCGCTTGTTGGGAGGCAACCCAACCTGAGGTAGTTCTCTTTTCATAGCTATTTTAATAAAAAGGTTAATTAACTTCATCTATATTGCAAGAAGCTAAGTTTGGTGTTACACACCAAAACTATATAAAGGAGAATGAAGGATTCTAAGTTTGGTGTTCCACCAAAATCCCATCATAAAACACATTCTCACTTTCTGCATAATGCTAGCTTCAAGCATCTAGACAAACTAGTTAACTATTCTGCTGTTTCCTAGTTTTTAGTTCTATTGCTTTTGAAAAAGAAAAAGAGTTTCACACATGGTTAATCTGATGCATGAGAACCATTGGCAAGGTACTAAGTTTGGTGTTTCCACACCAAAGTAAGTTCAAAGGCCCACAAATAAATTATGCATGCTAACCATTTTTCAAGTGCTTGGGGAACAAGCAACTTTCAATATCATTGCAGAGCACCATACAAACTTTTGGAAGATTTAGCATCATCAATCAAAGAGGTGAAAGAGGAATGTGAAGACCAGCAATGATGATGAGGAAGAGGACATCAAGTAAACTCCAAAAGGTTGTATTGTTCATTATCAGATATTGCTGTGATTGAAAGTGATATTATACCCCTATCTGTCCTTCTGTCTAGTATAGTTTTTCTGCAATTCAATAATCAAGATGCTTGATCGTTTACAACACTATACTCTCCAAACTTATTTGCACTCAATATTTCAAAAATGCATCACATGAAAGTTCTTTGAAAAGAAGGATCGAGGAATTAAACAATTTTGAGGCAAGCAAAAGATTAGGAAAATTGGTGGTTCTAGTTGTATGATTATGTATTGAGGTTGCATGCTTATGAAAACTTGCATGGCAGCTCATAGGCGGGACATAGAATTCAAAGAAGTATTGTGGAGATTCTCAAACATTTATTGATCCAAGAAGCAGAAAACAAAACAAAAGAAAATAAAGAAAATACAAAAACAAAAAGAACATGGCCCAAGGCTCTGAGCATCAATTACTAGGCAGAAAAGAAGAAAGAAACAAGAACTCAAAGAGTTGTTATCCTAGTAAATGCTTGTGGTCGAACTGTGTCAAAGAGAGAGGCTTGAGCAAGTAAATCCTAAGGGGTGCTTCAACACCTAATACCTTAAAACTAACTGGTTTAGGAGTATTGATTGAAAGCTTATCTAAAGAGCCGCTTTGAGACATGACACTTAGAGTCAAGGCCAAGGCACAGAAACGATAAGCTGCTTCAAGGTGATTACCTATAGAGAGATCTCCATGATATTATTTGGATGAAAGTTCTAAGACCTAAGACTCCCAAGATGTAGGGACTAGTAAGCACTGAAGCCCTTGCATGAGCACATAATTTAGAGTTCACCCCACTGTCACTTAATCACTTCACTCACAGGATAGTACATGTAATTCTTCAAATCCATTCTAATTGAAAGGACCTTTGAGCATAATTCTTTTCTTGCTTGGGGACAAGCAAGTTTTAAGTTTGGTGTTGTGATGACAAGTCATCTTAGCCTAGTTTCACTAGTCTTTTTCCTTTGTTTTCATTTAGTTTTATGCACTTTCTTAAGCCATAAGTAAGCCAATTGGATTGAATTTCATGTTTCCTTTGATTCAATCAACCATGGATAAATTGATGCATTTTCATGAGTTTTTGTGCCATAATTGCTCATGTGACAAGAAGAAGAATAACTCTCATGATTATGGCATAGCTTTGATACAATTGTTGATTGATGATAGGAGAAATAAAGCTTGGAGGAAGGTTGCAAGAATGGGCTTGAAAAGAAGGATTCACGTTTGAGCTAACGTTTGCCTCAAACGTTAACTCAAACGTGAGAAGCAGAGGAAAAACACCCTGGAGAAGAACCAACATTTGCGCCAACGTTTGACCTCAAACATTGAGGAAAACGTTGGCTAAAGAAGAAGCATGGGAAGGCAATGTTTGCGCCAACGTTTGCCTCAAACGTGAGGTCAAACGTTGGCGCCACAAGAACAAGCAAAAGCACCCCTAGAGCAAACCAACGTTTGCGCCAACGTTTGCCTCAAACGTGAGGTCAAACGTTGGCACCATAAAAGCAAAGAAGAGCACCTCTGTTTGATGCATTGAGTGAGCCACGTTTGCGCTAACGTTTGCCTCAAACGTTGGGCCAAACGTTGGCCAAAAGGGGAGCTTGGGAAGACCCACGTTTGAGCTCACGTTTGACCTCAAACGTTGGCTCAAACGTGGATGACAGCAAATGGGCATCTGCATAATGCCTCACACAAGGGACGTTTGAGTCAACGTTTGCCTCAAACGTTGACTCAAACATGAATGGTTCATGGCCCAGTTCACTAATGGATTTCTTTCTAACACCAAGAGCAATCAACGGAGGCTACTATCAACCCAATTCCATCAAGGCTAAAGGCCCAATTCAAGGCTTAATGATCATTTGAAGAAAGTGTATAAATAGCTTAGGATTTGAAGTTTTAGAGAGCTTCCTTTTTAGAATTTTTAATACTTGCAGTAGAGCTTTTCCTTTTTAGTTTTGCTGAGTAGTTTTGGGAGAGCTTTTGGGTTTTGAGCTATTTGGAGATTTTGAGTCTTGGGTGTTGAAGAATTGAGGAATTTCTGTCTCAATCTCACCTTGAGATCTCTCTGTTTTCTTTACTACACTTTCTGAGAAATTTATATTTGCATTCCTTTCTTCTACTGCTTGATCTTTACTTTTCTTGCAATCGAATTCTCAATTTGGATCTAGGAAGGCATTGAGATCTAGACTTGGTTATCTAGTCTCTTGGGTCCTGAGATCTACATTTTTCAATTTCAATTTCCTTGTTTCGTTGCTACATCAAGTTTATTTTCATTTTCATTTGAGATCCGGTTTAATTGAATCCATCTTTTACATTTCTGTTTGTTGAATTTTACTTTTCTTTGTTTAATTTCTGCAAATCCACTTCCCAATTCCCTTTATAATTCAAGCAATTTACATTTCTTGCACTTTAAGATTCTCAATTTACATTTCTTGCGTTCTAAGTTTCTGCCATTTAATTTCTTGTTCTTTAAGATTCAGCTCTTTTTCTTTTTGTTCCCTTTAATTTCATGCAAATCACCCACTCCCCTTTACATTCTATGCAATTTAATTCCTGTCAACACAATTCCACACAATCAACACTTGTTTGCTTGACTAATTCAACCACTAAACTAAAGTTGCTCAATCCTTCAATCCCTGTGGGATCGACTCACTCCCGTGAGTTATTATTACTTGATGCGACCCGGTGCACTTGCCGGTGAGTTTTGTGTCGGATCGTTTTCCGCACATCACTATGCAACAAAAATTTGGTTCCCATATTTACAAGATACTTGCATTAATTCCAAGTGAAAGTGTCACACTAAGTTTGGTGTGCCACTTATCTTTTATGCAATGTATTGTGCACACCTTCTTATATATGCAATCACAATGTCTCTGTCTCTTGTGCCTTGATTGTTATCTTTAATTTTGCTTGCTTGAAACACATGTATTACTAACATTTCATTGTGTGAGACACTCATGATCCATCTTAGCCCCATAGCCATTATTCTAATTGTTGATTGAGGATGAGCAAGCATTCTGAGTTGGCAAGGGAAAGAGGAAGAATAGAGGAAAAAAGGACAACAATGACGAAAGATGAACTACAAGGTTGTAGAGTTCCTTTTTCTCTCATTTATTTCCAGCACTTAAATTGCATGATTGTCTTCATCCTTTCTGTTTACATGTGTGTATGAATAAAGCATAACTTGAATCTTGATTTGTAACATGTTGCTGTGGCATTATGATTACCAACTTTAGTTTTGTGAATTCAAAAGCAATAAAGTATCATGATCATAAACAAACAAGGAATTAAAGAAGAATTTAGCATGTGCATAAAAGTATTGGAAAGCTAGTATGTTTGTTTATTGCTTAATTGCCTTGGATTTTATTTAATTGAAGTTTTCATCTAGGACATTTTGTGAAATCTTTTGAAAATCATGAAAACCTTGAAGAGGCAAATACAATTAAAGCAAGAAAAGAAAAAGGGAAAGAATGAGAAAGCTGAAGGCTCTGAGTACCAATGGCAATTTATTTGTTAAGTACTTGTGGTGTTTATGTATCAAGCCAAATGCTTGAAAACAAAACACTTAGAAGTCAAGGTTAGGCTCAAAGTGCAAAAGCACTCCCTCAAAGCTCAAGGCTCTGAGCATCAATGATTAGAGAGTCAAGAAAAGAAAAGAAAAATGAGCTTAATGAAGTCCTCTAATCAAATGCTTGTGGTACTTATGTATCAAGTGGTAATACTTGAAAACAAAGCATTTAGAAGTCGTAGCTTTGTTATCAACTCATGGGGCAAAGCACCCATAAGGAGAAGCTAATAAGAAAATTAAAAGTTTGCTTCAAGGAAGAAATATAAGAAAACAATTTCATAAATTGAACTAGATGGAAGCATCAATCATTTACATTTCTTTTGTGATTGTAGCTTGCTTAGAAAACTAGCTTACCATGAACATTAATTTGCTATTCTTCTCACCTTGGTTTGTCAATCTTTATTGCATGATTCTTTTCTTGCTTGGGTACAAGCAAGGTTTAAGTTTGGTGTTGTGATGACATGTCACCGTGTCATGTTTTTCTATGCTTTTTCATACAAGTAATTGATAATTAGTGCTTAAATATTGCATTCTTTTGTGCTTAAATGGTATATTTTCTTGATCTTTTGATTTTATAAATTTTGCAGGAAATAAGTTGAAAAAGAAGCAAAATAGCACAAAATAAGCTTAAAAGAAGAAAAGAGGATTTTTGGGGCACACTTTGAAGTTGGAGCACACTTTGGAGCCTTAGGCCACGCTTTTAAAAGCGTGGCCCATGACCATGAAGCCTGGGCCTTATTATCATGCATTAATGTTCATGCATGCATTTTCATGAATCAATAGCTAAAGCATGCATGCATATGATTATTAATGATTATACATGCATGAAACTTAATTACTAATGCCAATGAAAATGAATGCATGCTACCTGGGCTTATTCACGTTAGTATTATGCCATATTCATTAAATGAAATCATTGGCATTAGTAATTAACAAAGCAATGAAAGCATGCAAACTTTAATTTCTAATGCAATTAATGTTAATGCACTAAAACATTATTAAAGCCATACATTGCAAATAAGTGCTTTAATGTTAATGCATTAAGCTTTATTAAGGTAAATACAAGCATGCATGAAAGGTTGCAAAAATCACACCCAGGGAGCAAAAGCTTGCGCCAACGTTTGACCTCAAGCTTTTAGGCAAACGGTGGCCAAGAGGCATGCAAGGGAGGATCCACGTTTGGCTCAAAGTTTGACCTCAAACTTTGGCTCAAACGTGGATGACAGCATGGGAGGCTAGCTGCTAAAAAAAGCTTGAGTCAAAGTTTGCCTCAAACTTTGACTCAAGCTTAAATGGTTCATGGCCCGGTTCACAAGCGGATTTCTTCCCAAGTCCAAGAGCAACCATCCAGATCCATCTTCAAACCCAATTCCACTCCAAAGCAAACAAAGCCCACATGACTCAAAGGCACACAGAGAAGTTAGATTAGGAATTTCATTTTTGTAAATATTGTTTTCATTCTTCGTTTTCATTTTGTAAAAGCCTATATAAAGGCATTAGTTTTATTTCACCGGGAGGTGGGCTCTAATAGAGAGCATTGATGGTTGGCTCCACTAGGGAGCATCGGCATTAGAGAGCTCTCTCTCTTTAGTTTTCTTTTCTTTGTTTTTGAGTCATGGGTGGAGAATTGAAGGTGTTCTGTTTCATTCTCCCTCTGAGATTTCCCTTTGTTTGTCTTGCTGCATAATTTCAGTGAATTGCGATTTGAATCAAAGTTCTCTTACTGCTTTCATCTTCATTTCTTCTTCAATCTGTCTGCTGTTGGATCAAGGAAGGACTTGAGATCTAGATTTGTTTTCTAGTCTCCTCTACCCCTGAGATCTTCAACATCCTTTTAATTGCTGAAATTTAGCATCAGTCATTTTCTGTTTTTAATCTTTCAAGCATTTTTACTTTCTGTTGCATTGCTTCCAATTTACATTTCTTGCAAGTGCTCTAAGTTCTTATTCACTGAAATTTTGTTTCTCTGTTTATATTGCTCCCAGCACCCAGTTCCTTTTACACTTTCCTGCAATTTAGATTTCCAGTTGCTTGATCTATCACTATCTTTAAATTCCCTGCACCCTACCCTCTACTTTTCATGCAATTTACTTTTCTTGCAATTTAAGATTCTTGCAATTTACATTTCTTGCTCTTAAAGTTACTTGCCAATTTACACTCTGCAACTTTAAATTCATTGTCATTTACCTTCTGTTGGCTACAATTTCATACAATTCACTTCAATGTTAGCTTGACTAAACTAATCACCCACTAAAATTGCTTGATCCATCAATCCCTATGGGATCGACCTCACTCACGTGAGTTTTATTACTTGATGTGACCCGGTACACTTGCCGGTTAGATTTGAGTATTTTGGAAATTCGCTTTTCCACAAATTTTCCCATCAATTTGTGGAAAAGCGAATTTCCAAAATACCCAAATCTAACCGGCATGTGTACCGGGTCACATCAAGTAATAAAACTCACGTGAGTGAGGTCGATCCCACAAGGATTGATGGATCAAGCAATTTTAGTGGGTGATTAGTTTAGTCAAGCTAACATTGAAGTGAATTGTATGAAATTGTAGCCAACAGAAGGTAAATGATAATGAATTTAAAGTTGCAGAGTGTAAATTGGCAAGTAACTTTAAGAGCAAGAAATGTAAATTGCAAGAATCTTAAATTGCAAGAAAAGTAAATTGCATGAAAAGTAGAGGGTAGGGTGCAGGGAATTTAAAGATAGCGATAGATCAAGCAACTGGAAATCTAAATTGCAGAAAAGTGTAAAAGAAACTGGGTGCTGGGAGCAATATAAACAAAGAAACAAAATTTCAGTGAATAAGAACTTAGAGCACTTGCAAGAAATGTAAATTGGAAGCAATGCAACAGAAAGTAAAAATGCTTGAAAGATTAAAAACAGAAAATGACTGATGCTAAATTTCAGCAATTAAAAGGATGTTGAAGATCTCAGGGGTGGAGGAGACTAGAAAACAAATCTAGATCTCAAGTCCTTCCTTGATCCAACAGCAGACAGATTGAAGAAGAAATGAAGATGAAAGCAGTAAGAGAACTTTGATTCAAATCGCAATTCACTGAAATTATGCAGCAAGACAAACAAAGGGAAATCTCAGAGGGAGAATGAAACAGAACACCTTCAATTCTCCACCTAAGACTCAAAAACAAAGAAAAGAAAACTAAAGAGAGAGAGCTCTCTAATGCCAATGCTCCCTAGTGGAGCCAACCATCAATGCTCTCTATTAGACCCCACCTCCCGGTGAAATAAAACTAATGCCTTTATATAGGCTTTTACAAAATGAAAACGAAGAATGAAAACAATATTTACAAAAATGAAATTCCTAATCTAACTTCTCTGTGTGCCTTTGAGTCATGTGGGCTTTGTTTGCTTTGGAGTGGAATTGGGTTTGAAGATGGATCTGGATGGTTGCTCTTGGCCTTGGGAAGAAATCCGCTTGTGAACCGGGCCATGAACCATTTAAGCTTGAGTCAAAGTTTGAGGCAAACTTTGACTCAAGCCTTTTTTAGCAGCTAGCCTCCCGTGCTGTCATCCACGTTTGAGCCAAAGTTTGAGGTCAAACTTTGAGCCAAACGTGGATCCTCCCTTGCATGCCTCTTGGCCTTGGGTGTGATTTTTGCAACCTTACATGCATGCTTGTATTTACCTTAATAAAGCTTAATGCATTAACATTAAAGCACTTATTTGCAATGTATGACTTTAATAATGTTTTAGTGCATTAACGTTAATTGCATTAGAAATTAAAGTTTGCATGCTTTCATGCTTTATTAATTACTAATGCCAATGCTTTCATTTAATGAATATGGCATAATACTAACGTGAATAAGCCCAGGTAGCATGCATTCATTTTCATTGGCATTAGTAATTAAGTTTCATGCATGTATAAGCATTAATAATCATATGCATGCATGCTTTAGCTATTGATTCATGATAATGCATGCATGAACATTAATGCATGATAATAAGGCCCAGGCTTCATGGTCATGGGCCACACTTTTAAAAGCGTGGCCTAAGGCTCCAAAGTGTGCTTCAACTTCAAATTGTGCCCCAAAATTCCTCTTTTCTTCTTTTAAGCTTATTTTGTGCTATTTTGCTTCTTTTTCAACTTATTTCCTGCAAAATTTATTAAATCAAAAGATCAAGGAAATATACCATTTAAGCACAAAAGAATGCAATATTTAAACACTAATTATCAATTACTTGTATGAAAAAGCATAGAAAAACATGACATGGTGACATGTCATCATTTCTTCCCACATTTGTTTCAGGATTAGCTAGGACTTCCCAGCTCCTGTTTTGAATTTGCTCTTGGATCTTCGGATATTCATCTTCTTTCAGATCGAATTTAACTTCCAGGATCACTGACCTTAGACTCATTATTTTGTAAAAATGGTCTGAATATTCTTTGGTTATGAACTTCCCTTGATTCCAAAGTGATTTTGGAATGTTCTCTTTCTTGCCTCTTGAGTCGGTTTGTTTTCCCTTAGGAGCCATGATCTTAGTGGGTATTGGCTTAGTGATCATGGATAAACACACCAAACTTAGAGGTTTGCTTGTCCTCAAGCAAAAGAAAAGAAAGGAGAGGGAAAGAGGGATAGCCAAGCGCAACTTGTGGAGGAGAGGGGGAGAGGCCGAACCAAAATTCAAAGGAAAGGGGGGGTGGGTTTCGAAAATTATTTGAAAAAGATATGATAGAAAAAGTGATTTGGAAAAGATAAGTATGATAGGAAAAGATGTGATTTAAAATTGAAAAGATATGAAAGATATTTGAAAAAGATAAATCTGGAATTTGAAAAAGATGATGTGAAGATTTGAAAAAGATATTGATGAGTTGAAAAGATTTTAGAAGGAAAAGAGATAGATTTGTTTTGAAAAGGATTTGAAAATAATTTGAAGAGGAAAAAGGGGTTTATGAATTAAGATACATTTGATACCTTTTGTAAAAAGGATTTGAAAAATTAGGATTTGTAACATGTTTGTGCAAGAAATCATGAATTGAAACATAAAAAATGAAAAAAATTTGAATTAAAAACGAAATTGCCTACTCCCCCACAATCCTGGCGTTAAACGCCCAACTACTGCATGTTTTGGGCGTTTAACGCCCAGTTGCTGCTTGGTTTGGGCATTTAACGCCCAGCTGTTGCTTCTAGCTGGCGTTAAATGCCAAAAACTCCTTTGTCACTGGGCATTTTTCTGAACGCCCAGGATGCTGTAAATCTGGCGTTAAACGCCCAGAAGTTGCTACTTTCTAGCGTTTAACGCCCAGATGGCTATCTTTACTGGCGTTAAACGCCCAGTAGATGCTTCTTTTGGGCGTTTAACGCCCAGTTGTGTTTCTTACTGGCGTTTTCTTGCCAGTAAGCTCCTTTTTCCTGTTTTGTGCTCTGAATTCTTCTGTAACCCTGTGGACTTATGCAATTGATTCTCTACCTTGTTAATATTAAGCTCATATAAATAAAATGAGGAATAAAATAAGATAAAATAACAGAAAAAGTTTTGCTAATGGCTGGGTTGCCTCCCAGTAAGCGCTTCTTTATTGTCTTTAGCTGGACCTTGCTGAGCTTTTAATCTAGCCTCAGCCTTGAGCACTCTTGCTCAATATTGCCTTCAAGATAGTGCTTGATTCTCTGTCTATTAACAATGAACTTCTTATCAGAATCAATGTCTTGAAGCTCCACATAACCATATGGTGATACACTTGTAATCACATATGGTCCTCTCCACCAGGATTTTAGTTTCCCGGGGAACAGCCTGAGCCTAGAGTTAAACAACAGAACCTTTTGTCCTGGTTCAAAGACTCTAGATGACAGCTTTCTGTCATGCCACCTTATTAATTTCTCTTTATAAAGCTTGGCATTTTCGAAAGCAGTGAGTCTAAATTCCTCTAGCTCATTCAGCTGGAGCAATCTTTTTTCTTCGGCTAATTTGGCATCAAAGTTTAGGAATTTGGTTGCCCAGTAGGCCTTATGTTCCAGTTCCACGGGCAGATGACAGGCCTTACCATACACAAGTTGGTATGGAGAGGTCCCTATAGGAGTCTTGAATGCTGTTCTGTAAGCGCACAGAGCATCATCCAAGCTTCTTGTCCAATCCTTTCTACGGGTACTTACAGTCCGTTCCAGGATTCTTTTAAGTTCTCTGTTAGAAACTTCAGCTTGCCCATTTATCTGTGGATGATATGGAATCGCCACCTTGTGGCGAATCCCATACCGGACCATGGCAGAGTAAAGCTGTTTGTTGCAGAAGTGAGTGCCCCCATCACTGATTAGTACTCTAGGGACACCAAACCTGCTGAAGATATGTTTCTGGAGGAACTTCAGCACTGTTTTAGTATCATTGGTGGGTGTGGCAACGGCCTCTACCCATTTTGATACATAGTCGACTGCCACCAGAATATAAGTGTTTGAGTATGATGGTAGGAAAGGTCCCATGAAGTCAATTCCCCATACATCAAACAACTCGATCTCCATGATTCCTTGTTGAGGCATGGCGTAACCATGAGGCAGATTACCAGCTCTTTGGCAACTGTCACAGTTACGTACAAACTCTCGGGAATCCCTATAGAGTGTAGGCCAGTAGAAGCCACATTGGAGGACCTTGGTGGCTGTTCGCTCACCTCCGAAATGGCCTCCATATTGTGATCCATGGCAATGCCATAAGATCCTCTGTGCTTCTTCTCTAGGCACACACCTACGGATTATTCCGTCTGCACATCTCTTAAAGAGATAGGGTTCATCCCATAAGTAGTACTTTGCATCAGTAATTAATTTTTTCTTTTGTTGCCTGCTGTACTCCTTGGGTATGAACCTTGCAGCTTTATAGTTTGCAATATCTGCAAACCATGGTGTTTCCTGAATGGCAAAAAAATGCTCATCCGGAAAGGTCTCAAAGATCTCAATAGAGGGAGGAAACTCCCCTTCTACTGGTTCTATCCGGGACAGATGATCAGCCACTTGGTTCTCTGTCCCTTTTCTGTCTCTTATTTCTATATCAAACTCTTGCAGAAGCAACACCCATCTTATGAGCCTGGGTTTTGAATCCTGCTTTGTGAGTAGATATTTAAGAGCAGCATGGTCAGTATACACAATCACTTTTGATCCTACTAAGTATTATCTAAACTTGTCAATGGCATAAACCACTGCAAGCAGTTCTTTTTCTGTGGTTGTGTAATTTTTCTGGGCATCATTTAGAACACGGCTAGCATAATAAATGACATGCAGAAGCTTGTCATGCCTCTGCCCCAGTACTGCACCAATGGCGTGGTCACTGGCATCACACATTAATTCAAATGGTAAAGTCCAGTCTGGTGCAGAAATAACTGGTGCTGTGACCAGCTTAGCTTTCAGAGTCTCAAACGCTTGCAGACACTCTGTGTCAAATAAAAATGGTGTGTCAGTAGCTAGCAGATTGATCAGTGGTTTTGCAATTTTTGAAAAATTCTTTATAAACCTCCTGTAGAATCCTGCATGCCTTAGAAAGCTTCTGATTGCCTAAACATTAGCAGGTGGTGGTAATTTTTCAATTACTTCCATTTTAGCTTGATCCACCTCTATCCCCTTGTTTGAGATTTTATGCCCAAGGACAATTCCTTCGGTCACCATAAAGTGACATTTTTCCTAGTTTAAAACTAGCTTGGTCTCTTGGCATCTTTTCAGAACAAGTGTTAAATGGTCAAGGCAAGAGCTGAATGAGTCTCCAAATACTGAAAAGTCATCCATGAAGACTTCCAGAAATTTCTCTACCATATCAGAGAAGATAGAGAGCATGCACCTCTGAAAGGTTGCAGGTGCATTACATAGACCAAAAGGCATTCTTTTGTAAGCAAATACTTCAGAAGGACATGTGAATGCTGTTTTCTCTTGGTCTTGAGGATCTACTGCAATTTGGTTGTAACCTGAATAGCCATCCAAAAAGCAGTAATATTCATGACCTGCTAATCTCTCTAGCATCTGGTCTATGAATGGTAAAGGAAAATGATCCTTTCTGGTGGCTGTATTGAGCCTTCTGTAGTCAATTGGTGCACGAAATTGTGATCTCAGGCAACGGCGCCAAAAACTCTGTACGCACGTCTTAATAAATCATTTTTCATTCACAACTTCGATACAACTAACCAACAAGTGCACTGGGTCGTCCAAGTAATAAAACCTTACGTGAGTAAGGGTCGATCCCACGGAGATTGTTGGTATGAATCAAGCTATGGTCATCTTGTAAATCTCAGTCAGGCGGATAATAATTGATTATGGAGTTTTCGAAAATTAATAATAAATAGACAGAAAATAAAGATAAAAATACTTATGTATATCATTGGTGAGAATTTCAGATAAGTGTATGGAGATGCGTTCGTTCCTCTGAACTTCTGCTTTCCTGCTGTCTTCATCCAATCAATCTTACTCCTTTCCATGACTGGCTTTATGTAAGGACATCACCATTGTCAATGGCTATTTTTTATCCTCTCTGTGAAAATGGTCCGATGCGCTGTCACTGCATGGCTAATCATCTGGAGGCATCACCGTGGTCAATGGCTGCATCCTATCCTCTTGTGAAAATGGTCCAAATGCTCTGTCACAGCACGGCTAATCGTATGAGGTTCTCGATCATACTGGAATAGGATTCACCCTCCTTTTGCGTCTGTCACTATGCCCAGCACTCGCGAGTTTGAAGTTCGTCATAGTCATTCAATCCCAGAATCCTACTCGGAATACCACAGACAAGGTTTAGACTTTTCGGATTCTCATGAATGCCGCCATCAATCTAGCTTATACCACGAAGATTCTGATTAAGAGATCCAAGAGATAATCATCCAATCTAAGGTGGAACGGAAGTGATTGTCAGGCACGCGTTCGTGGAGGAATGATGATGATTGTCACGTTCATCACATTCATGTTGAAGTGCGAATGAATATCTTAGAAGCGGAATAAGTTGAATTGAATAGAAAAATAGTAGTACTTTGCATTAATTCATGAGGAACAGCAGAGCTCCACACCTTAATCTATGGAGTGCAGAAACTCTACCGTTTGAAAATACATAAGTGAAAGGTTCAGGCATGGCCGAATGGCCAGCCCCCATGATCTAAGAACCAGACGTCCCAAGATGATAAGATACAATAGTAAAAAGTCCTAGTTATATTAAACTAGTTACTAGGGTTTACAGAAGTAAGTAATTGATGCATAAATCCACTTCCGGGGCCCACTTGGTGTGTGCTTGGGTTGAGCTTAAATGTTACACGTGTAGAGGCTCTTTCTGGAGTTGAACGCCAGGTTGTAACGTGTTTCTGGCGTTCAACTCTGGTTCGTAACGTGTTTATGGCGTTTAACTCTAGACTGCAGCGTAGAACTGGCGTTCAATGCCCTTTTGCGTCGTCTAAACTCGGCTAAAGTATGGACTATTATATATTGCTGGAAAGCTCTGGATGTCTACTTTCCAACGCAATTGAAAGTGTGCCATTTTGAGTTCTGTAGCTCCAGAAAATCCACTTTGAGCACAGGGAGGTCAGAATCCAACAGCATCAGCAGTCCTTCTTCAACCTCTGAATCTGATTTTTGCTCAAGTCCCTCAATTTCAGCCAGAAAATACCTGAAATCACAGAAAAACACACAAACTCATAGTGAAGTCCAGAAATGTGAATTTAACATAAAAACTAATGAAAACATCCTTAAAAGTAACTAGATCCTACTAAAAACATACTAAAAACAATGCCAAAAAGCGTATAAATTATCCGGTCATCACAACACCAAACTTAAATTGTTGCTTGTCCCCAAGCAACTAAAAATCAAATAGGATAAAAAGAAGAGAATATACTATAAATTCCAAACTATCAATGAAACATAGCTCCAATCAGATGAGCGGGACTTGTAGCTTTTTGCCTCTTGAATAGTTTTGGCATCTCACTTCATCCATTGAAGTTCAGAATGATTGGCATCTATAGGAACTCAGAGTTCAGATAGTGTTATTGATTCTCCTAGTTCAGTATGTTGATTCTTGAACACAGCTACTTTATGAGTCTTGGCCGTGGCCCTAAGCACTTTGTTTTCCAGTATTACCACCGGATACATAAATGCCACAGACACATAACTGGGTGAACCTTTTCAGATTGTGACTCAGCTTTGCTAAAGTCCCCAATTAGAGGTTTCCAAGGTTCTTAAGCACACTCTTCTTTTGCTTTGGACCTTGACTTTAACCGCTCAGTCTCAAGTTTTCACTTGACACCTTCACGCCACAAGCACATGGTTAGGGACAGCTTGGTTTAGCTGCTTAGGCCAGGATTTTATTCCTTTAGGCCCTCCTATCCACTGATGCTCAAAGCCTTGGGATCCTTTTTATTTACCCTTGTCTTTTGGTTTTAAGGGTTATTGGCTTTTTGCTCTTGCCTTTTGGTTTTAAGAGCTTTTGGCTTTTTCTGCTTGCTTTTTCTCTTTTTTTTTCTATTTTTTTTTGCCATGTTTTTTTTCTGCAAGCTTTGTTTTTTTTGCTGCTTTTTCTTGCTTCAAGAATCATTTTTATGATTTTTTAGATTATCAAATAACATGTCTCCTGTTCATCATTCTTTCAAGAGCCAACATATTTAACATTCTAAAACACCAACTTCAAAAGACATATACACTGTTCAAGCATTCATTCAGAAAACAAAAAGTTTTGTCTCCACATCAATATAATTAAACTAAGTTCAAGGATAAATTTGAAACTCATGTACTTCTTGTTCTTTTGAATTAAAGCAATTTTTCATTTAAGAGAGGTGATGGATTCATAGGACATCCATAACTTTAAGACAAAGTTACTAAATACTAATGATCATGTAATAAGACACAAACATTGATAAGCACTTAACATAAAGAAAACGAAAAACAGAGAATTTAAGAACAAGGAATGAGTCCACCTTAGTGATGGTGGCGTTTTCTCCTTGAGGAACCAATGATGTCCTTGAGCTCTTCTATGTCTCTTCCTTGCCTTTGTGGCTTGATCCCTAGTGATTTTTGATATTCCTATCCTCAGTTGCTTCCAATAATTATGTGGAGGGAAGTGCATCCCTTGAGGTATCTCAGGGATCTCTTGATTTGCAGCCACATGTTCTACCACTGAGCTATAGATCCTTTACATGAATCTCTCCATCTCCCATAACTTGGAGGTGGAAGCTTTTGTCTTCCCTTTTCTCTTCTCTTTCTTCTCTTTTTTTTTTTTTTTTTGAGGTTTCTCTGGCCGTAGGTGCCATCAATGGTTATGGAAAAGCAAAATAAGCAATGCTTTTACCACACCAAATTTAGAATATTGCTCGCCCTCGAGCAAAAGAAGAAAGAATAGTAGAAGAAGAAGATGTGGAAAAAAAACTAGGATTATGAGGAGGGAAGATGGGGATCCTGTGGGGTCCACAGATACTGAGATGATCCTGTGAGGTCCACAGATCTTGAGGTGTCAAGGATTTACATCCCTGCACCAATTAGGCATGTAAAATGCCTTTGCATGCAATTCTGGCGTTTAAACGCCGAACTGATGCTTGTTCTGGGCGTTCAACGCCCAGATGCAGCATGTTTCTAGCATTGAATGCCACTTCTATGCTTGTTTCTGGCGTTCAGCGCCAGCTTCATGCTCTGTTCTGGCGTTGAACGCCAGACAGATGCTCCTTACTAGCGCTTGAACGCCAGTGAACTCCTCCTCCAGGGTGTGCTGTTTTTTATGCTATTTTTGATTTTTCTTCAATTTTTTTCAGTTGTTTTTGTGACTCCACATGATCATGAACCTATAAAGACCTATAACTAATAAAAAATATAATTAAATAAATAAAAATTGGGTTGCCTCCCAACAAGCGCTTCTTTTAATGTCAATAGCTTGACAGTGGGCTCTCATGGAGCCTCACAGATGTTCAGAGCATTGTTGAGACTTCCCAACACCAAACTTAGAGTTTGGATATGGGAGTTCAACACCAAACTTAGAGTTTGGTTGTGGCCTCCCAACACCAAACTTAGAGTTTGACTGTGGGGGGCTTTGGTTGACTCTGTTTTGAGAGAAGCTTATTGTGCCTCTTTTCCATGTTTACAGAAGGATGTCCTTGAGTTTTAAACTCAATGGAGTCCTCATTCAATTGAAGGACTAGTTCACCTCTGTTAACATCAATCACAGCTCTTGCTGTGACTAGGAAGGGTCTTCCAAGGATGATGGATTCATCCTCATCCTTCCCAGTATCTAGGATTATGAAATCAGCAGGGATGTAAAGGCCTGCAACCTTTACTAACATGTCCTCTACTTGTCCATAAGCCTATTTTTTGGAATTGTCTGCCATCTCTAATGAGATTTTAGCTGCTTACACCCCAAAGATTCCCAGTTTCTCTATTACAGAAAGGGGCATGAGGTTTATCCCTGAACCAAGGTCACACAGAGCCTTTTCAAAGATCATGGTGCCTATGGTACAAGGTATTAGGAACTTTCTAGGATCCTGTTTCTTCTGAGGCAATGTCAGTTGATCCAGATCACTTAGTTCATTGGTGAACAAGGGAGGTTCATCTTCCCAAGTCTCAATACCAATTAATTTGGTATTCAGCTTCATGATTGCACCAGGGTACTTGGTAACTTGCTCCTTAGTAACATCCTCATTCTCTTCAGAAGAGGAATACTCATAAGAGCTCATGAATGGCATAAGGCAGTTCAATGGAATCTCTATGGTCTCTAGATGGGCCTCAGATTCCTTTGGTTCCTCAAAGGGAAACTCCTTATTGATCACTGGACGTCCCAGGGGGTCTTCCTCCTTGGGATTCATGTCCTCCCCTTCCTCTTTCGATTCGGCCATGATGGTTATATCAATGGCCTTGCACTCTCCTTTTGGATTTTCTTCTGTATTGCTTGGGAGAGCACTAGGAGGGGTTTCAGTGGTCTTCTTGCTCAGCTGGCCCACTTGTGCTTCCAAATTTCTAATGGAGGACCTTGTTTCATTCGTGAAACTCACAGTGGCCTTAGATAGATCAGAGACTAAGTTTGCTAAATTAGAGGTATTTTGTTCAGAGTTCTCTGTCTGTTGCTGAGTGGATGATGGAAAAGGTTTACTATTGTTAAACCTATTTCTTCCACCATTATTAAAGCCTTGTTGAGGCTTTTGTTGATCCTTCCATGAGAGATTTGGGTGATTTCTCCATGAGGGATTATAGGTGTTTCCATATGGTTCACCCATGTAATTCACCTCTGCTATTGCAGGGTTCTCATGATCATAAGCTTCTTCTTCAGAAGATGCCTCTTGAGTACTGTTGGATGCAGCTTGCATTCCATTCAGACTCTGAGAAATCATATTGACTTGCTGAGTCAATATTTTATTCTGAGCCAATATGGCATTCAGAGTATCAATTTCAAGAACTCCCTTCTTCTGAGGCGTCCCATTACTCACAGGATTCCTCTCAGAAGTGTACATGAACTGGTTATTAGCAACCATGTCAATGAGTTCTTGAGCTTCTGCAGGCATTTTCTTTAGGTGAATGGATCCACCTGCAGAAGTATCCAATGACATCTTAGCTAATTCAGACAGACTATCATAGAATATATCCAGGATGGTCCATTCTGAAAGCATGTCAGAAGGACACTTTTTGGTCAGTTGCTTGTATCTCTCACAAGCTTCATAGAGGGATTCACCTTCTTTCTGTCTGAAGGTTTGAACATCCACTCTAAGCTTACTCAGCTTTTGAGGAGGAAAGAACTTGGCTAAGAAAGCCTTGACCAGCTTATCCCAAGAGTTCAGGCTATCCTTAGGTTGAGAGTCCAACCATATTCTAGCTCTATCTCTTACAGCAAACGGGAAAAGCATGAGCCTGTAGACTTCAGGATCTACTCCATTAGTCTTAACAGTATCACAGATCTGCAAGAATTCAGTTAAGAACTGAAAGGAATCTTCAGATGGAAGTCCATGAAACTTGTAGTTTTGTTGCATTAGAGAAACTAATTGAGGTTTCAGCTCAAAATTGTTTGCTCCAACGGTAGGGATGGAGATGCTTCTTCCATGTAAATTGGAATTAGGTGCAGTAAAGTCACCAAGCATCCTCCTTGCATTATTATTATTTTCGGCTGCCATCTCCTCTTCCTGTTCGAAAATTTCTGTAAGGTTATCTCTGGAAATTTGATTTGACTCATAAAAACAACTAGATTTTTTTTAAAAAAAATTTTGAAAAAGTCAATCCAAATTTTTGAATTTTATGAGTGAAAAAGGGGAAGATATTTTTTTTGATTTTTGAATTTTCAATGATGAAAGAGAAAAACATGAAAAAGACTCAATGCATGAAAATTTTTAGATCAAAATGATGAATGCATGCAAGAATGCTATGAATGTCAAGATGAACATCAAGAACACTTTGAAGATCAAGATGAACACTAAGAACTTATTTTTGAATTTTTTTTTTTTGCAAAGAAAACATGCAAGACACTAAACTTAGAAATCTTTAATGCTTAGACACTAAGAATTCAAGAATGCATATGAAAAACACCATACAACACAAAACAATATAATATGAAGATCAATCAAGAAGGTTTATCAAGAACAACTTGAAGATCATGAAGAACACTATGAATGCATGAATTTTCGAAAAATGCAGAGAATTTTTAGAAAAAATACAGTTGACACCAAACTTGAAATTGACTCAAGACTCAAACAAGAAACACAAAATATTTTTGATTTTTTTTTTTGATTTTGTGATTTTTTTGTATTTTTATTTTATATTTTTCAAAAATTAGTGTGAAAAAGAAAAATAAGGATTCCAAAATTTTTAATATGAATTCCAGGAATCTTGCACTCTTATTCTAAAGCTCCAATCTAAGGGTTAGACGTGGCTTAATAGCCAGTCAAGCTTTAGCATGTAAATCTTTTGGATCTGGAACAGCAGCAGGTGGACTAGCAACAACTAGCTTGCTCTTGATAATGTTGGGTTGGAAGCCCCAGTCCAAATGAATTTAGACATGGCTTTACAGCCAGTCAGGCTTCAACATGCTTCATGAAACACTAGAATTCATTCTTAAAAATTCTGAAGAACATAATAAAAATTTTTGAAAAGAATTTTTAATTTTTTTTTCGAAAACAGATGAGAAATTTTTGAAAGATTTTTGAAAATTTTTTGAAAATAAAACAAAAAGAAAATTACCTAATCTGAGCAACAAGATGAACCGTCAGTTGTCCAAACTCGAACAATCTCCGACAACGGCGCCAAAAACTTGGTGCACGAAATTGTGATCTCAGGCAACGGCGCCAAAAACTCTGTACGCACGTCTTAATAAATCGTTTTTCATTCACAACTTCGATACAACTAACCAGCAAGTGCACTGGGTCGTCCAAGTAATAAAACCTTACGTGAGTAAGGGTCGATCCCACGGAGATTGTTGGTATGAAGCAAGCTATGGTCATCTTGTAAATCTCAGTCAGGCGGATAATAATTGATTATGGAGTTTTCGAAAATTAATAATAAATAGACAGAAAATAAATATAAAAATACTTATGTATATCATTGGTGAGAATTTCAGATAAGTGTATGGAGATGCGTTCGTTCCTCTGAACTTCTGCTTTCCTGCTGTCTTCATCCAATCAATCTTACTCCTTTCCATGGCTGGCTTTATTTAAGGACATCACCATTGTCAATGGCTATTTTTTATCCTCTCTGTGAAAATGGTCCGATGCGCTGTCACTGCATGGCTAATCATCTGGAGGCATCACCGTAGTCAATGGCTGCATCCTATCCTCTTGTGAAAATGGTCCAAATGCTCTGTCACAGCACGGCTAATCATCTGAGGTTCTCGATCATACTGGAATAGGATTCACCCTCCTTTTGCGTCTGTCACTACGCCCAGCACTCGCGAGTTTGAAGTTCGTCATAGTCATTCAATCCCAGAATCCTACTCGGAATACCACAGACAAGGTTTAGACTTTCTGGATTCTCATGAATGCCGCCATCAATCTAGCTTATACCACGAAGATTCTGATTAAGAGATCTAAGAGATAATCATCCAATCTAAGGTGGAACGGAAGTGGTTGTCAGGCACGCGTTCGTGGGGGAATGATGATGATTTTCACGTTCATCACATTCATGTTGAAGTGCGAATGAATATCTTAGAAGTGGAATAAGTTGAATTGAATAGAAAAATAGTAGTACTTTGCATTAATTCATGAGGAACAGCAAAGCTCCACACCTTAATCTATGGAGTGCAGAAACTCAACCGTTTGAAAATACATAAGTGAAAGGTTCAGGCATGGCCGAATGGCCAGCCCCCATGATCTAAGAACCAGACGTCCCAAGATGATAAGATACAATAGTAAAAAGTCCTATTTATACTAAACTAGTTACTAGGGTTTACAGAAGTAAGTAATTGATGCATAAATCCACTTCTGGGGCCCACTTGGTGTGTGCTTGGGCTGAGCTTGAATGTTACACGTGCAGAGGCTCTTTCTGGAGTTGAACACCAGGTTGTAATGTGTTTCTGGCGTTCAACTCTGGTTCGTAACGTGTTTCTGGCGTTTAACTCCAGACTGCAGCGTAGAACTGGCGTTCAACGCCCTTTTGCGTCATTTAAACTCGACCAAAGTATGGACTATTATATTATGCTGGAAAGCCTTGGATGTCTAATTTCCAACGCAATTGGAAGCGCGCCATTTTGAGTTCTGTAGCTCCAGAAAATCCACTTTGAGTGCAGGGAGTTCAGAATCCAACAGCATCAGCAGTCCTTCTTCAACCTCTGAATCTGATTTTTGCTCAAGTCCCTCAATTTCAGCTAGAAAATACCTGAAATCATAGAAAAACACACAAACTCATAGTGAAGTCCAGAAATGTGAATTTAACATAAAAACTAATGAAAATATCCCTAAAAGTAACTAGATCCTACTAAAAACATACTAAAAACAATGCCAAAAAGCGTATAAATTATCCGCTCATCATCAATGCACATGCGCCACCCTGTAACTGTTCTTGTAGGAACCAGTTCATTTTTTTCATTATGAACCACTGTCATGCCTCCTTTCTTGGGAACAACTTGAACAGGGCTCACCCAGGGTCTATCAGAAATAGGATAAATAATCCCAGCCTCCAGTAATTTGGTGACCTCTTTCTGCACCACTTCCTTCATGGCTGGATTTAGCCGCCTCTGTGGTTGAACCACTGGCTTAGCATCATCCTCCAATAGGATTTTGTGCATGCATCTAGCTGGGCTTATGCCCTTAAGGTCACTTATGGACCACCCAAGAGCTGTCTTGTGTGTCTTTAGCACTTGAATTAGTTCTTCCTCTTTCAGTGGGCTCAAAGCAAAGCTTATGATCACTGGAAAAGTGTCACCTTCTCCCAGAAATGCATATTTCAGGGATGGTGGTAATGGCTTGAGCTCGGGTTTAGAAGGTTTCTCCTCTTCCTGAGAAAATCTCAGAGGCTCTTTCAGTTCCTCTGAACCCTCCAAATCAGGCTGAACATCTTTAAAGATGTCTTCCAGCTCTGATTCGAGATTCTCAGCTATGTTGACCTCCTCTACCAAAGAGTCAATGAGATCAACTTTCATGCAGTCTTTTGGTGTGTCTGGATGCTGCATGGCCTTGATAGCATTCAACTTAAATTCATCCTCATTGACTCTCAGGGTTACTTCCCCCTTTTGGACATCAATGAGAGTTCGTCCAGTTGCTAGGAAAGGTCTTCCTAGAATGAGAGTAGCACTCTTGTGCTCCTCCATTTCCAGCACTACAAAGTCAGTGGGAAAGGCGAATGGCCCAACCCTGACAATCATGTCCTCAATCACGCCTGATGGGTATTTAATGGAGCCATCAGCAAGTTGGAGACATATCCGGGTTGGTTTAACTTCTTCAGTTAAACCAAGCTTTCTGATAGTGGATGCAGGTATTAAGTTAATGCTTGCCCCAAGATCACATAAAGTTGTCTTGGTGCAATTACCCTCTAATATGCATGGTATCAGAAAGCTCCTGGGATCTTTAAGCTTTTCTGGAAAGCTTTTTAGAATGACTGCACTGTATTCTTCAGTGAGGAGAACTCTTTCAGTTTCTCTCCAATCCTTCTTATGACTCAAGATCTCCTTCATGAACTTGGCATAAGAAGGTATTTGCTCAAGTGCCTCTGCAAATGGAATCTTTATTTCAAGATTCTTGAGATAATCTGCAAAGCGAGCAAATTGCTTATCCTGCTCCTCAAGGGGGAGTTTTTGAGGATAAGGTATCTTGGCTTTATATTCCTCAACCTTAGCTGCTGCAGGTTTATTTCCTACAGAGGTGGTTGGAGAAGCCTTTTTAGAGGGGTTGTTATCAGCACTTATGTGTGTCTGATCCCTCACTGGCATTTGAATGCCAGGGTTAGAAGCTGGAGTGGCATTGGACGCCAACTCCTTACTTGTTCCTGGCGTTTGAACGCCAGAACTGAGCTTCTATTGGGCGTTTGACGCCAAATCCTTGCCTATTTCTGGCGTTTGAACGCCAGAGTTATTCCTCTCTGGGCTCTTACTGTCCTCAGAGGGATTTTGGATAGCAATTTGTTCTTTTCTTGGCTTCCTGCTGCCTTGAAGTGAGGTATATAATGTTTTCCCACTTCTTAATTGAACTGCTTGGCACTCTTCTGTTATTTGTTTTGATAACTGTTGTTCTATTTGCTTCAACTGTACCTCCATATTTATATTATCCATTCTTGTGTCTTATAGTATCTCCTTGAATTCGGCCAGCTGTTTTGTTAGAAAGTCTAATTGCTGATTGAATTCAGTAATTTGTGCTGCAGGACTGAGTTCAGCAGTTACTGTTTTAGCCTCTTCTTTCATGGAAGATTCACTATTTAGGTACAGATGCTGATTTCTGGCAACTGTATCAATAAGCTCTTGAGCCTCTTCAATTTTTTTTATCATGTGTATAGATCCACCAGCTGAGTGATCTAGAGAAATTTGAGCTTTCTCTGTAAGCCCAAAATAAAAGATGTCTAACTGCACCTATTCTGAAAATATTTCAGAGGGGCATTTTCTTAGCATCTCTCTGTATCTCTCCCAGGCATCCTAAAGAGATTCATTATCTCCTTGTTTAAAGCCTTGGATGTCCAGCCTTAGCTGTGTCATCCGTTTTGGAGGGAAGTATTGATTCAGGAATTTTTCTGACAGCTGTTTCCATGTCCTTATGCTAGCCTTAGGTTGGTTATTTAACCACCTCTTAGCTTGGTCTTTTATAGCAAATGAAAATAGTAATAATCTGTAGACATCCTGATCTACTTCCTTATCATGTACTGTGCCAACAATCTATAAAAACTGTGCCAGAAACTCTGTAGGTTCTTCCTGAGGAAGACCGAAATACTGGCAACTTTGCTGCACCATGATAATGAGCTGAGGATTCAACTCAAAGCTACTGACTCTAATGGAGGGTATACAGATACTACTCCCATATGAAGCAGTAGTGGGGTTGGCATATGACCCCAGAATCCTTCTGGACTGTTCAGTTCTACTTAGATCCATGATGGAGAAAAGGGAATTGATATGAATAGCAAATAGAATATTTTTTTTTTTGTAAAAAGGGAACGAATAAATAAATAATAAAAGAAAAGAGAATAGAATAAGTTGAAATTAAATATAGAATTCAAAAATTAAGAACAAAAAATTTAAGAATAGAATGATTACTTAATTAAGAAGATTTGAAAAATTTTGGATATGATTTTTGAAAAAGATTTTAAATTTTGAAATAGAAATCTGAATTTTAAAGGCAATTTTCAAAAATTCACTTTAAAATAGAGAGAAAAGATATTTTTTTGATTTTTGAATTTTATGATGAAAGAGAAAAACACACAAAAGACACACAACTTAAAATTTTTAGATCTAATGTTCCTTATTTTCGAAAATTTTTGAGGGAAACACCAAGAAACACCAAACTTAAAAATTTTAAGATCAAAACACAAGGAAGACTCAAGAACACTTTGAAGACTCACAAAAACAACAAGAACATGAAGATAGAACACCAAACTTAAAATTTTTTTGAAAACCAAAATAAAATTTTCGAAAACTAAAGAAAAATCAACAAGAAAACACCAAACTTAAAGTTTAGCACAAGATTTATTCAAAGAAAAATTACTTTTGAAAAAGTTTTTTAAAAAAGAAGATAGCCAATTACCAAGAACATAAGCATCACGCTCTAGCCAATTGAGCTATAAATTTAAAGTGTTTTTGATGCCAGGGCATTTTGGCCAGTTTCACTGACCTTTTCTTTACTGTTTTTAGGGTAGTTTCATGCATTTCCTTAGGAAATAAGCTAGTTTTGGGTAGATATTCACTTATATCTTGATTCGAGCATACATTATGTACCTTACATGATTTCATGAGGATTTTGCATGAATTTAATGACAAATTGGATGTTGCATTTCCCATGACTTGGATTAGAACTTTGATGCACTTTATTGCTTGATTTCAGGACAAAGGAAGCAAAGAAGAACCACATTAGTGGCTATGTTAGTTACACTAACGTGGAATGGGAGTAACTTGCAAAGTTAAAGAGAAAAGTAATTGCCAATAACGCTCTCGAAGCCATCATTGCCCACGTTAAGAGTCACGTTAACTAAGTTAACGTGAACTCTAACGTGGAAGAAAGGAAATGGAGCCAACGTTAGTGACACTTAACATTATCACTAACGTTGGACCAAGCTCATAAGTGGCCACGTTAGTTGCCACGTTAACTTGGTTAACGTGGCCTCTAACGTTAAGAAGTAAAGGGGAAGCCAACGTTAGTGACATTCAACTTTATCACTAACGTTGGCCAAGTCACAATAAGCCACGTTAACTCCCACGTTAACCTAGTTAACGTGGAAGCTAACGTGAAGAAACAAGGTGGTCGACAACGTTAGTGACACCAAACATTGTCACTAACATTGGAAGGAACCCACACAAGCCCCAATAAGCCACGTTAACTCCCACGTTAACTTAGTTAACGTGGAAGTTAACGTGAAAAAGGGAGGAGATCGCCAACGTTAGTGACACCCAACATTGTCACTAACGTTGGAATGAGCCCACACAAGCCACTATGAGCCACGTTAACTCCCACGTTAACTTAGTTAACGTGGAAGCTAACGTGGATAAGGGAATGATGAGCCAACGTTAGTGACACTCAACTTTGTCACTAACGTTGGAGATGGCTAGCATGGCCACGTTAGAAGCCACGTTAACCTAGTTAACGTGGACTCTAAGGTGAGAAATAGGGGCACATTGGAACGTTAGTGACAATGGTAAGTGTCACTAACGTTCTCGAAGGTTGGCAAGCTGATGAGCGGATATTTTATACGCTTTTTGGGGATAATTTCATATAGTTTAGAGTATGTTTTAGTTAGTTTTTAGTCTATTTCTAGTAGTTTTTAGGAAAAATTCATATTTCTGGACTTTACTATGAGTTGTGTGTTTTTCTGTAATTTCAGGTATTTTTCTGGCTGAAATTGAAGGAGCTGAGCAAAAATCTGATTCAGGCTGAAAAAGGACTGCTGATGCTGTTGGATTCTGACCTCCCTGCACTCAAAGTGGATTTTCTGGAGCTACAGAACTCGAAATGGCATGCTTTCAATTGCTTTGGAAAGTAGACATCCAGGGCTTTCCAGCAATGTATAATAGTCCATACTTTACACAAGGATAGACGACGTAAACTGGCGTTCAACGCCAGTTCTCTGCCCAATTCTAGCGTCCAGCGCCAGAAAAGGATCAAAAACTGGAGTTGAACGCCCAAACTGGCATAAAAACTGGCGTTCAACTCCACAAATGGCCTCTGCACGAAATCTCAGCCCCAGCACACACCAAGTGGGCCCCAGCACACCAAGTGGGCCCCAGAAGTGGATCTCTGCATCATCCATCATAGTCCACTCATATTTTGTAACCCTAGGCTACTAGTTTAGTATTTAAACAACTTTTAGAGACTTATTCTGTATCTCATGACATTTTAGATCTAAACTTTGTATTCTCTGATGGCATGAGTCTCTAAACCCCATTGTTGGGGGTGAGGAGCTCTGCTGTGTCTCAATGAATTAATGCAAGTATTTCTGTTTTCCATTCAAACACGCTTGTTCCTATCTAAGATGTTCATTCGCGCTTAACTGTGATGAAGGTGATGATCAGTGACATTCATCACCTTCCTCAAACCATGAACGCGTGCCTGACAACCACCTCCGTTCTATATCCGATTGAATGAGTATCTCTTAGATTCCTTAATCAGAATCTCCGTGGTATAAGCTAGAACTGATGGCGGCATTCATGAGAATCCGGAAAGTCTAAACCTTGTCTGTGGTATTCCGAGTAGGATTCAAGGATTGAATGACTGTGATGAGCTTCAAACTCCTGAAGGCTGGGCGTTAGTGACAGACGCAAAAGGATAGTAAATCCTATTCCAACCGGATCGAGAACCAACCGGTGATTAGCCGTGCTGTGACAGAGCGCGTGAGCGTAGTTTTCACTGGAAGGATGGAAGGTAGCCACTGACAACGGTGATCCACCAACACACAGCTTGCCATAGGAGGACGTGCGTGCATGAATCAGAAGACAGAGGAAAGCAGAAATTCAGAAGACAAAGCATCTCCAAAACTCCAACATATTCTCCATTACTGCACAACAAGTAACTTTTAATTTATGCTCTACTGGTTATTCACAATTCAACTGATAAACATAATTGACTTCCTGACTAAGATTTACAAGATAACCATAGATTTCTTCAAACCAACAATCTCCGTGGGATTCGACCCTTACTCACATAAGGTATTACTTGGACGACTCAGTGTACTTGCTGGTCAGTGGTACGTGTTGTGAAAAGTGTGATTCGCAATTTGTGCTACCACAAGCCTACGTTAAAAGAGCCACGTTAACTAAGTTAACGTGGACTCTAACGTAAGGAAGGGGGAGACTTCTCAACGTTACTGGGAAAGGTAAGTCCCAGTAACGTGTGCGAAGGGCATAGAGGCAACGTTAGTGGCAACGTTTGTGCCACTAACGTTGAAGTTAATGTGGCTCTTACTTTGGTGAGGAACGTTAGTGAAAAAGGTGATTGTCACTAACGTTCTCGAATCCATATTTTCACTGAACGTTAACACCACTAACGTCCTGAGCTAAAGTCTCTGCCCACTTCACACTTTCTCTCTGCAAGTAAAGCCAAGCCCAATGAAAAAGAGAAGTGCTTCAAACACAAGATCCAAAGGCCCATACCCAAGACTTGAAGAGCCAACTAGAAGAACAGAAGAGTAGTATATATAGGAGTAGCTTTGAATTAAATTGAGAGTTGGAATTTATAGGGAGCCTCTTGGCATAGAACTACTCTCTCTAATTTACTTTCTCTGCACTTCTAGTTTCATCATGTATTCTCCATCTTTGTTTTCATTTTCCAAAGCTATGAACAACTAAACCCCTTTCATTGGGTTAGGGAGCTCTGTTGTAATTTGATGGATCAATATTAGTTTTCATTATTCTTCTTCTATCTTTTCTCTTGATTTTACTTGAAAGCTTTCGATCTTCATCCAATTGGGTAGTTATCTTGGAAAAGAAGCTATTCATACTTGGATCTCTTCTGAACCTTGAAAGAAGAATGAAGAGATCATGCTAGAAATGCTTTCTCATGCTTGACCAAATTGGGTTTGGATGGATATGTGACTATAATCCTCTCAACACTTGATTTGGGAAATGCATGTGGTATAATCAGTGACCATACTTCATCTCTTCTCATGAGCAATTGACCAAGGAATTGGCTATTGATCAAGATTTGAGAGATTGAATTACAAGAAATTGTAATTCGATCACTTAAGATTGCCAAGGAGATCAATGAGTGCATTGATTGAGGAAGAGATGAAAATGAAATTGATCCGGAGAATGCAACATCTCCTAAGCCCAATGAACTCCCCATTTCTGATCTTACCCATTCTCTTTAATTTCTGTCATTTACTTTTATGAGCAATTTCCCCATTCCCATTTAAGATTCTGCAATTTACTTTCCGTCATCTACATTCAGCTCTTATTTCTAGCATTTACTTTTCTGTTATTTACTTTCCCGCCATTTAATTTTCTGCAATTCTCAACTCAAATTCTGATTCGCTCAACTAGAACATTCCTCTAATTAAAGTTGCTTGATCAATCAATCCCTGTGGGATTCGACCTCACTCTATTGTGAGTTTTTACTTGATGACAAATTCGGTACACTTGCCGAAGGAAATTTGTTATGAGACAAGTTTTCCGTGCATCAGTTTTAACAGGGTATTTAATAGGAAAAAAAATTTTTTAAATACTAATAATTCGAAAATGCACAAGAAAAACAAGAAAAATCACAAAACAAGAAAAACTAAAGATCAAACAAAGAAAATAAACAAGAACAACTTGAGATTAAGGAAGAACAAAGAACATGCAATTCGAAAATTTAAAGGGAAATAAAAACATGTAGTTAACACCAAACTTAAAACATGAAACTAAACTCAAACAGAAGACTAAATCATGAAGTTATTGGTTTAAAAAAATTTTCAAAAATAATTAAGAAAAAGAAAATAAGGATTCTAAAATTTTAACAAGAACAATAATAAAAGACTCTGACCCAAAAGACAAAATTTTCCTAATCTAAGCAACAAGATGAACTGTCAGTTGTTCAAACTCGAACAATCCCCGGCAACGGCACCAAAAACTTGGTGCACAAATTGTGAATCACACTTTTCACAACTCGTACCACTAACCAGCAAGTGCACTGGGTCGTCCAAGTAATACCTTACGTGAGTAAGGGCCGAATCCCACGAAGATTGTTGGCTTGAAGCAATCTATGGTTATCTTGTAACTCTTAGTCAGGATATCAATTATATTTATCAGTTTGAATTGCAAAAAATAAAAGAGCATGAAATAAATACTTGTTCTGCAGTAATAGAGAATATGTTGGAGTTTTGGAGGTGCTTTGTCTTCTGAATCTCTGCTTTCCCCTGTCTTCTTTTTCACGCACGCAAGGTCCTCCTATGGCAAGCTGTATGTTGGTGGATCACCGTTGTCAATGGCTACCCTCCGTCCTCTCAGTGAAAATAGTCCAGGTGCGCTGTCACCGCCCGGCTAATCATCTGTCGGTTCTCACTCATGCTGGAATAGGATCCGTTGGTCCTTTTGCGTCTGTCACTACGCCCAACCTTTGTGAGTTTGAAGCTCGTCACAGTCATTCAATCCCTGAATCCTACTCGGAATACCACAGACAAGGTTTAGACTTTCCGGATTCTCAAGAATGCTGCCAATGGATTCTAGCTTATACCACGAAGATTTTGATTAAGGAATCCAAGAGATATTCATTCAATCGAAGGTAGAACGAGATTGGTTATCAGGCACGCGTTCATAGATTGAGAATGGTGATGAGTGTCACCAATCATCACATTCATCATATTGAAGTGCGAATGAACATCTTAGATAGAAACAAGCGTGTTTGAATGGATAACAGAAATATTTGCATTAATTCATCAAGACACAGCAGAGCTCCTCACCCCCAACAATGGAGTTTAGAGACTCATGCCGTCAAAGAGTACAAAGTTCAGATCTAAAATGTCATGAGGTACAAAATAATCCTCTAAAAGTTGTTTAAATACTAAACTAGTAACCTAGGTTTACAGAAAATGAGTAAACTAAGATAGATAGTGCAGAAATCCACTTCTGGGGCCTACTTGGTGTGTACTGGGGCTGAGACTTAAGCTTTACATGTGCCTAGGCTGTTTCTGGAGTTAAATGCCAGGTTGTAACCTGTTTTGGGCGTTTAACTCCAACTTGTAACTTGTTTCCGGCGTTTAACGCCAGACTACAACATCGAACTGGCGTTGAACGCCAGTTTACATCGTCTATCCTTGAGCAAAGTATGGACTATTATATATTTCTGGAAAGCCCTGAATGTCTACTTTCCAACGCAATTGGGAGCGTGCCAATTAGACTCGTGTAGCTCCAGAAAATCCATTCCGAGTGCAGAGAGGTCAGAATCCAACAGCATCAACAGTCCTTTTTCAGCCTGAATCAGATTTTTTCTCAGCTCCCTCAATTTCAGCCAGAAAATACCTGAAATTACAGAAAAACACACAAACTCGTAGTAAAGTCCAGAAATATGAATTTTGCCTAAAAACTAATGAAAATATACTAAAAACTAACTAAAACATACTAAAAACTACATGAAATTAACCCCAAAAAGCGTATAAAATATCCGCTCATCAAACACCTTTCTTTATAGCTTAATTTTACATTCAGCAATTCCCCACTCGCATTTACATTCAAGTCATTTATGATTCTGCACTTTACATTCTGCCATTTCTATTTCTGCACTTTATTACTTTCCTTTATATTCTAGCCATTTACATTTCTGTCATTTATAATTCTGCAAATCACAATCTACTTGTTCTGCTTGACTAATTCATCAATCGATTAAAACTTCTTGAATTTGCCAATCTCTGTGGATACGATCCCACTCCACTGTGGGTTATTACTTGACGATAATTTTGGTGCGCTTGCCAAAAGAACTAATTCACCATTTTTGAATGGGGGTGTGAATTGGACTCATCAGGGAGAGATCTTAAGGCTGATCCAGCTAGGAACCTAGACAGAGCCGCTAGTCTTCCATTGAGCTGCTGGACCTCTTTGACGCAGGTCGGACTTTTCATGCGAAGTATGGCCTGGCACTTATCTGGATTTGCTTCGATGCCTCTTTGGGTGAGCATGAAGCCCAGGAATTTGCCAGCTTCTACTATGAAGGTGCACTTTGCGGGGTTAAGTCGCATGCCATGCTTTCTTATGTTGTCGAACACTTTAGTGAGATCGGATAGCAACGATTCCTCACTTTGTGTTTTTACCAGCATGTCGTCTACATAAACCTCCATTAACTTTCCGATGTGGTCGGCAAAGACTTTGTTCATCAATCTTTGGTATGTAGCTCCTGCATTTTTGAGTCCAAATGGCATGACTATGTAGCAGTAATTTGCCTTTGGAGTTAGGAACGAGGTCTTTTCTTGGTGGGGTGGATACATTGGAATTTGGTTGTATCCCGAATAAGTGATGAGTCCATATTTTATGATATATTTTTGATTTATTTGAGTGGATTTCATCACATAAACCCACATTTATTCATCTAAATAGCATGCTTTTGAGATTTCTTCCGAAATTGTGCTTGAAAGTGAAAACATGCTTTTTTGTGCTTAATTTAGTCAATTTTGATTCACTTTAATCCCTTTTGGTGCTTTGATGTATTTGTTAAGTGATTTTAGGTTTCCAAGGCAAGTATGGGTTGAAAAATTGAGGAAAAGAGCATGCAAAAGGGAAGAAAACATGAAAAAATGGTGTTTGGACATTTCAGCATCCGTGCATGCGCACAAGAACGAGTACAGTGACGCGTACGCGTGACCCACGTGTACATGTGGATGGATTTTTTGCCAGGCGACGCGTACGCGTGACCTACACATATGTGTGACCCAAATTACGTCAGCTCATTAATTGCAAATCGCTGGTGGCAATTTTTGGGCCTCCAGAACCCAATCCAGCTCATTTTTGAAGCTATATGAGGCCAAAGGAAAGCTGAATGAAAGGGAAAGCAATTAGGTTTAGGTTTTATGATGTTTTCTCTTAGTTTCTAGAGAGAGAAGCTCCACTCTCTCTCTAGAACTAGGGTTTTTAGCTTAGTTTCTGTTCATATCCTGGGTCGAGCTGTCCGACCCGGGATGTTTAACGACAAGTCGACCGACCTCTTTAGGTCAGGACTATCCGACCTCTTCTCAATGAGCTTGGTCAAGTTACCAGAAAAAGCACAAATAGGGCCCAAATAGAGGAACACGACCCAAATCTAAAGGCAGTCCAAGCCTACAGAGATAAGGGCGGTTCCCTTTAAGATAAGATGACTTCACTCAAAGATAAGATAAGATAAGATAACTATCTTATCTCCAGAAAGGTCACTCCACACCATTATATATACACTGGAGCACCCAGGTATAACTCATACTCTGATTCTACTAAAACCATGCTTAATACCCTTGCTAACTTAAGCATTGGAGTCCCTTGCAGGTACCACCACCCTTCGGTGACGAAGGATCGGCATCACCAACAAGTCCAACAAGTCGGACACGGCGGCTCTGGCCACCACCCACAAGTTGGACACATCAGCGCCGACCAGCACAGAAGATCTCGTCCGAGATCGACTTACAGTTTCAAGTAACCCTCGAAACATTGGCGTCGTTGCCGGGGAATCTGGTAGTCATCCCATCATCATGGTGGACAACCTTGACAACGACCATAATTCTGATTTAGAGAATAGAACGCCACATAAGAATGCAGAGGTTACAATGGACGATACTTCTCAATCTAACAAAGACAAGAATTCACCAAACACGGGAGCCATGGAGGCACTTTAGGATCGCCTGAAATAACTCGAAAAAGAGGTCGATTATCAACGGGAAGCCAAAAGAGACATACGAAGGGAAGCTAGGTGACGCCACGAGTTAGAAGACAAGCTCCTAAAGCTCGAAGCCAATCTCAAGGCCAAAACTACTTGATCCAGCCGCGAAGATAGCTCCCGTAAGGACCAAGACCCATTCACCAAAGAAATCATGAAGACCAAATTTCCAAATGACTTCAAACCTCCCGACATAACTCTATACGATGGCACAGTAGATCCCAGCCATCATCTCAGTAATTTAAGAAGTAGAATGTACCTCATGACGCCTCAGATGCAGTTCGTTGCAAAGCCTTTCCAACTACCTTAACAAAGACAGCAATTCGACAACCTGCCCCCTAGGTCTATCTCAAGCTTTGACGATTTGGCCAAAAATTTTGTAGCCAGATTCTCCATCTAGAAAGACAAAACTAAGCACGCCTCAAGCCTATTAGGAATCAAGCAAGGAGATCGGGAAAGTCTCTGCAGCTACATGGAAAGATTCAACAAAGCATGTCTGGACATACAAAATCTGCCAACAGAAGCAACCATAATGGGTCTCATCAATGGCTTACGAGAGGGACCTTTTAGTCACTCAATATCAAAAAAATATCCCACATCCCGAAATGAAGTGCAAGAACGAGCAGAGAAATACATCAACATGGAGGAAAACTCTCGACTAGGAGAGACCTCAAAGTCCGGATTCTCCTATTCCTCCTGGGACAAGGACAAAGAGTCCAAGAAAAAAGAAGATCAGCATGGAGAAAAAATCAAGAAATACCACAATTACATCCCCTCTTTGGGTGTCTCTTGTAGATGTCTATTGAGAAGTATGCCATACTGAAAAGATACCCCCAGCTCGCCCACTCAAAAGCAAAAAAGGAGGAGGAAATCAGACTGAATATTGTGAATACCATCAAATCTACGGACATTCCACCAACGAATGTTTCAACTTGAAAAATGTCATAGAAAAACTGGTAAGAGAGGAAAAACTAGATCGGTACTTAGCCAGCCGAGCAGACGAACCAAGAAAAAGAAGAATGGATGAAGATGTCGAACGAACTGAACGACCACCTCATACTCCAGAGAGACATGTCCACATGATACACGGAGGATTTGCGGGAGGAGGAATCTCTAAATCATATCGCAAAAGACATCTTAAAGAAGTATATCATGTCGAGGGAGGAGAAGAAGCACCCGACATCCTCACTATCACTTTCACTAAAGAGGACGCAGCTGGAATCATCTCGGGACATGACGACCCCATGGTCAACACTATCATATTGGCCAACACTAATCTCCACCGTACACTGGTAGACCAGGGAAGCTCAGCTGATATCTTATTCAAAACCGCCTTCGACAAACTCAGCCTAGACGAAAAAGAACTCAGAGCATGTCCAAACAGCCTATTCGGGCTGGGAGATACTCTGATCCAACCACTTGGATACATCTCACTACACACAACCTTCGAAAAAGGAAACCGGTCAAGGACACTCAACATATATTATATCGTGGTCAACGTGAGTTCAGCCTACAATTCTCTAATAGGTTGGACAACATTAAATCAGCTCGGCACAGTAGTCTCGACTCCACACCTATGCATGAAGTTCCCAACCGCAAAAGGAATAGCTACGATAAGAGCGGATCAGAAGACGGCACGCTGCTGTTACAACGAAAGTCTAAACCTTAGAGGAAGAGGAGAAGAATTCCACACCATCGAACTTGGGGGAGTTCGAGGGCGGGAAGAACTTCATCCACAACCTGAAGGTGAAATAGAAAAGTGCAGATCGGAGATGTCCCAGATAAAATAACCAATATCGGCACAATCCTAATAGGAGACGTAAATGAGTCACTCATACAGTTCTTACGAGATAATGTCGACCTCTTCGCATGGAAGGCCGCAGACATGCCAGGCATAGACCCTAAGTTAATGTGCCACAAATTGGCAGTTTACCCAGGATCTCGGCCAATACAGCAGAGACACAGAAAGCTCAGACTAGAATAATCCCAAGCTGTGGAAGAGCAAGTACAACCTCTACTGGAGGCAGGATTCATAAGAGAAGTTAAGTACCCACTATGGCTAGCTAACGTCGTCTTGGTAAAAAAATCAAACGGGAAGTGGCGGATGTGCACCAACTACATTAATCTCAACAAAGCATGCCTAAAAGATTCCTATCCACTCCCAAGTATCGACGCTCTAGTGGTTTCCTCCTCCAGATTCAAATACCTCTCGTTATGGACGCCTATTCGGGATACAATCAAATTCCGATGTACCCACCCGACCAAGAAAAAACCTTATTTTTTACCCCGAAAGCAAACTACTGCTATATCGTCATGCCATTCAGACTCAAAAACGCAGGAGCCACTTATCAAAGATTAATGAATAAGGTCTTCGCAGACCACATCGAGAAAGTCATGGAAGTCTACGTGGACGACATGTTAATAAAGACACAAGGTGAAGAGTTGTTACTGTCCGACCTCACCCAAGTATTCGACACTATAAGAAGGCATGGCATGCGACTTAACCCTGCAAAATGCACCTTTGCAGTAGAAGCCAGAAAATTCTTGGGTTTTATGCTCACACAAAGAGGAATTGAAGCAAATCCAGATAAATGCCAGTCTATACTCAACATGAAGAGTCCGACCAGCGTTAAAGAGGTACAACAACTTAATGGTAGATTGGCAGCCTTGTCCAGATTTCTAGCCGAATCGGCAATAAAATCTCTCCCCTTCTACACCATTCTAAGGAAGGGAAAGAGGTTTGAATGGACAACAGAGTGCGAGCAGGCCTTCCAGGATTTCAAAAGGTTCCTGAGACAACCACCTATTCTAACTTGGCCAAATGAAGGAGAACCACTTGTATTGTACCTCGCAGTAGGAAATCGGGCAATAGCCTCAGCACTGGTCCGAGATAACGACAGTGGACAACAACCAGTATACTTCATCAGCAAAGCATTACAAGGGTCCGAATTCAACTATCAAAAAATAGAAAAATTCGCCTATGCTCTCGTACTAACATCTCGATGACTTCGCCCATATTTCCAATCCCACATCATCAAGGTTCGGACTAATCAGCCCATAAAAAGTATTCTGCAGAAAACAGATTTAGCAGGAAGAATTTTGCAATGGGCAATCGAGTTGTCCGAATTCGACCTTAAATATGAAGCTTGGACAGCCATCAAATCACAGTATTTGGCTGACTTCATTGCCGAGTTCACAGGCACCCCAAAAATCCCTACAGAGTAGAATCTCTACATAGACGATTCTTCAAACAAAACTGGAAGTGGTGCAGGCGTGATAATAGAAAGTGACCAGGGAGCCCAAATCGAACGTTCCCTCAAATTTAGGTTCCCTACCTCAAATAACCAAGCCGAGTATGAGGCACTACTAGCTGGTTTGAAGCTGGCTAAGGAGGTTGAAGCTCAAAAGCTTATCATCTTCAGCGACTCACAAATAGTCACCTCACAAATAACAGGGAGCTACCAAGCCAAGGATCCCACCATGAAAAAGTACTTGGACAAAACTAGGGAACAGCTCGGACAACTCGGGGAATATGAGGTCTGCCACATACCCCGGGAACAAAATGCTTGAGCTGATGCACTTTCAAAACTAGCCAGCACCAAACCAGGGGGCAACAATAGAAGCCTCATTCAAGAGATGCTGCAGAACCCGTCAATCTCGGAAGAAGAAAATGTCCTAGCCATAACAGGTCTGGATCAAAGATGGATGACTTCCATAATTAATTTCCTCAAAACAGAAGCACTCCCTACAGATAAGAAGGAGGCAAAGAGGTTAAAACGGGAAGCACAATACTACACCATCATAAACAATACTCTATACAAGAGAGAGATTTCAACACCATTGTTAAAATGCGTGCCGACTTCCAACACAAAGGAAGTCTTAGAAGAAGTACACAGTGGCATCTGTGGCAACCATCTCGGAGCACAAGCTCTCATCAAAAAGGTACTCCAGGCCGGATTCTATTGGCCAACTTTACAAAAAGAAGCAATGGAATTTGTAAAGACATGTCCACCATGTCAGAAGCATGCTAATTTTCATATCGCCCCACCAGAGGAGCTCATCAGCATAACTTCACCCTGGCCATTTGCAAAATGGGGACTCGACCTCCATGGGCCATTCCCTCAAGGATCAGGACAAGTCAAGTTCCTCATCGTCGGAGTAGACTATTTTACAAAATAGATTGAGGTAGAACCCCTAGCCAATGCCACTGCTCAAAGAAGTCAAAAATTCTTATATAGAAACATTATCACAAGGTTTGGGGTCCCATACTCCATCACCACAGATAATGGCACTCAATTCACAGACGGAGGCTTCAGAAAATTGGTGGCCGACTTGAAAATAAAGCACCAATTAACATCCGTAGAACATCCCCAGGCCAATGGACAGGCAGAAGCCGCTAATAAAGTTATATTAGCCGGGTTAAAATGGAGATTACAGGATGCAAAGGGAGCCTGGGCTGAAGAGCTCCCACAAGTCCTATGGGCATATCGGACAACTCCACACTCCACCACAAAGGAATCACCTTTCCGATTAGCTTACGGAATAGAGGCAATGATCCCAGTTGAGGTTGAAGAAGGATCACCCAGAGTAATTCACTATAATGAAGAGGCCAATTCCCTACTTCAAAAGGAGGAACTCGACCTACTTCAAAAAATTTGAGAAAGAGCTCGGATCAAGGAAGAGGCGTTAAAACGTCGAATGGCCTCAAGATACAACCGAAAAGTAGTACAGCGAGGTTTTACCGAGAACGATCTCATCTTAATCCGAAATGATATCGGAACAAGTCGACCTGGAGAAGGAAAGCTGGTAGCAAACTGGAAAGGACCCTACTGAGTCGTAGAAGTACTCGGAAAGGGATACTACAGGCTGACCGAACTCAAAGGGCGAGAGCTTTCAAGGTCATGGCACGCCTGCAAATTAAGAAGCTATAGCGGCAGAAAGTGAAAATCAAATTCACTGCTCGATCACGATAAATACCAACAAAGATGAAAACCAAACTCATCAAAAGGTCGACCGAACGGGGATCAAATCCCATTTCTACAAAATCGGCAAAGATAAAAAGGCGACAAAAACAGAATAATGCAAGAAGTTATCGAAAGTGATCCATAAAAAGGACCTGACGAGGTCTTAATAAAAATGGGTTGCTAAAAATAACTTAAAGACAGGCCGACGTAAAGAAGTCGGACCAGTCAACCACAATAACCAAAGTTATAAAAAGTAAATCCCTAGAAAGAGGTCTGGCCAGTCGTAAAAAAGAGGATTACTAAAAATAACTTAGAAGGGACCGACACGATGAGGTCGGCCCAACAAAATAACAAAGTTATAAAAGTAATCCCTAAAAGAGATCTGACAAGGGTCCAAATAAAGAGGATTACTAAAAATAACTTAGAAGAGACCGAGACGAGGAGGTCGGCCCAACAAAATAACAAAGTTATAAAAGTAATCCCTAAAAGAGACCTGACAAGGGTCCAAATAAAGAGGATTACTAAAAATAACTTAGAAGGGACCGACATGACGAAGTCGGCCCAACAAAATCACAAAGTTATAAATGTAATCCATAAAAGAGACCTGACAAAGGTCCAAATGAAATGGATTACTAAAAATAACTTATAAGGGACCGACATGACGAAGTCGGCCCAACAAAATCACACAAGTTATAAATAAAGTAATCCATATAAAGAGACCTGACAAGGCCCGAACAAAATGGATTACTAGAAATAACTTCGAACAGACCAAGATAAAGAAATTGGCCGACAGAAGGCATGCGCTATAAAGGACTTCAAGTTGAACCCAGAAAGCCATGACCTCAAAAGAATCAAGCTACAAATATGAAAGTACAAAGACAATCAAAAGAGGTCGGAAAACAAGATTCCAACACCCTGAAGATACCTGGAAAAAATTAAGCAAGCAATCAACAAGCAGAAACAAAATTGCTATAATAAACAAAGACCCAAGAGGCCACCTGAAGTCAACCCCTAGAGGAACCACCTTTGTTTTTTCAAAATAAGGTTGCTAAAAAAGGAACCAAAGTATCCAGAAGTCAAGACCACAAACTACAAAATAAAAGAGTTCAAAGCCCACAGGCCGGGCTATACACAATACATCAGAAATAATTATAGAGGATCCAAAGACTTCCCAATAGCAGCATCTCGAGGTGAAGGAGGACGAGTCTAAAGCGGTACCGCATCCACCGTCCCATCATTCCGATTCAGAATCTGGATGTCAGGATCAGACTCAGGATGACCGACTTCAGCTGCCGGAGTTGAGGAAGGTGGGGCAACGGCAACTTTGGCAGAAGGTACAGAGGAGGGTCGACATCATTATCAGGGACAATCTTGCCATCTTTTACAATGTTGTCCAAGCTAAAAAGAGTAAGGTCAAGCTCGGGCACAAGAATTCGAACTTGATCCTTCAAATTCTCATAAGCAGCATACACTGCCTACAAGATGACCCTGAAGTTCGGTATAGTTAGCTCGGGCCAACTCTAAACTCTCCCTAAGACCCATCATCTCCCTATAAGTTGTGACATAGCTCTCTTTATGCTTCAATGCTATATCCTCAGACAACTTCGCAGAAGCCACCAAAGCAATAGCCCGAGTCTTCTCACCCTCCAACTCTTTTTCCAAGTTGGCCACTTTCACCTTGAGCCCCTCCTTCAAACCCTTGATCCGGTCGAACTCCGACTTAGCCTCCTCCATAAAAGCCTTTGTAGCATGAATAGGATGATCCTGGGCAGTTTGGTATAGAGCCGCCCCTATTTGTGCCATCTTAATGCTACTCCGGGTAATGAAGTCCAAATGACGAAGAAGGGAAACGTCGTCAGTAGGAATAACACCATAGGGATCAATTTGTTGATCAACAAACCCGACAGCATTAAAGTCGGGAGCATCCAGATTGAAGGGCTCAACAGTCCTATGTCTTTTGGGAGGAGGAACAGCAGTAGGAGAAGAGGTGGCAGCAGAAGTCTAGGGAGGGTCGATCACATGAACCCGAGGGGTAGGAATCACCCTCCTCGGTCCAAGAGGTGGCAAAACATGAGAGGATCCTTCCCTCGCCGCCTTGACCGAGATGTTCTGGGCAGCTATAGCCTTCCTCACCTTTATAAAGGCTTTCATGGAATCATTGTTCTTAGCCATCTCTGAAAAAACAAAAGCAACCAAGGAAGCAAGTTACAAACTGGAAAGAAAGGAAGCAAAGTAAAATAGAGCAAAAATAAGTCGGTCAATACCCAACGCAGTTCGGACAAGGGAGGGGTCCCCCAAAAATCTCTTGGTATCAAGATGGGGAGGTTCCCCCTAAATATCTTCCAAAACATTTACAAAAGCCTGCTCAACCTCGTCTAGCATCTCCCATGAGTATCGAGATACCACAACATTCTTTTGCCAACACAAGGGGAAGGCAGGTTCATTATTCACCTCTAAGAAAAATGGTCGAGCTCCCTCAACAGCTCGGACCTTAAAAAAGTAATTCTTAAAGTCCCTAAAAGACTCGTCATAAATAGCAAACACTTTATGTCCTTGGGCAGATCGAAAGGAAATCCAAGAAGCTTTCTTTTTGGAGGAAATCCTGGGCTTAGTCAAAACAAAGAGATAGAGAAAGAGAGTTTGAGAAGGTGTGACATCCAACTCTTGGCAAAGCAACTGAAAGATCTTAATGAAGCCCCAGGAGTTCGGATGGAGCTGAGATGGGGCCACATTACACGACCACAACAAGTCGGTCTCAAAAGAAGTAAAAGAAAAAGTAATCTTCAACTGGCAGAAAAAATAGTTGTAGGCATAGAAGAAAGGACGTTCCCCTTGGGTCAAAGATGGAAAGCAAACCCTTTCATTGGAGTCTGGCGCTACCAATTCATAATCTTTCTCCTGGTCTCTACGACTACAGATACGATGACATTTTTTAAGTTCCACAAGATACTAGGAATTAACTACTGAGACACACATCAGAACAAGGGAGTCCGGCCAATCGGACATATCCTCAGGAACCTTGGAAGACGTTTCAACAATATTTTTGCGGGAAGACATAGCCAACTAGTCCTACAGCAAGAAAAAGAAAATGGATTACTAAACAAAGCAACTTGGGCAGAATCAAAAATATCTCGGACAAACATGACTCAGAGCAATACAAGCAGTAAAAGGAAAATTCCAAGACACACGCCAAGGTCCAGGGGCATCCTTTGGAGGCAGGGATAGAGTCTACAAAGCTACACCCCAACAAAACTCTCACCAAAATAAATCCCCTTCCAAACAAGCATCAACACGAATCAAAAGCAAGACACCAGAAAATCGTTATCTTCTACAATTTTATCAAAAAAGAGAATTACCAACATGGCGAAAGTCATCAAAGGAGCAATCTTTCTTAAAAAGCAAACAGTAGTTCAAAAAGGAAGCAACAACATGCAAAGCCCTAAAAGTGTCAAAACTATCAGGGAATCCACCCAAGAGCACACATAAGGTCGAAAGAAAACCAGAAAACATACATCACAGTGACAACCAAGCATGGTAATACAAAAAGGTTCAAGTTTTCCAATGCAAATTCAAGCAAAACCGAAACTTTACCAAGAATCGAACAATGTAAGCACAAGGTAAGAGCGACGAAAGAAGCAAAAGAAAGAGATAGAAAGAAAGAACCAACCTGCAAAAGGAGGAAAATGCTGAAAGTGAAGACGAAGTAACGAAATCCGGAATCACCCTTCGAGCAAACAAAGCAACAGCAAACTACCAAAGGAGTCACAGAGAGAAAGCGTGAAAAAAACGCAAGTCCCGAGCAAGCCAAATGAAACAGAAAAATGAAGAGAAAAGGGGAAGTTATAGGAAAACAGTTCTTGGTGGAAATTCAAAATGAAAGTGGGAGGCAAAAGAAACGAAGCATTAAAGAATTAATGGGTTATTAAACCGTCGCACGTTCCCAAAGCAAAGAGACGCGCATTTTCAAAGGATAACGGAAAAAGAAAAACACGTTCTGCATTCAGAGGGATCTCTACAAAAAAATCGACAATGCTCGAGCTCAGCTTCTACAGAGAAGGAATGAAGTCCTGAAACTAGGGAGTCAACCTCAAAAGGAAGACCACGCTCAAGCAGGGGTACTGTTCATATCCTGGATCGAGCTGTCCGACCCGTGATGTTTAACGACAAGTCGACCGACCTCTTCAGGTCAGGACTATCTGACCTCTTCTCAAAGAGCTCGGTCAAGTTACCAGGAAAAGCCCAAATAGGGCCCAAATAGAGGAACACGACCCAAATCCAAAGGCAGTCCAAGCCTACAGAGATAAGGGCGGTTCTCCTTAAGATAAGATGACTTCACTCAAAGATAAGATAAGGTAAGATAACTATCTTATCTCCAGAAAGGTCACTCCACACCATTATAAATACACTGGAGCACCCAGGTATAACTCATACTCTGATTCTACTAAAAACCTGCTTAATACCCTTGCTAACTTAAGCATCGGAGTCCCTTGCAGGTACCATCACCCTCCGGTGACGAAGGATCGGCATCACCAACAAGTCCAACAAGTCGGATGCGGCGGCTCCGGCCACCACCCACAAGTCGGACACATCAGCGCCGACCAGCGCAGAAGATCTCATCCGAGATTGATGAACGTAAATATTCTTATGCCGATTAGAAACTAGTGATAAATCCGATCGTGAGTATAGTCTAACCAACATACGAATATCGCATCAAATAATTCTAAAATCTATGACTGAGAGTATTGATCCCGGGTCGTTTTTCCTAGGAATTGCTTTAGAATGTGCATCATTGATTAGGAAAGCTTTTATGGTTTTGAGAGTTGGTGCAAGAATTCAAACTAGCAAGCAATCAACAATTAATGGAAATAAAAGCCTTGGCCAAGGGTAAGCATTGGAAGTTCCATCATTATAGTTTCCTTCAATTATGATAAGAGTTGATTATTGCTTCACTTAGTTAACCCCCTAACAATGGAGGAAAGTCAAGTGAGAGTAACTAACTTGAGTCACAAGTCTTAGTCTCACCCTAGGGAAGTCTAGCTTTAGTGCACTCCAAGCCAATTAGCAATTCTCAATTCATAATCTACAATTGATATCCACTATTCAAGTGTCTCCAATAACTCAACCCCTAAGCCAAGTGAGAGAAATCTACTCCATAGCTAAGGTTGTCATTATCACAAACAATTGGTAGGCAATTATAGAAAACATGAGGCAATTGAGAGTAGAGAATCGAATTAAAGCTATCTATTTCAAACAATCATCAACAATCACACAATTGAATGAAACCTCAATTCATTAATCCACATTCAAAGTAACAAAGTGAACCAAATTTAGATCTAAGAAATTGAACCAAAAGAACATCAATTAAGAGTAGAAGAAGAGTAGATCTACACTTGTAGCAAAACAAAAAGTCAATTAGCAATAGATCCCACCAAGAATTCAAAGGAAACTTGCAATGGAGGATGAAAACCTAGAGAGAAGTTGGAGTTTCTCTCTCTAAAAACAAAATGTAACTAACTTCCTAAAAATATCTAGAATTATGACTCTCCTTCTAACACCTCTAAGCCTTGGTCTTCTTAAGCTTTTCCCTCCAAAATCTGCTCCAAAACAGGGCCTGGAAACCCCTTGAAATCGCTGGGCACGTGTTTCATTTAAAAACTCATGTGCACATATTGACGCGTACGCGCACTGCACGTGTACGCGTCCTTGGACACTTTTGTGATCTGCGCGCAGGCGTACAGTGCGCGCAAGCGTCATAAGGGATATGGCCCAGCCATATAAGCACGCCGGCTCCTCGCTCGGCTCTACTGCGCTGGCTCTGGATGAGCGCATCCATGCGTACGCGCACGGTGCGCGTGCATGTCCAAACTTCAATTCTTTGATTTGTTTCATGCTCCTTCCATTCATGCATGCTTCCTCCATTCCCCTTGGCCATTTTTGCCCTATAACTTCTGAAATCACTTAACAAACGGATCAAGGCATCTAATGGTAATAGAGAAGGATTACAATATCTCAATTTTGATGCAAAAGAAGCATATTTTCATCTATGAGGTAAAATGGGAAGGAGACACGAAATCATGCAGTTTTATATGAATAAGTATGGAAGATCATTGATAAAACCCTTAGATTCTATGCATGATAAACCCTAAAAACGGGGTTTATCAACCTCCCCACACTTAAAGTATAGCATGTCCTCATGCTATGGGAAAGCAAAAGATCAAAGGACTACAAGGGTGTAGGACTCATGTGATGCAATCTACCTACGTGAATGCAACTAGGGTGCATGCTACTATCTACTTGGCCAAGAGTAATTCAATCTTTCTAGAAGACATATATGTATGTGCACATAGAGCAGAATGATGGCAATGTATGAACTCTACCAATTCTAGTCGTCAGAATGAAATATGCATAACTTGTATGAAGAACGCTCGCGAGAGCCGGGAACAAGGAATTGAGCTTCGAACCCCTCACTGGAAGTATTTGCGCTCTATTCGTTCGGTGTATAGGGTTGATCACTCAATCCTTCCCTACTTCATGCTTTTCCAAAATTTGTTTTTCTTCTAACAATCAACATATATTCCATGCATGCATGCAAGTATCATGGGGTCTTTTCTTTAGGTTGTAATGGGGTTAGGGTCAAGGTAAGGGTGCATATTTGGTCAAGTGAGCTTGAAATTTGAATCTTTGATAAGCTTAAACTTCCCACCTAACCTATGACATCCTATACAATTCAAAAGCTAACCTAACTACCCATTCTTCACTTTTTAACATACTCATGCATTTTCTTTTCATTTCACAACACTTATGCATTGATCCTTATTGAGCTTTGCTTTGGGGTATTTTGTCCCCTTTTTATTTCTTTCTTTTTCTTTGTTTCTTTCTTTTTCTATATATATATATATATATATATATATATATATATATATATATATATATATATATATTTTCCATACTATTTTTCTTTTTCTCTCTTTTCTTTCTTTAACATCAATGCATAATGTCTATACATTTTATCAATACATGAGCATGTACCCAATTCTCAATCATTTCAATAAAAATATAAGGCTACCTTTTTATTCACCCAATGTCCCAAGTTTTCCCACACTTGAATGATACACACACACACTAGCTTAAGCCAATCAAAGATCCAAATAAGGACATTTATTATTTTCCGCTTTAAGGCTTGTAATGTGCTAAATTAAGAACAAGTGGGTTAATCATAGGCTCAAAGTAGCTAACAATGGGAGATAAAAGGTAAGGCTATTTGGGTAAGTGAGCTAATGAAATGATGGCCTCAATCATATACATGCATGAATACAAGGAAAAACGGACATATAGAAATAAACAAATCAAAGATCACAATCATAGGAAGAGAACAATCTCACACAAGAAGGAAAAATAAGTGGTTATAAAAAGTAACCACACCATTAGGCTCAAAACTCACTTGCTTGCGGTCTTGGCTCAAATCCCATGTTCCAAAATACATTCTTCAAACAAGTTAAGCATCAAAAGATTTTCAAAATTCAAAATTGGTAGGTTTGCCGTAAAATTCTAGTTTTCTAGAATAGAAGTCATTGCTCTAACGAAGTGGATTTATTAAGAGATACTAATATGCAAAAGATGTCAAGAATGAAAGACCTAATATGCAATCTACTCTAGTTAAGAAAAGAGGTTCAAGGAATTTATTCGGGTGTTACCTACGGAGACCGGTCGGCCGACCGACCTCTCCAACTTAGAAGTTGGCACGGTCCTCCGTGCCTTGAGTGAGACAGAGTGGTTGATCGGCTTCCGCGTGTCCATCCACTTCTTCATCATTATCGCTTTCATCATTATTGGTACTGGTGGACGTGGAAATTTCCAGTTCCTCCATAGGCGGTGCTAGGCAACTTAGAAGCTTCTAGACAAAAGTGTATCGGCGTTGGTTACGCCGCTCATAACGGTCAAGCTTCTTGTGGAGTTCCTCTATGCGTTGCATGGATGACTTTGGTGGTGCGGATGAGGAAGAGGGGATGCGCATGGGGACGGATAAGTGTGGCTCTTCGGTGTCCGCCGGAGGGTAAAGGTACCTCCCGTTTGGAACAACATATCCGTCCATCGGGATCATGTCCCTTCTATCCTTGGTCTCTCGGGGAACACCGGCTGCGGCGACTAAGTCGGACACTAGAACGGGAAAAGGTAGATTCCCTGATAAACCACTATTTTATGGTTTATAATGTGCTTAATTGTGTGGTTTTATCATGGTCTTTACCCACTTATTCATATGATTAGCATGCATTTATATTTCCTTCCTAAAATTATTACATGATTGAAAACTTGCTCCCTAGAGACTTTTAATTATGCATTTTAATTCTCCCTTATTCCATTCGATGCCATGATCTGTGTGTTAAGTGTTTCAGGCTTTATAGGGCATAAATGAGTTGGAGATTGGAAAGGAAGCTTGCAAAAATGGAAGGAACACAAGAAATTAAGGAGATGACCAGCGAGGAGTGACGCAGCCGCATGGCTCACGCGACCGCGCGAAAGAGAGGAAATCGCAGTGACGCGGCCGAATGGCTCACGCAACCGCGTGGATTGGAATAGCACAAGTGACGCAGAGGCGTGGACGACGCGCCTGCGTGGCAAGCAAAACGCCGAATGACGCGTCCGCATGAATGACGCGATCGCGTGGCATGTGCGATCTGCATAATCTGCAGAATTCGCTGGGGGCGATTTTGGGCCCTGTTTTGACCCAATTTTCGGCCCGGAAAAGCAGACTAGAGCTAGAGGACATGGAGAAACCAAAAACAACATTCATTCTACACAGTTTTTAGTTTTTAGATCTAGTTTTACTCCTCCTCTAGGTTTTCTCTCTACACATTCATAGTTCTTAGGATTTTTATTTCTATTGCTCTTTGCATTGGGATATTGAGAAGAGTTATTACCTCATCAAGACTTCGTCATTCTAGTTCGTTTTCTTTACTTGGCTTTACTCTTTCATGTCCTTTAATTTACTCAATTTTACTATTGGATTATTTTAGAATATTAATACAAGAATTATTTTTATTTTTAATTGATTCCTTTGAGTTTTATTTATCATGTCTTTCTTTAATTCCCTTTCCTATGTTATGAGTTCTACATTCACGATGAGCGAGTAGTTCCCTAACTTGATGGGGAGTTGATTGAAAGGAACCCTTGAGTTGGGGTACTTAAAAGAAAAATTGTAATTGGGTTTATTGTTGGAACGCTCTCTAGTCACTGACACTAATCCTTTTCAATTGAGCGGATTGGAACTTGTGAATAGAAACAGCATTCCAACTTGTTTGACTTTCCCTTACCTAGTAAGGGATAACTAACAGAACAACCTTCAATTATCAATTAATCTTGAGAGTACTGCAACAAGAATAGGGCTTCCAACTAATCTACTCCCAGTCAAGGCTTTTATTTAAATTATTTAATTTTTCTAATTTAATTTCCTGTTTATTCAACTCAACCCCTTTTTGAACCCATCTGATTAATAAAATAGCACACCTTTCTACAACTCATTGGGAGACGACCTAGGATTCATACTCCCAGTATTTTAATTTTAATTTTTGTGACAACCTTCTAAATTGATGAGCGGAATTCTGGTTGGTTAAGAACTATACTTGCAACGCGTATCTTATAACAATTCTTGACTCGCCAATTTCTGCCACGTCAATTTTTGGCGCCATTGCCGGGGAGTTGCAGTAGAGTGCTAAAGTTATTAATTCAAATTTATTTATTTGCATTTTATTTTATCTTGCTACTATGAGCTGCTTGTTTCTTTTGTTAGATGACGCGTTCACTTCCTGATCCAAGCTTGCCAGCATTCGATCCTGAGATTGAAAGAACTATTTCACGAATAAGGCAAGCTCGGCGTCGGTTAGTCCTCTCAGAGGGCGGATCTGAAACGTCATTTGAGGAAGAAACCAGCCCCCGTTCTACTAATTCGGTTGATTTACGTGTACGTGACATGGAAGCACCTAGGAGAGTTACTATCCAGGAGGCTGGAGCCCCTGATTTTACAATGCAACCGTTTCAAGCGCATCACCCAGCGGTGGCTACAAATTTTGAAATAAAGACCGCACTGATCAATTTGATGCCCAAGTTTCATGGCTTACCTACTCAAGAGCCTATCAAGCACCTGAGAGATTTTCAAGCAGCCTGTTCTACTGTCATGCGTGATGGTGCAGATGAAACTTCAATTCTGTTGAAAGCTTTCCCATTTTCTCTTGAAGGAAAGACAAGATTGTGGTACTACACTTAACCCGCAGCAACTGTATCCAACTGGGATACACTTAGAAGAGAATTCTTGGAAAAGTTCTTTCCAGCTGAAGTTACTGATAAACTAAGGAAAGACATTTCCATGATTGTTCAGGACGAATTCGAGACTCTCTATGAGTACTGGGAGCGCTTCAATAATCTTCTGGAAGCATGCCCCCACCATATGATTGACAAGATAGTGTTACTCGGTTACGTCACACAGGGCATGAGGCCCCAAGATAAGAGATAAGACCACATTAGAAAGTGCTAGAAATGGGTCTATGAAAAAGTATAAGACCACTGATGAGGCATGGCAATTAATCAGCGACTTAGCTGAATCCACTCGGAATCACAGGCAGAAACAAGGCCGTTCAAAAGCCGTTGCAGAAGTATCCTCTAGCAGAGAGATTGCTGCTCTAACTCAGAGTATCTGTGAAATGACCAACTTGCTGAAGCAGATGCAATTGAATCAACAACAAGTTCAACAAGCTCAACCTTCTCCACTACAGCAAGGCCAAAGTTAGTCCCACAGAGAGTTTACGGAATCTGTGCTGATTATAGCCATTATACTGATGAATGTCCGTAGCTCCAGCAGAAAGACAACACCGTGGCAGCCACTCATAACTTCTATGACCGCCCCAACCAAGGGTACAATCAAGGTGGCAATTACAGCCATGGATGGCAGGACAATTCTAACCAGAATTGGAGGGACAACAACAACAGGCAGCAGAACCAGAACCAGCCCTACAGAGCACCTCACCTGAGGCAATCCCAAGGACCACAGAATATCCAACAGCAGACCTCTCAAATTACTTATCCTTCTTCATCTTCTAATGATGACTTACTATAATCTATTGATCGGAGACAACAGACCATGGAAAATAACCTTTATACTACACTAAATGGTCTGAACTCTACTTTGCAAGCTCTTGTCTCATAGATTGGATCAATGAATAACTCCAATAACCAACCTTTGAGCTCCAGTGGAATCCCCTCTCAACCATTACCCAATCCAAAGGGTGGCATTAATGCCATCACCCTAAGGTCCGGAACCACACTGCAGGAGAGGAATCAGGAGGAGCCAAGCCCACCAGAACACGCCTCAGCTGAAGAGGTAGTGGAAATAGAAGATGTTGAAGAGGAAGAGGACATACAGGACATAGATGAAAAAGAAGAAGTTCAACCACAGGAGGAAGCACTAAAGGGCACAGACACTGCAGAAGACACCACTCCCATTCCATTTCCACAACTTGCAAGGAAGCCCAGGAAGCAGCTGGAACCTGATCCCAAAATGGTAGAGATATTCAAAAAGGTTGAGGTAACTGTTCCTCTTTTTGATGTTATTCAACAGGTACCTGAATATGCAAAGTTTCTAAAAGATTTATGTATACATAAAGACAAAATTAATGAATTAGAAACTATTCCTTTAGGAAGTTCCATATCTGCTTTAATGGGAGGTTTACCTGAAAAGTGTAGTGACCCAGGTCCATGTATGGTTAATTGTACTATTGGTGGTGTAGTATTTTCTGACTGCATGTGTGATTTAGGAGCATGTGTGAGTATAATGCCTGTGTCTATATATGATATTTTGAGGCTCCCTCCCTTAAAAAGGTCGGCAGCTCGTTTTGTGTTAGCAGATAAAAGCATTGTTACAGTGGCTGGAGTTGCTGAAGATGTATTAGTGGGCATTAAGGGGCTCACATTTCCCATTGATTTTTATATCCTGGAGATGCCCTAAAATGACTCAGAGAAGCCATCATCAATCCTACTCGGAAGACCATTCCTAAAGACCTCGAAGTTCAAATTAGATGCTTTTTCAGGAACATACTCTTTTGAAATAGATGGCCGAGTAGTAATCTTCAATCTGAATGGAGTTATGAAGCATCCTCCGGAGGATCAATATATTCTCTAGTGTGACATTATAGATGAAACCGTAGCTGAAGTTCACCAGGAGGAATTTGAAGAGAAGTACATAGGACAAGGTCTAAGTGTGGGGACATTCTCAGAGGACAATGACAGTGCTTTACCATTGTCACCAGCTCCAGACAACCCAGAGCCTGACCATGATCAGAAGTTGGAATTAAAACCCCTTCCTCCACACCTCAAATATGCTTACCTTAAGGACGAACAGAAGTTTCCAGTTATCATTGCAAGGGAACTCACTTCTCAACAGGAAGAGCAGTTACTTAGTGTGCTGAGGAGGCATAAGAAGGCAATTGGTTGGAGTTTGGCAGACATAGTAGGCATCAACCCTCAAGTCTGAGTATAGGATATTTTTAGAAGAGGGAGCAAGACCTGTCCGTCAACCCCAAAGAAGACTGAACCCCGCTATCTTAGAGGTTGTCAAGAAGGAAGTGACCAGACTACTGGAGGCAGACATCATCTAACCCATTTCGGACAGTGATTGGATAAGCCCAGTACAAGTGGTGCCCAAGAAGTCTGGAGTCACTACAGTGAAGAATGAGCATAGAGAGCTCATGGCAACCAGAGTTCAGAATGCATGGAGGGTCTGCATTGACTACAGACGCCTCAACCAGGCCACTCGTAAGGATCATTATCCTCTTCCATTCATTGATCAAATGCTGGATCGCCTGTCAGGTAAATCACATTATTGTTTTTTAGATGGTTACACAGGTTATTTCCAGATTCATATAGCTCCTGAGGATCAGGAAAAGACCACTTTTACATGTCCTTTTGGGACTTATGCTTACAGGAGAATGCCTTTTGGCTTGTGCAATGCACCAGCTACCTTCCAAAGGTGCATGATGAGTCTTTTCTCTGATCTTATTGAGGACTGTATGGAAGTTTTTATGGATGATTTTAGTGTGTATGGTGATTCCTTTAGCCTTTGCTTAGATGGATTATCTAGAGTATTAGATAGATGTATCAATATGAACCTTGTATTAAATTTTGAAAAATGTCACTTTATGGTAAAACAAGGTATTGTACTAGGACATGTTGTGTCTAATACTGGCATTTCTGTAGATCCAGCAAAGGTGGATGTTATTTCTAGTTTACCTTACCCCTCTTCTGTGAGGGAAGTCCGTTTGTTCCTTGGCCATGCAGGTTTTTACAGGAGATTCATTAAGGACTTCAGTAAGGTAGCACTTCCCTTATCCAGGCTACTGTAGAAAGATATTGAATTCGAGTTCAGTGAGGATTGCAAACAAGCATTTGATAAGCTGAAGACCGTCCTGACTCAAGCTCCAATTGTGAGAGGACCAGATTGGAGCCTGCCATTTGAAATAATGTGCGACGCCTCCAACCATGCAGTAGGAGCAGCACTGGCTCAGCGTGAAGGTAAGGACCCCTTTGTTATTGCTTATGCGTCTAAAACTTTAGATGCCGCTCAGTCCAATTACACTACTACTGAGAAAGAGATTCTTGTTATTATTTTTTCTCTGGATAAATTTTGAGCCTATTTACTTGGTACAAAGGTAGTAGTGTACTCAGACCACGCAGCTCTAAAGTATCTATTAGCTAAAAAGGACTCCAAACCAAGGCTTATACATTGGATACTGCTATTACAAGAATTTGATTAAGAAGTTAAGGATAGGAGTGGTAACCAGAATTTAGTGGCAGACCATTTGAGTCGCCGTGAGCACATTACAGATGACCCCACTCCTATAGCTGATAATTTCCCATTTGATAACCTGCAAGCAGTATCTGAGGTAGTCCCTTGGTATGCACCTGTAGCTAATTATCTAGTTAGCCGCACCTTTCCTCCAAACTTTTCTAAGCATCAAAGAGACAAGCTGAAAAGCGAGTCTAAATATTATATATGAGATGACCCATATTTATGAAAGTGTGGCGCTAACCAGGTAATTAGACGGTGTGTGCCTCAATCAGAATTCCAGTCCATCTTAGAGGCATGTCACTCGTCTGAGAGTGGAGGACATTTTGGCCCTCAAAGAACAGCTAAAAAAATCTTAGACTGTGGATTCTGGTGGCCTATACTTTTTAGAGATGTTGCTGAATTTTGTAGATCTTGTTTTCCATGCCAAAAATTTGGTAATATATCCAAGAGGGATGAAACGCCTCAACAAATTATGCTTTTCTGTGAAATTTTTTATGTTTGGGGCATTGACTTCATGAGTACATTTCCAAATTCTAATGGTTATTTTTATATATTGTTAGCTATAGATTACGTTTCCACGTGGGTGGAAGCAATTCCTACCCGCACTGATGATGCTAACAATGTTATTTCCTTTGTGAAAAACCACATTATTTGTCCCTTTGGATCACCACGAGCAATCGTGAGCGATCAAGGCACCCATTTTGTAACAAGAGACTAACAGGATTAATGAAGAAGCATGGGATAATTCACAAGGTTGCAACAGCCTACCATCCTCAGACTAATGGGCAAGTCGAGGTGTCAAACAGAGAGATAAAGCGTATCTTGCAGAAGATAATCAAACCTCATAGAAGAGACTGGAGCACCAGGCTACAAGATGCACTCTGGGCATACAGAACAGCATACAAAACACCCATTGGGATGAGTCCTTTCCGCTTAGTTTATAGAAAAGCTTGTCATCTCCCTGTTGAAGTAAAGCACAAAGCCTTTTGGGCAGTGAAGAAGTGCAACATGGGAATTGAAAAAGCCGGAGCTGAAAGGAAATTGCAACTGCAAGAATTGGAAAGCCTTCGCCTAGAAGCTTATGAGAACTCAAGACTATACAAGGAGAAGATGAAGGCTGTACATGATCAGCACATCAAGAGAAAAGAGTTCCACCCTGGGGATTTGGTCCTCCTTTACAAATCTCGACTGAGGCTCATGCCAGGCAAGTTGAGATCAAGATGGGAAGGTCCATACAGAGTAGAGAAGGCCGAACCATACGGAGTTTACCACCTAAGCCATCCTTCAAGCTCTGAACTTATCAAAGTTAATGGACATCGTTTAAAGTTGTACCATGGCAAAAAGCTGAAGAAAACCAAGGAGCTTGAGATCTTCCTCTTGGAAGATCCCCACATAGCCGAAGCTTGAGCTAGTGGAGCGTCCAACTTACGGATGTTAAAGCAAAGTGCTAGGTGGGAGACAACCCACCATGGTATCATCATTCTTTTCTTTATTCTTGGTTTTTCCTATTCAATAACTCTTCACTTTATTAGTACAATTCGTGCGTCTGCATTTACATACTTTTATTTAAAAAAAAATTCACGCGACGCGACCGCCTCATTAACGCGTCCGCGTCGCAGGAGATGGGTGGAAATAATAAAACGAACAGAGAGTCACGCAAGAGCATGGCTGGAGGCATGCCAGTGGCACAAGTCGCCCCACGCGACCGCGTCGTCGATGCATCCGCGTCAAACGGGAACACTGGCCTCCCACGTGACCGCGTCACTCACGCGGCCGCGTGCCCTGGAATTCGACGTGAAAAGGGTGCACGACCGAAAGTTGTGCTAGAGTGGTGCTAGATTGGTGCTGAACGCACAATCCTTCCCACGCGGCCGCATGACCGACACGACCACGTCATATCCTTTTAATGGCCACTCACGCGATCGCATGCCCCACGCGATCGCGTCACCCCAGATTTGGTAAAAATAAACTTTCAAACAGAGAGTTGTGCGAGTGTGAGGCTACCCTCGCGCCAGTAGCTTAAAACGGGTCATGCGACCGCGTGACCGACCCGACCGCGTCAATCAGTATAAGCGCAAGTCGCGCAACCACATGCCCCACGCGGCCGCGTCGCTTGCGCCGCACAGCTTCCCTGATTTCTTCCTCAAATCCTATTTTCTCTTTTTCCACCTTATTTCTTCCTTCTTCCTTATTCCTTCTTTCTCACTTTCTATTCTCTCTCTCTCTCTCTCTCTCTCTCTCTCTCTCTCTCTCTCACCCCTATTAACAAGGTTTTCTTTTCTTCTTCTCCCCTTAGTTTTCTATTATTCTTCTTATTTTTATATTTTATATTTTACTTTCTTTTCTTTTCTTTTTACTTTCATTATCCATATTTTCTTTTTCTTTCTTTTTCCTTTTTACTTGGTGTTGGAAATCTATTTGAGTCATTATTTCTCATTCTATGCTTGTGGATTGTTATTAAATTGTTTGGCAATTATATATTACCTTTTTAAAGGGTTGCTTGCATGTTCACTTTAATGCTTTCTATACCTTCTTTACCATGCATGCTATGTGTTTGTGAAAAAGCCAATATGGCCTTATGCATTTTTCTACATTATTCTATTCTACTATTAAATGCTTGTTTTTCACAAAACCCCTTTCATATTTTATTCGTTGAATATAATTGTCAATACAAACGTGATGGTTTGTTATGAGTGATGCTTGATCTATGCTACTCATGCCTTTGCCAGCATGCCAATAAACATCTTGCATCTAATTACCCAGACATGCACTTGCTTTTTTCCCTTTGATGAACTTTTCACATGTAGTCATGACCATGTGTTCACTTCATTCATCTTTAATGTACATTGATTGCCACCCATACCATCATATTCCTTGCTTTACCCCTCGACATTTTGACATACTTCCTCTTTTCTCCCTTTCAGGATGACCACCAAGAAAGGAAAAGAGAAAGCTACTCCCAAACCACCAGCAAGAAGAGGAACAAAAAGAGCATTAGTGGCAGAGCCCTCTTCAACTGCAGTTAAACCCTCAACAAAAACAACTAAGAGGATTATAAAGGTTGATGATAAAGAAAAAGCCTTCCCAGCAAAGGAGCGCGATTGATAAACCACTATTTTATGGTTTATATTGTGTTTAATTGTGTGGTTTTATCATGATCCTTACCCACTTATTCATTAAATTAGCATGAAATTATAATTCCTTCCTGAATTTACAGCATGTTTGAAAACTGCTTCCTAGAGACTTTAATTATGTAATTTTAATTCTCCTTTATTCCATTCAATGCCGTGATCTGTGTGTTGAGTGTTTCAGACTTTATAGGGCATGAATGAGTTGGAGATTGGAAAGGAAGCTAGCAAAAATGGAAGGAACACAAGAATTTGAGGAGATAACCAGCGAGAAGTGACGCGGTCGCATGGCTCACGCGACCGCACGAAGGTGAGCAAATCGCAGTGACGCGGCCACATGGCTCACGCGGCCGCGCGGATTGGAAAAGATCAAGCGACGCGGTAGCGTGGACGACGCGAACGCGTGGCAAGGAAAAGCGCGAATGACGCGTCCGCTTGGATGACGCGATCGCGTGACATGTGCGATCTGCATAATCTACAGAATTCGCTGGGGGCAATTTTGGACCTTATTTCGACCCAGTTTTCGGCCTGGAACAGCAGACTAGAGCCAGAGAATATGCAGAAACAAAAGAGAACATTCATTCTACACAGTTTGAAGTTTTAGATCTAGTTTTACGCCTTTAGGTTTTCTTTCTCGAGATTTTAGGAATTTTAATTTTCAATTGGTCTTAGCATTGGAACATTGAGAAGAGTTATTTCCTCATCAAGACTTCGTCATTCTAGTTCGTTCTCTTAACTTGGTTTTATTCTTCCATGTTCTTTGCTTTGTTCAATTTTGTCATTTGAATACTTTCATGATTATTTAGTACAAGGATTATTTCTTCCATTTTAATTTATTTTTCATTCCAATAATCATGTCTTCTTTTAATTCCCTTTCATGTGTTATGGATTTATTATTTGCAATGAGTGAGTAGTTCCCTCACTTGATAGGGAGTTGATTGAAAGGAACTCTTGAGTTGGAAGGATTGAAAGAAAAATTGTAATTGGGTTAACTGTTGGATTGTTATCTAATCACTAACACCAATCCCTTTGAACTAAGTGGGTTGCAACTCGTGAACAGATCTAGCATTTCAACTTGTTTGACTTTCCTTTACTTAGTAAAGGATAACTAAACAGAACAACCATTAATTATAAATTAATCTTGAAATCATCCCATCAACAATAGAGATTCCAACTAATCAACTCCCAGTCAAGGCTTTTATTTCATATTATTTGAATTTTCTCAATTTAATTTCCCACCTACTTAACTCAACTTCTTGGAACATCAGATTAATAAAATAGCACACTTTTCTGCAACTCGTTGGGAGACGACCTGGGACTTAAACTCCCAGTAATTTTTTATTTAAACTCTCTGTGACATATTTCTAAATTGATAGGCAGATTTTCGGTGAGTTAAGAACTATACTTGCAACGTAACTATTTTAATAATTTTTAATTCACCAACTTCTGTGCCTCATCAATTTTTGGCGCCATTGCCGGGGAGTTGCAATAGAGTGAAAAAGTTATTAATTAGAATTTATTTATTTGCATTTTATTTTATTTTGCTACTATGGGCTGCATGTTTCTTTCGTCAAATGACACGTTCACTTCCTGATCCGCGCTTGCTAATATTTGATCCTGAAATTGAAAGGACTATTTCACGAATAAGGCGAGAACAGCATCGGTTAGTCCGCTCTGAGGGCGGATCTGAAAGTGAACTTGAGGAAGAAACCAGCCCCCGTTCTACTGATTCGGTTGTTTTACGTGCAGAAGACATGGCAGCTAGGAGAGTTACCATCCAGAAGGAAGGAGCCCCTGATTTTACAATGCAACCGTTTCAAGCGCATCATCCAGCGATAGCTACAGATTTTGAAATAAAGACCGCACTGCTAAATTTGATGCCCAAGTTTCATGGCCTACCTGCTCAAGAGCCTATCAAGCACTTGAGAGATTTTCAGGCAGCCTGTTCTACTGTCAAGCGTGATGGTACTGATGAAACTTCAATTTTGCTGAAAGCTTTCCCGTTTTCTCTTGAGGGAAAAGCAAGAGAGTGGTACTACACTCAACCTCTAGCAAATGTATCCAACTGGGATACACTCAGAAAGGAGTTTTTGGAGAAATTCTTTCCATCTGAAGTTACTAATAAACTGAGGAAGGATATTTTCACAATTGTTCAGGATGACAATGAGACTCTCTTTCAATACTAGGAGCACTTCAATAATCTTCTGGAAGCATGCCTCCACCACATGATTGACAAGATAGTGTTACTTAGCTATATCACATAGGGCATGAGGCCCCAAGATAAGACCACATTGGAAAGTGCTAGCAATGGGTCTATGAAGAAGTACAAGACCACTGATGAGGCTTGGCAATTGATCAGTGATTTAGCTGAATCTACTAAGAACCACAGACAAAAGCAAGGCCGTTCAAAAGCCGTTGCTGAAGTATCCTCTAGCAGAGAGACTGCGGCTCTAGCTCAGAGTATATGTGAGATGACCAACTTGCTAAAGCAGATGCAATTGAATCAACAACAAACTCAGCAAGCTCAACCTCCTTCGCTACAGCAAAACCAACAATTAGTCTCGCAAAGAATTTGCAGAATCTGTGCTGATTATAGCCATTACACTGATGAATGCCCGCAGCTCCAACAAGAAGACAACATGGTGGCATCCACTCATAACTTCTATGACCGCCCCAACCAAGGGTACAATCAAGGTGGAAATAATAACCATGGATGGCAGGACAATTCTAACCAGATTTGGATGGACAACAATAACAAAGGAGGCAGAGATAATCAGGGAAATCAGAGATGGAATAATAACAACAACAGGCAGCAGAATCAACCTTACAGAGCACCTCACCTGAGGTAAAACCAAGGACCATAGAACAATCAACAGCAGACCTCTCAATTTACTCATTCTTCTGTATCTCCTAATGAAGAGCTACTACAATCTTTTGAGCGAAGACAACTGACCATGGAAAGTAACATCATGAATAGTATTAATGCCAGTCTGAATGGTCTCACCTCTACTTTGCAAGATCTTATGTCACAGATTGGATCAATGCAAAATTCCAGTAACCAACCTTCAAGCTCCACTGGAATCCCCTCTCAACCATTACCCAATCCAAAGGGAGGCATTAATGCCATCACCCTAAGGTCTGGAACTACACTGTAGGAGAGGAATCAGGAGGATCCAAGCCCACCAGGACATACCTCAGCTGAAGAGGTAGTAGAAATAGAAGATGTTGAAGAGGAAGAGGACATACAGGACATAGCTGAAGAAGAAATAGCTCAATCACAGGAGGAAACACCAAAAGGCGCAAACACCACAGAAAACACTACTCCTATTCCATTTCCACAACTTGCAAAGAAGTCCAGGAAGCAGCTGGAACCCGACCCCAAAATGGTAGAAATATTCAAAAAGGTTGAGGTAATTGTTCCTCTTTTTGATGTTATTCAGCAGGTACCTAAATATGCAAAGTTTATAAAAGACTTATGTATCCATAAAGACAAAATTAATGAATTAGAAACTATTCCTTTAGGTAGTTCTATATCTACTTTAATGGGAGGATTACCTGAAAAATGTAGTGATCCAGGTCCTTGTATAGTTAGCTGTACTATTGGTGGTGTAGTAATTTATAATTGCATATGTGATTTAGGAGCATGTGTCAGTATAATGCCTTTGTCTATATATGATATTTTGAGGCTCCCTCCCTTAAAAAGGTCGGCAACTCGTTTTGTGTTAGCAGATAAAAGCATTATTACAGTGGCTGGAGTTGCTGAAGATGTTTTGGTAAACATTAAAGGGCTTACATTTCCCACTGATTTTTATATCTTGGAGATGCCCCATAATGATTCAGATAAGCCATCATCAATCCTACTTGGAAGACCATTCCTGAAGACATCAAAATTCAAATTGGATGCCTTTTCAGGAACATACTCCTTTGAAATAGATGGCCGCATAGTAGTCTTCAATCTGAATGGAATCATTAACAACCCCCCAGAAGATCGTTCTATCTTTCAGTGTGATGTCATAGATGAAAGTGTAGCTGAAGTTCACAAGGAAGAGTTAGAAGAGAGGCACACTGGACAAGGTCCAAGTATGGGGACCCTCTTAACTGACAATGAGGGCACTTCGTCATTTTCACAAGCTCCAGATAATCTAGAGCCTGCCCATGATCAAAAGTTAGAATTAAAACCCCTCCCTCCGCATCTCAAATATGCTTATCTCGAAGATGAGCAGAGGTTTCCAGTTATCATTGCAAGGGAACTTACTTCTCAACAAGAAGAGCAGTTACTTGATGTGCTGAGGAAGCATAAGAAGGCAATTGGGTAGAGCTTGGCAGACATAGTAGGCATCAACCCTCAAGTATGTGAGCACAGAATATTTCTAGAAGAGGGAGCAAGACCTGTCCGTCAACCCCAAAGAAGATTGAATCCCACCATCTTGGAAGTTGTCAAAAAGGAAGTGACCAGACTATTGGAAGCCGGTATCATATATCCCATTTCAGACAGTGAATGGGTAAGCCTAGTACAAGTGGTGCCCAAGAAGTCTGGAGTCACTACAGTGAAGAATGAGCATGGAGAGCTCATAGCAACTAGAGTTCAGAATGCTTGGAGAGTCTACATTGATTACAGGCGTCTCAACCAAGCTACCCGTAAGGATCACTACCCACTTCCATTCATTGATCAAATGCTGGATCGCCTGTCAGGTAAATCACATTATTGCTTTTTAGATGGTTACACAGGTTATTTCAAGATTCATATAGCTCCTGAGGATCAGGAAAAGACTACTTTTACATGTCCTTTTGGGACTTATGCTTACAAGAGAATGCCATTTGGCTTGTGCAATGCACCAGCTACTTTCCAAAGGTGCATGATGAGTCTTTTCTCTGATCTTATTGAGGACTGTATGGAAGTTTTTATGGACGATTTTAGCATTTATGCTGATTCTTTTAGCCTTTGCTTAGATGGATTATCTAGAGTATTAGATAGATGTGTTAATACAAACCTTGTATTAAATTTTGAAAAATGTCACTTTATGGTAAAACAAGGAATTGTACTAGGACATATGGTATCTAATAATGGCATTTCTGTAGACCCAGCAAAGGTGAATGTTATTTCTAGTCTACCTTACCCCTCTTTTGTGAGGGAAGTCCGTTCATTTCATGGCCATGCAGGTTTTTACAGGAGATTTATTAAGGACTTTAGTAAGGCCGCACTTTCCTTATCCAGATTACTACAGAAGGATATTGAGTTCGAGTTCAGTGAGGATTGCAAACAGGCGTCTGATAAGCTGAAGATTGCTCTGACTCAAGCTCCAATTGTGAGAGGACCAGACTGGAGCCAGCCGTTTGAAATCATGTGCGATGCTTCCAACCATGCAGTAGGAGCAGCGCTGGCTCAGCGTGAAGGTAAGGATCCTTTCGTTATTGCTTATGCGTCTAAGACTTTAGACACTGCCCAGTCCAACTATACTACTACTGAGAAAGAGCTTCTTGCTATTGTTTTTGCTCTGGATAAATTCCGAGCTTATTTACTTGGTACTAGAGTAGTAGTGTATTCGGACCATGCAGCTTTAAAGTATCTATTAGCTAAAAAGGAATCCAAACCAAGACTCATACGTTGGATACTACTGTTACAAGAATTTGATTTAGAAATAAAGGATAGGAGTGGTAATCAGAATTTAGTGGCAGACCACTTGAGTCGCCTTGAGCATATTAAGGATGATTCTACTCCTATAGATGATAATTTTCCTTTTGATAACCTGCAAGCAGTATCTAAGGTAGTCCCTTGGTATGCACCTGTTGCTAATTATTTAGTTAGCCGCACATTTCCTCCAAATTTTTCTAAGTATCAAAGAGACAAGCTGAAAAGCGAGTCTAAATATTATACATGGGATGACCCATATTTATGGAGATGTGGCGCTGATCAAGTAATTAGACGTTGTGTGCCTCAATCAGGATTCCAGTCCATTTTAGAGGCCTGTCACTCATCTGAGAGTGGAGGACATTTTGGTCCTCAAAGAACAGCTAGAAAGATCTTAGACTGTGGATTCTGGTGGCCTACTCTTTTTAAAGACGCTGCTGAGTTTTGTAAATCTTGTCTCCCATGCCAGAAATTTGGTAATATATCTAGGAGGGATGAGATGCCTCAACAAATTATGCTTTTCTGTGAAATTTTTTATGTTTGGGGCATTGACTTCATGGGTCCATTTCCAAATTCTAATGGATATTTTTATATATTGTTAGCTGTGGATTATGTTTCCAAATGGGTGGAAGCAATTCCTACCCGCACTGATGATGCTAACACTGTTGTTTCCTTTGTGAGAAACCATATTATATGTCGCTTCGGATCACCACGAGCAATCGTGAGCGATCAAGGCACCCATTTTTGTAACAGGAGACTAACAGGATTAATGAAGAAGCATGGGATAATTCATAAAGTTACAACAGCTTACCATCCCCAAACTAATGGGCAAGCCGAGGTGTCAAATAGAGAAATTAAGCGTATCTTGCAAAAGATAGTAAAGCCTCATAGAAAAGACTGGAGCACCAGGCTACAAGATGCACTCTGGGCATATAGAACAGCATACAAGACACCTATTGGGATGAGTCCTTTCCGCTTGGTTTATGGAAAAGCTTGTCACCTCCCAGTTGAAGTAGAACCCAGAGCGTTTTGGGCAGTTAAGGAGTGCAACATGGGAATTGAGAAAGCCGGAGCTGAAAGGAAGTTGCAACTGCAGGAACTGGAGAGCCTTCGCCTAGAAGCTTATGAAATCTCCAGAATATACAAGGAAAAGATGAAGGTTGTACACGATCAAAACATCAAGAAAAAAGAGTTCCAACCTGGGGATTTAGTCCTCCTTTACAAATCTCAACTAAGGCTCATGCCAGGTAAGTTGAGATCAAGATGGGAAGGTCCATATAGAGTAGAGAAGGCCGAACCGTACGGAGTTTATCACCTAAGCCATCCTTCAAGCTCTGAACTTATTAAGGTTAATGGACAATGCCTGAAGCTATACCATGGCGAGAAGGTACAGAGAAACAAGGAGCTTGAGATCTTCCTCTTGGAAGATCCCCACATAGCAGAAGATTGAGCTATTGGAGCGTCCAACTTACGGACGTTAAAGCAAAGTGCTAGGTGGGAGACAACCCACCATGGTATGATCGTTCTTTTCTTTATTTTTAGTTTTTCCTATTCAATAACTCTTCTCTTTCTTAGTACTTTCGTGCATCTGCATTTACATGTTTTTATTTTCCAAAAAAAAAAAAATTTGCTACGCGACGCGTCCGCGTCACAGGGAGAGTAAAGAAAAATAAAAATGAACAGAAAGTTACGCTTGAGTGTGGCTGCAGGCGTGCCAATGGCACAAATCAATCCACACGACCGCGTCGCTGATGCATTCGCGTCGCTGACGCGTTCGCGTCACATGGGAATCATGGCCTCCCACGCGACTGCGTGTCCCAGCGGCCGCGTGCCCTGAAGTTTTCGACGTAAAAGGGTGCACAATGAAATATTGTGCGAGAGTGATGCTGGATTGGTGCTGGAAGCATAATCCTTATCACGCGACCGCGTCACCGACGCGGCCGCGTCATCCATTTTCTGACGCACACTCACGCGATCGCGTGACCCACGCGATCGCGCCACCCCAATTTTGGCAAATAAATTAATTTGAACAGAGAGTTGTGCTGGTGCGAGGCTGCACTCGCGCCAGAAGCATAACATGGGTCACACGACCGCGTGACCGACGCGATCGCGTCACCTTACTTGAAGCGCATTCACGCGAACGCGTGCCCCACGCGGCCGAGTCGCGTGCGCCGCACAGCTCAACCTAAATTGCCAAATTATCTTATCTTTCTCTCTTCCAAATCCTAGTTTTTCTTTTCCCTCCTTATTTCTTCCTTCCCCCTTCTCCCTTCTATCTTACCTTTCACTCTCTATCTCACATCCATTAACAAGGTTTTACTTTCTTCTTCCCTCTTTCTTTTTCTATCATTCTTATTATTTTATATGTATTTTCTTTTCTTTTTTTTTCTTTTCATTATTCATATTTTCTTTATTTTTCTTTTCCTTTTTACATGGTGTTAGAAAATTTTTTTTGAGTCATTATCCCTCATTATATGCTTGTGGATTGTTGCAAATTGTTTGACAATTATTTTTATTCTATTTAAGGGATTGCTTGCATGTTCACCTTCATATTTTCTATACCTTATTCACCATGCATGCTATGTGTTTGTGAAAAAGCTCAATTGGCATTATGCACTTCTCTCTGTTGTTATACTAGTCAATGCTTGCTTTTCACAACTTTCCTTTACTATTGTATTAATTGAATTTAATTGTCAATACAAACGTGATGGTTTGTTACAAAGTATTGCTTGGTCTATGCTACTCATGCCCTTTGCCGGCATGCCAATAAACACCTTGCAGTCACTTTTCTTTATATGCACTAGCTATTTTCCATTGTTGGCTTTTCACGTGTACTCGCGAGCATGTGATAATGTCAGTATATCTTAATGTGCACCCATCACCCTCTTTTCCATTTCCTTCCTTGTTGTATATCTCTTTGAATTTAATTTACTTTCTCTTCTTTTCTTTCAGGATGGCCACCAAGAAAGGAAAAGAGAAAGCTACTTCCAAACCACCAGCAAGAAGAGGAACTAAAAGAGCATTAGTGGCAGAGCCTTCTTCAACCGCAGTCAAGCCCTCAACAAAAAGAGTTAAGAGGATAATAAAGGTTGAGGAAAAGGAGAAAGCCTTTCCAGCAAAGGACACTACGCGATTTCCCAATCGCTACTGTGAGCAGATGTTCCCTATCCTGGCAGAAAGAAACTATAACAATGAATACCTTCTTATCCTCCCATCCAATATTGCTTCCTTTGTTGAGCCGCAAATTGCACGAAGACAATGGGGTTTCCTACGGAGACAGCCAAGGCAGGTCAATCTTTCTTTGGTAGTTGAGTTCTACTCTAACTTCTACATGCCAACCCTACAGTCTGTTTATGTCCGGCAGAAGCAAGTCCCCATCACAGAAGAGGCCATTCAGCAAGCTCTGAGTCTTCCCCCTATTCCAGAAGGAATGGACACCTTCCAAGAAGCCGCACTTAAGCGCCAGAGGTACCAATTTGACTAGGACTCCGTTCTCGGAGTTATCGCATTACCTGGCAGCCGTTAGATCTACAGATACCACCGTACCCGCCCTAAGAGAATCTTGGCTTCAGCACCTACCTTGGAGGCTCGCGTATGGGCACAGATCATGTCCTATTACGTCTTTCCGAGTACTCATGAGTCCTCCTTCACTGCGGACATGGCTGTTCTACTTTGGTGCATCCTTACAGACCAACCTCTGAATCTCTCAAGACATATCCGGAATGCTATGGAACATGTACAAATTGCGGGCAACTTACCTTTCCCCGCCTTGGTCTCAGATCTTGTCTCAGCAGCCGGAGTCTCCTACAGAGCTGGGGACACCAAAGCCGTGCTACCGCGGGATGATCAGTATGTCCCTAACGAGAAATACCTCAGACTCCCAGCAACCACTACAAGCCTTTCTACTACTCTAGTTGAAGAAAATCCTTCTTCAACCCCACAAGCACCTACAACTGATGAATTGCTCCAGCAGATAATCGACAGGTTGGATCGGCAAGAACAGAAAGCAAAGATGAGAGAGCGCCGTAACGAGCGCCAATTCAAACACCTCAAAGAGCTACTCAAGGGACACTTCAGGGACTCGGATACCCCGGACTCCACTTCTTTTACCAGCACAAGGAGCCAAGACGGTCCCGATTGTGGAGATACTGCTACCAGCCCACCCCTGTTCCTGACAGACGGCACCGAGGACGGTGCAAAGCCTTAAGTGTGGGAAGATCGGTCAATACCTGACTTCCAGAGGTAATTTCTCTTCTCTAGCACCAATAATTATGATACTTTAGTTAGATTTTTTTTCTTTTATAGAATAGAATAAATTGCACAGGTTAGGATAGTTGCATGCATGTTCTACTTGATTGAAAAGACAATAAGTTTCTTTTAAGACTCTATCTTTGGAACAAAATTTCACTAATTTTTCAAAATTTTATGATAAATTTGCTTGAGTTGTATTTGGAAGATGACATTTGAGCTATAGAACACACAACCTGTGAAAGATTTGAGCCTTTATGTATGGTTACATTATTTAACCATAATTATTTCATTCTTGTGTGTTTACTTCTCTATGATTGTAATCTATATTTTGTTTTATTTTATATGTCCAATATTTATTATATTTGCATGCTTACACATGATTGAGGCCATTATTTGTTTAAACTCACTTATCCAAATTAAGCCTACCCTTTTCAATTACCTTTGTTAACCACCTTGAGCCTTTAAATCCAATTTGTTCTATATTTTACCACATTACTAACTTTCAGCTGAAAAACAATTGTATATCCCAAATTGAATCTTTGGTTAGCTTAAGATAGAATTGTGTGTGCTAGTTAAGTATGGGAAATTGTGGGAACAAAAGTTGTTAAGGGAATGTGTCATGAGAATTTAATGGGAATTTGGATACCTACTCATGTGAAACTATAAGAATTAAAAATCTATGTGCATTGATAAGCTATATTTATTTTAATGTCAAAAAAAAATTATATAAATAAATAAGGGGACAAAATTATCCCAATGTTAAATTCATAATTCAAAGATCAATGCACATATGATAGAATCAAATATAAAGTTGATACATGAGTATGAATAGAAAAAGGAAATTCTGGGTAGCTAGGTATGAACTTTAAGATTACATTAAAAATATATAGGTTGGGTTGAAGCTTGGGTTAATTAAGGATTCAATTTATGAGCTCACTTGACCAAATGTATACCCCTACCTGTACCTTAGCCCCATTACAACCTTAAAAAGACCTCATGATGTTTGCATTGGTATATTAACTGTTGTTGATTGGTTAGGAGAAGAACAAAAGTTAGAAAGCATGATTAGAGAAGGATAGAGTGTTTACCCTATACACTAGAGATTAGAGCGTACATACATTATCAGTGAGGGTTCAATGCTTGAATTTTCATGTTCCCTGCTTTCATGAGCTATCTTCTTGCACTTTTATCTATTTTATTGTAAAATGATAGAATTAGTGGAATTTGATTTGTAATTGTCTTGAAGAGCTTATTTGCTTTTGATCAAGTGGGCAAGAATCATATAGTTGCATTTATTTATATATATATATAGGCTTGCATTGCATTTCATGAATTTCTACATATTCATTATTTCCTTATCTCCTTCAATTAAGCATGAGGACATGCTAATGTTCAAGTGTGGAGAGGTTGATAAACCACTATTTTATGGTTTATATTGTGTTTAATTATTTGGTTTTATCATGATCCTTACCCACTTATTCATTAAATTAGCATGAAATTATAATTCCTTCCTGAATTTACAACATGTTTGAAAACTGCTTCCTAGAGACTTTAATTATGTAATTTTAATTCTCCTTTATTCCATTCGATGCCGTGATCTGTGTGTTGAGTGTTTCAGACTTTATAGGGCATGAATGAGTTGGAGATTGGAAAGGAAGCTAGCAAAAATGGAAGGAACACAAGAATTTGAGGAGATAACTAGCGAGAAGTGACGCGGTCGCATGGCTCACGCGACCGCGCGAAGGAGAGCAAATCGCAGTGACGCGGCCGCATGGCTCACGCGGCCGCGCGGATTGGAAAAGTTCAAGCGACGCGGTAGCGTGGACGACGCGAACGCGTGGCAAGGAAAAGCGCGAATGACGCGTCCGCATGGATGATGCGATCGCGTGACATGTGCGATCTGCATAATCTGCAGAATTCGCTGGGGGCGATTTTGGACCTTATTTCGACCCAGTTTTCGGACCGGAACAGCAGACTAGAGCCAGAGAATATGTAGAAACAAAAGAGAACATTCATTCTACACAGTTTTAAGTTTTAGATCTAGTTTTACGCCTTTAGGTTTTCTTTCTCGAGGTTTTAGGAATTTTAATTTTCAATTGGTCTTAGCATTGGAACATTGAGAAGAGTTATTTCCTCATCAAGACTTCGTCATTCTAGTTCGTTCTCTTAACTTGGTTTTATTCTTCCATGTTCTTTGCTTTGTTCAATTTTGTCATTTGAATACTTTCATGATTATTTAGTACAAGGATTATTTCTTCCATTTTAATTTATTTTTCATTCCAATAATCATGTCTTCTTTTAATTCCCTTTCATGTGTTATGGATTTATTATTTGCAATGAGTGAGTAGTTCCCTCACTTGATAGGGAGTTGATTGAAAGGAACTCTTGAGTTGGAAGGATTGAAAGAAAAATTGTAATTGGGTTAACTGTTGGATTATTATCTAATCACTAACACCAATCCCTTTGAACTAAGTGGGTTGCAACTCGTGAACAGGTCTAGCATTCCAACTTATTTGACTTTTCTTTACTTAGTAAAGGATAACTAAATAGAACAACCATTAATTATAAATTAATCTTGAAATCATCCCATCAACAATAGAGATTCCAACTAATCAACTCCCAGTCAAGGCTTTTATTTCATATTATTTGAATTTTCTCAATTTAATTTCCCACCTACTTAACTCAACTTCTTGGAACATCTGATTAATAAAATAGCACACTTTTCTGCAACTCGTTGGGAGACGACCTGGGACTTAAACTCCCAGTAATTTTTTATTTAAACTCTCTGTGACATATTTCTAAATTGATAGACAGATTTTTGGTGAGTTAAGAACTATACTTGCAACATAACTATTTTAATAATTTTTAATTCACCAACTTCTGTGCCTCATCAGCGATTTCCCAATCGCTACTGTGAGCAGATGTTTCCCATCCTGGCAGAAAAGAGTTACATCAACGAATACCTTCTTCTCCTCCCAAACCATATTGCTACCTTTGTTGAGCCGCAAATTGCACAAAGACAATGGGATTTTCTACAGAGACAGCTGAGGCAAGTCAATCTTTCTTGGGTAGTCGAGTTCTACTCCAATTTCCATCTGCCAACCCTGCAGTCTGTCTTTGTACGTCAGAAGCAAGTTCCCATTTCAAAAGAGGACATTCAAAGAGCTCTATGTCTTCCCCCTGTTCTAGAAGGATTAGACGCCTTTCAAGAAGCCGCACTCAAGCGCCAGATGTACCAATTTGACTGGGACGCCGTTCTCAGAGTTATCGCACTACCTGGCAGCCGTTGGATCTACAAATACCATCGTACCCGCCCTAAGGGAATATCGACTTCAGTACTTACCTTGGAGGCTCGCGTATGGGCACAGATCATGTCCCATTACGTCTTTCCGAGCACTCACGAGTCCTCCTTCACTGCGGACATGGCCGTTCTACTATGGTGCATCCTTACAGACCAACCTCTTAATCTACCGAGACACATCCGGAATGCCATAGGACACGTACAAATTGCGGGCAACTTACCTTTTCCCGCCTTGGTCTCAGATCTTGTCTCAGCAGCTGGAGTCTCCTACAGAGCTGGGGACACCAAAGCCATGCTTCCACGGGATGATCAGTATGTCCCTAACGGGAAATACATCAGACCTCCACCAGCCGCCACATGCCATCCTACTGAACTGGTTGAAGATATTCCTTCTTCAACACCACAAGCACCTACAACAGACCAACTGCTCCATCAGATACTCGAAAGATTGGATCGGCAGGAACACAAAGCTAAGATGAGAGAGCGCCGTAACAAGCACCGATTCATATTCCTCAAGGAGCTGATTATGGGAAAATTCAAGGACTCAGACACCCCGGACTCCACTTCCTTTACCAGCACAGGAAGCCATGATGGCCCCGACTGTGGAGATACTGCTACCAGCCCCCCTTTGTTTCTAACAGATGGCACCGAGGACGGTGCAAAGCCTTAAGTGTGGGGAGGTCGGTCAGTACCTGACTTCCGGAGGTAATTTCTCTTCCCTAAACACCAATAAATTAGAATATTTAATTTGTTTTTCTTTTATAGAATAGGATAAATTGCATAGTAATAGATTAGTTGCATGCATGTTCTACTTGATTGAAAAGACAATAAGTTTCTTCTAAGACTCTATTTTTGGAACAAAATTTCACTAACTTTAATTAAAACTTTTATGTTAAATTTGCTTGAAGTTGTATTTGGAACATGATTTTTAAGCTAAAGAACACACAACCTGTGAGATTTGAGCCTTTATGCATGGTTACATTGTTTAACCATAATTATTTTATTCTTGTGTGTTTACTTCTCTATGATTGTAATCTATATTTTGTTTCATCCTATATGTCCAATGTTTATTATATTTGTATGTTTGCATGTTATTGAGGCCATTAATTGTTTAGCTCACTTATCCAAATTAAACCTACCCTTTCAATTACCTTTGTTAGCCACTTTGAGCCTTTAAATCCCATTTGTTCTATATTTTACCACATTACTAGCCTTAAGCGGAAAAATAATTATATATCCCAAACTGGATCTTTGGTTAGCTTAAGATAGAATTGTGTGTGCTAATTAAGTATGGAAAATTGTGGGAACAAAAGATAATAAGGGAATGTGTCATGATAATATAATGGAAATTTGGAGACCTACTCATGTGAAACTATAAGAAATTAAAAATCTATGTGCATTGATAAGATATATTTATTTTTATGTTTATGTTATAAAAAAAAATCAAAAATATTCAATAAATAAATAAGGGGACAAAATTACCCCAATGTTAAGTTAAGAATTCAAAGATCAATGCATGTATGATAAAATTAAGATAAAAGTTTGATACATGAGTATGGAATGTGAAAGGGAAATTCTGGGTAGCTAGGTATGAATTCTAAAGTTATATAGAATATATATAGGTTATGTTAAAGCTTGGGTTAATTAAAGATTCAGTTTATAAGCTTACTTAGCCATATGTGTATCCTTACCATTACCTTGGCCCCATTACAACCTTGAAAAGACCTCATGATGTTTGCATTGGTATATTAAATGTTGTTAATTGATTAGGAGAAGAACAAAAATTAGAGAGCATGATTAGAGAAGGATAGAGTGATTGCCCTATACACTAGAGAGATTAGAGCGTACATACATCATCAGTGAGGGTTCAATGCTTAAAATTCTATGTTCCCTGCTTTCATGAGCTACCTTCTTGTATTTTTATCTGTTCTTACTGTATGAGAATTGAATTAGTGGAATTTGATTTGTAATTATTTTGAAGAGCTTATTTACTATTGATCAAGTGGATAAGAATCATATAGTTGCACTTACATATATAGGTTGCATTGCATTGCTTGAGTTTTACATGTTCCTACTCATTTATTCTATCTCCTTCAACTAAGCATGAGGACATGCTAATGTTTAAGTGTGGGGAGGTTGATAAACCACTATTTTATGGTTTATAATGTGCTTAATTGTGTGGTTTTATCATGGTCTTTACCCACTTATTCATATAATTAGCATGCATTTATATTTCCTTTCTAAAATTATTACATGATTGAAAATTTGCTCCCTAGAGACTTTTAATTACGCATTTTAATTCTCCCTTATTCCATTCGATGTCGTGATCTATGTGTTAAGTGTTTCAGGCTTTATAGGGCATGAATGAGTTGGAGATTGGAAAGGAAGCTTGAAAAAATGGAAGGAACACAAGAAATTAAGGAGATGACCAACGAGGAGTGACGCGGCCGCATGGCTCACGCGACCGCGCGAAAGAGAGGAAATCGCTGTGACGCGGCCGCATGGCTCACGCAACCGCACGGATTGGAATAGCACAAGTGACGCGGAGGCGTGGACGACGCGCCCGCGTGGCGAGCAAAACGCCGAATGACGCGTCCGCATGAATGACGCGATCGCATGACGTGCGCAATCTGCATAATCTGCAGAATTTGCTGGGGGCGATTTTGGGCCCTGTTTTGACCTAGTTTTCGGCCTGAAAAAGCAGACTAGAGCCAGAAGACATGCAGAAACCAAAAACAACATTCATTCTACACAATTTTTAGTTTTTAGATCTAGTTTTACTCCTCCTCTAGGTTTTCTCTCTACACATTCATAGTTCTTAGGATTTTTATTTCTATTGCTCTTTGCATTGGGATATTGAGAAGAGTTATTACCTCATCAAGACTTTGTCATTCTAGTTCGTTTTCTTTACTTGGCTTTACTCTTCCATGTCCTTTAATTTACTCAATTTTACTATTGGATTATTTTAGAATTTATTAATACAAGAATTACTTTTATTTTTAATTGATTCCTTTGAGTTTTATTTATCATGTTTTTCTTTAATTCCCTTTCCTATGTTATGAGTTCTACATTCACGATGAGCGAGTAGTTCCCTAACTTGATAGGGAGTTAATTGAAAGGAACCCTTGAATTGGGGTACTTAAAAGAAAAATTGTAATTGGGTTTATTGTTGGAACGCTCTCTAGTCACTGACACTAATCCTTTTCAATTGAGCGGATTGGAACTTATGAATAGAAACAGCATTCTAACTTGTTTGACTTTCCCTTACCTAGTAAGGGATAACTAACAGAACAACCTTCAATTATCAATTAATCGTGAGAGTACTGCAACAATAATAGGGCTTCCAACTAATCTACTCCCAGTCAAGGCTTTTATTTAAATTATTTAATTTCTCTAATTGAATTTCCTGTTTATTCAACTCAACCCCTTTTTGAAACCATCTGATTAATAAAATAGCACACCTCTCTGCAACTCATTGGGAGACGACCTGGGATTCATACTCCCAGTATTTTAATTTTAATTTTTGTGACAACCTTCTAAATTGATAAGCGAAATTCTGGTTGGTTAAGAACTATACTTGCAACGCGTATCTTATAACAATTCTTGACTCGCCAATTTCCTCCACGTCATTCCCCTTAGCATGAATACGGCCCATAGATAGGCGGATGAGACGGGGGATATGCACCGGCCTCTCTGTGAGGACACACCAAAACAACAAGGCCAACTCGGCAGTGATAGATGAGCCATGGGTGCTTGGGTGCACGTAGTGGGCTAGAATTTGGACCCATGCTTGAGCTTCTCTGGTGAGAAAACGTGCATCAATGCCCTTGGGCCGGGGCCTCATCCTTCCTCAAATCCAGAATGATTCAGGTGTGGTAATGACCTTAAGGTTAGCATCCCAATCAAACGCATATTCGCACCGAGCCGACAAAATCTCCTGATAGGCATCAACCCCGTCCGCTAACGGTCCGGTCTTAAGCACATTTTGAATGGCCTCCTCCGTGACGAAAACTTGCCTTCGGCGCACCAATACCGATGTGAGGGAAGGGGAATGGTAATTGGTGTAAAATTCAGACACCCATGACAAGTTCGCCTCCCGTGGCTTCCTCAATAGGAATTCCCATTGCCGTCGTTCGATGCGGGACAAAATGAGCGGTAAGACATGAGCCAGAGGGGCCAGAAGGGGCTCCGCATGATAGTTCTGTGGCTTTATCAAGGGATAGATCAGACAAGTTCACAATAGCGGTTGGGGAACTTGTTCGGATCCCTCGCCAGATTGTCTTTTTCCGAAATATCAATGTTAGCAACGCTCCTGGGCTTGGTGAGGAGGGCCTTAGCTTGCGGGCCTTGGTGTGCTTTGCCAGTAGGCCATGACGGTGCCTTCTTGGTGAAATTAAGCTTAAAGAGGCGCCAAGAAAGAACAATCATGCAAGTGATAAAGCACAAAAGAATAAGTGGCTTAGATACATGACAGCTGTAACATGTAACTAAGATAATAATGAAGATCATAGCTAGTTACTAGCATGTGATACATGAGCGGTATAGGCATGCAAACACGAAGCATGAGAAGTGCACACTCATAACAATAACAACAAGAAATAAGTAAAATATGGGATGAGCTTGTAGAAATGAAACAAGAAATGTAGTAAGTTCAATGTATGCATGAACAAACAAGTGAATGAGAAGGAACACCAAAATAGAGAACACTTAGTCAAAATGATTCCAAGAAGTCATATGGTTCTTTCATCAAACACTTGGTGTGCATCCCTTTATGACAAAAACTTAGAGAAAAATGGCAATGTAGCACCCCATAAAGCATCGTCAATCATCATATCACACCACTAAATACAAACAAACTCATCAATGCAAGAGTAAGCTCCACTTAGAATACCCATGAGAAAATGAAAAGAAATAAAGAAATAAAATGCAATAAACAAGGAGAACATGAATGCAACTACTTAAAAAATAAGAGCATGTAATTGGGGGGATGGGAAAAAAAGGAAAGGGGAACTAAAAATAAAGATTTAGAAAGGAGGGGTACCTTAAAGGGGGGGAGAAGGAGATAGGGTATGGAGGTGAGAGAAGGGTAAGTGAAGGAGAGGAGAGGGAAAAGAGGTGTGGGTGCGCCGGAGGTGGTGGTTGCCCATACTTTTCACAAGGATAGACGACGTAACCTGGCGTTCAACGCCAGTTCTCTGCCCAATTCTGGCATCCAGCGCCAGAAAAGGATCAAAAACTGGAGTTGAACGCCCAAACTGGCACAAAAACTGGCGTTCAACTCCACAAATGGCCTCTGCACGTGAATTGCTTAAAGTCTCAGCCTCAGCACACACCAAGTAGGCCCCAGCACACCAAGTGGGCCCCAGAAGTGGATCTCTGCATCATCCATCATAGTCCACTCATATTTTGTAACCCTAGGCTACTGGTTTAGTATTTAAACGACTTTTAGAGACTTATTTTGTATCTCATGACATTTTCAGATCTAAACTTTGTATTCTCTGACGGCATGAGTCTCTAAACCCCATTGTTGGGGGTGAGGAGCTCTGCTGTGTCTCGATGAATTAATGCAAGTATTTCTGTTTTCTATTCAAACACGCTTGTTCCTATCTAAGATGTTCATTCGCACTTACTTGTGATGAAGGTGATGATCTGTGACATTCATCACCTTCCTCAAACCATAAACGTGTGCCTGACAACCACCTCCGTTCTATATCCGATTGAATGAGTATCTCTTAGATTCCTTAATCAGAATCTCCGTGGTATAAGCTAGAACTGATGGCGGCATTCATGAGAATCCGGAAAGTCTAAACCTTGTCTGTGGTATTCCGAGTAGGATTCAAGGATTAAATGACTGTGACGAGCTTCAAACTCCTGAAGGCTGGGCGTTAGTGACAGACGCAAAAGGATAGTAAATCCTATTCCAACCGGATCGAGAACCAACCGGTGATTAGCCGTGCTGTGACAGAGCGCGTGAGCGTAGTTTTCACTGGAAGGATGGAAGGTAGCCATTGACAACGGTGATCCACCAACACACAGCTTGCCAAAGGAGGACGTGCGTACGTGAATAGGAAAACAGAGGAAAGTAGAGAGTCAGAAGACAAAGCATCTCCAAAACTCCAACATATTCTCCATTACTGCACAACAAGTAACTTTTAATTTATGCTCTACTGGTTACTCACAATTCAATTGATAAACATAATTGACTTCCTGACTAAGATTTACAAGATAACCATAGATTGCTTCAAACCAACAATCTCCGTGGGATTCGACCCTTACTCACGTAAGGTATTACTTGGACAACCCAGTGCACTTGCTGGTCAGTGGTACGCGTTGTGAAAAGTGTGATTCGCAATTCGTGCACCAAGTTTTTGGCGCCGTTGCCGGGGATTGTTCGTGTTTGAACAACTGACGGATTATTTTGTTGCTTAGATTAGGGAAAAAATCTTTCTTTTTGGGTTTAGAGTCTTTTATTATTTATCCTTTGTTAAAACACTTTAAATTTATAACTCAGTTAGTTAGAGCGTGGTGTTTATGTTCATGATAATTGGCTATCATATTTTTTAAAACCTTTTTCAAAAATAATTTTTCTATTAAATCCTGTGCCAAACTTTAAGTTTGGTGTTTTCAAAAATAATCTTTCTTAAAATAAGGTCCCATAACTCATTTGGCTAGAACATTAATTTGACTGGGTTAGAATCTTTTATACTCTTTTCAAAACCTTCTTTTTCAAAAATATTTTTTTTATTAAATCTTGTGCCAAACTTTAAGTTTGGTGTTTTCTTGTTGATTCCCCTTTGATTTTCGAAAATTTTGGTTTGGTTTTCTAAAAATTTTAAGTTTGGTGTTCTTCCTTCATGTTCTTGTGTTCTTGTGAGTCTTCAAAGTGTTCTTGAGTTTCCTTGTGTCTTGATCTTAAAATTTTTAAGTTTGGTGTTCCTTGGTGTTTTCCCTCCAAATTTTTCAAAAACAAGGAGCATTAGATCTAAAAATTTTAAATCTTGTACTATCTTATTGTTTTTCTCTTTCCTCACTAAATTCAAAAATATCTTTTCAAAATATCTTTTCTAACTTCCTATCTTTTCAAAATTTGTTTCAACTAACTAACCAACTTTTTGTTTGTTTCTTAACTTTTTCAAAACTACCTAACTAACTCTCTCTCTCTCAAATTTTCGAAAATATCTCCCTTCTTTTTCAAAAAATTTCATTTTTTTTAACTAATTATTTTTAATTTTTTTTTACGAAAAAAAAAATTAAAAAAAAAATTTATTTCAAAATTCAAATTCTTTTTAGTTATTTTATTTTATTTAAGTATTTACTTCTTATAAAATAAAATAAATAAAAAGGTAAATCAGTCCAAGTTATATCCATAGATCCATCATGGACATAAGTGGAGATGGACAGTCCAGGAGGACTTTGGGGTCATATTCTAACCCCTCTACTGCTTCATATGGGAGTAGCATGTGCATACCCTCCATTGGAGTTAGTAGCTTTGAGTTGAATCCTCAGCTCATTATCATGGTGCAGCAAAGTTGCCAGTATTCCGGTCTTCCACAGGAAGAACCTACAGAGTTTCTGGCACAATTTTTACAAATTGCTGACACAGTACATGATAAGGAAATAGATCAGGATGTCTACAGACTATTACTGTTTCCATTTGCTGTAAAAGATCAAGCTAAGAGGTGGTTAAATAACCAACCCAAGGCCAGCATAAGGACATGGAAACAGCTGACAGAAAAATTCCTGAATCAATATTTCCCTCCAAAAAGGATGACACAGCTGAGGCTGGACATCCAAGGCTTTAAACAAGGAGATAATGAATCTCTTTATGATGCCTGGGAGAGATACAGAGAGATGCTACGAAAATGCCCCTCTGAAATGTTTTCAGAGTGGGTTCAGTTAGACATCTTCTACTATGGGCTTGCAGAAGGAGCTCAGATGTCTTTAGATTACTCAGCTGGTGGATCTATCCATATGAGAAAGACAATCGAAGAGGCTCAAGAGCTCATTGATACAGTTGCCAGGAATCAGCATCTGTATCTAAGCAGCAACCCTTCCATGAATGAAGAGGTTAAAACAGTAACTGCTGAATTCAGTACTGTAAAACAAGCTGCTGAATTCAATCAGCAATTAGATTTGCTAACAAAGCAGCTAGTCGAATTCAAAGACAGGTTACAGGAGACAAGGATGGCTAATATACATATGGAAGAACAGTTTAAGCAAACAAAGCAGCAGCTATCAAAGCAAATAGCAGAAGAATGCCAAGCAGTTCAATTAAGAAGTAGGAAAACATTAAATACCCCACCTCAAGGCATCAAAAATTCAAGAAATGAGCAACCCACCAAAGATTCCCCTGAGGACAGTAAGAGCCCAGGGAAAAATAATTCTGGCACTAAAACGCCAGAAAATAGGTGGAAGGCTGGCGCTGAACGCCCAGACCATGCCCAAAACTGGCGTTCAGCGCCAGAAACAAGGCAAGATTGGCGTTCAACGCCAGAAATGGGCAAGAATCTGGCGTTGAACGCCCAATTGGTGCAAAATCCAGCGTTGAACGCCCAACAGGGGCACATTTCTGGCGTTCAGGCGCCAGGAACAGACAGTGAGTTGGCGTCTAACGTCACTCCAGCTTCTGACTCTGGTACTCAATTGCCAGTGAGGGATCAGACACACACAAGTGCTGATAACAACCCCTCTAAAAAGGCTTCTTTAACCACTAAGGTTGAGGAATATAAAGCCAAGATACCTTATCCTCAAAAACTCCGGAAAGAGGAGCAGGATAAGCAATTTGCTCGCTTTGCAGATTATCTAAGGACTCTTGAAATAAAGATTCCTTTTGCAGAAGCACTTGAGCAAATACCTTCTTATGCCAAGTTCATGAAAGAGATCTTGAGTCATAAAAAGGAGTGGAGAGAAACAGAAAGAGTTCTCCTCACTGAAGAATGCAGTGCAGTCATTCTGAAAAGCTTTCCTGAAAAGCTTAAAGACCCTGGGAGTTTTCTGATACCATGCATATTGGAAGGTGATTGCACCAAGACAGCCTTATGCGATCTTGGGGCAAGCATCAACCTAATACCTGCATCCACTATCAGGAAGCTTGGCTTAACTGAAGAAGTTAAACCAACCCGGATATGTCTCCAACTTGCTGATGGTTCCACTAAATACCCATCAGGCGTGATTGAGGACATGATTGTCAGAGTTGGGCCATTCGCCTTTCCCACTGACTTTGTTGTGCTGGAAATGGAGGAGCACAAGAGTGCCACTCTCATTCTAGGAAGACCCTTCCTAGCAACTGGACGATCCCTCATTGACGTCCAATAGGGGGAAATAACCCTGAGAGTCAACGATGACGAGTTCAAGTTGAACGCTGTCAAAGCCATGCAGCATCCAGACACATCAACAGACTGCATGAAAGTTGACCTTATTGACTCTTTGGTAGAAGAGATCAACATGGCTGAGAGTCTCGAATCAGAGTTGGAAAACATCTTTAAAGATGTTCAGCCTGATTTGGAGGATTCAGGGGACACGAAAGAGCCTCTGAACTTTCTTCTGAAAGAGGAAAAACCTCCTAAACCAGAGCTCAAGCCACTGCCACCATCCTTGAAATATGCATTTCTAGGAGAAGGTGACACTTTTCCAGTGATCATAAGCTCTGCTTTAAATTCACAGGAAGAGGAAGCACTTATTCAAGTGCTAAGGACACACAAGACAGCTCTTGGGTGGTCTATAGGTGACCTTAAGGGCATAAGCCCAGCTAGATGCATGCTCAAAATCCTATTGGAGGATAATGCCAAACCAGTGGTTCAACCACAGAGGCGGCTAAATCCAGCCATGAAGGAAGTGGTGCAGAAAGAGGTCACCAAACTACTAGAGGCTGGTATTATTTATCCCATTTCTGATAGCCCCTGGGTGAGCCCTGTTCAAGTCGTCCCAAAAAAGGGAGGCATGACAGTGATTCATAATGAAAAAAATGAACTGGTTCCTACAAGAACAGTTACAGGGTGGCGCATGTGTATTGACTACAGAAGGCTCAATACAGCCACCAGAAAGGATCATTTTCCTTTACCATTCATAGACCAGATGCTAGAGAGACTAGCAGGTCATGATTACTACTGCTTTTTGGATGGCTACTCAGGCTATAACCAGATTGCAGTAGATCCCCAGGATCAAGAGAAAACAGCATTCACATGTCCATCTGGAGTGTTTGCTTATAAAAGGATGCCCTTTGGGCTATGCAATGCACCTGCAACCTTCCAGAGATGCATGCTCTCTATTTTCTCTGATATGGTGGAAAAATTTCTGGAAGTCTTCATGGATGACTTCTCAGTATATGGAGACTCATTCAGCTCCTGTCTTGATCACCTAAAACTTGTTCTGAAAAGATGCCAAGAAACCAACCTAGTTTTAAACTGGGAAAAGTGTCACTTCATGGTGACTGAAGGAATTGTTCTTGGGCATAAAATCTCAAACAAGGGAATAGAGGTGGATCAAGCAAAAATAGAGGTAATTGAAAAATTACCACCACCTGCCAATGTTAAGGCAATCAGAAGCTTTCTGGGGCATGCAGGATTCTATAGGAGGTTTATAAAGGATTTTTCAAAAATCGCAAAACCTCTAAGCAATCTGTTAGCTGCTGACACGCCATTTGTGTTTGACACAGCATGCCTGCAGGCGTTTGAAACGCTGAAAGCTAAGCTGGTCACAGCACCAGTCATTTCTGCACCAGACTGGACATTGCCATTTGAGTTAATGTGTGATGCCAGTAATCATGCCATTGGTGCAGTATTGGGACAGAGGCATGACAAGCTTCTGCATGTCATTTATTATGCCAGTCGCATTCTAAATGATGCCCAGAAAAATTACACAACCACAGAAAAAGAACTACTTGCAGTGGTTTACGCCATTGACAAGTTCAGATCCTACTTAGTAGGATCAAAGGTGATTGTGTATACTGACCATGTTGCTCTTAAATATCTACTCACAAAGCAGGATTCAAAACCCAGGCTCATCAGATGGGTATTGCTTCTGCAAGAGTTTGATATAGAAATAAGAGACAGAAAAGGGACAGAGAACCAAGTGGCTGATCATCTGTCCCGGATAGAGCCAGTGAAAGGGACGTCCCTCCCCTTTCTTGAGATCTCTGAGACGTTCCCTAATGAGCATCTATTTGCCATTCAGGAAGCACCATGGTTTGCCGATATTGCAAACTATAAAGCTGCAAGGTTCATACCCAAGGAGTACAATAGAATACAAAAGAAGAAATTAGTTACTGATGCAAAGTACTACTTGTGGGATGAACCCTATCTCTTTAAGAGATGTGCAGATGGAATTATCCGTAGGTGTGTCCCCAGAGAGGAAGCACAGAGAATCCTATGGCATTGCCACGGATCTCAATATGGAGGCCATTTCGGAGGTGAGCGAACAGCCACCAAGGTCCTCCAATGTGGCTTCTATTGGCCCACACTCTATAAAGATTCCCGAGAGTTTGTACGTAATTGTGACAGTTGCCAAAGAGCTGGTAATTTGCCTCATGGTTACGCCATGCCTCAACAAGGAATCTTGGAAATAGAGTTGTTTGATGTATGGGGAATTGACTTCATGGGACCTTTCCCACCATCATACTCAAACACTTATATTCTGGTGGCAGTTGACTATGTATCAAAATGGGTTGAGGCTATTGCCACACCCACCAATGATACTAAAACAATGCTGAAGTTCCTCCAGAAACATATCTTTAGCAGGTTTGGTGTCCCTAGAGTGTTAATCAGTGATGGGGGCACTCACTTCTGCAATAAACAGCTTTACTCTGCCATGGTTCGGTATGGAATTCGCCACAAGGTGGCCACTCCATATCATCCACAAACCAATGGGCAAGCTGAAGTCTCTAACAGAGAATTAAAGAGAATCCTGGAACGGACAGTAAATACCCGTAGAAAGGATTGGGCAAGGAGCTTGGATGATGCTCTGTGGGCTTACAGAACAGCATTCAAGACCCCTATAGGGACCTCTCCATACCAACTCGTGTATGGTAAGGCATGCCACTTGCCCGTGGAACTGGAACATAAGGCCTACTGGGCAACCAGATTCCTAAACTTTGATGCCAAATTAGCAGGAGAAAAACAATTGCTCCAGCTAAATGAGCTAGAGGAATTCAGATTCACAGCTTTCGAAAATGCCAAGCTTTATAAAGAAAAATCAAAAAAATGGCATGACAAGAAGCTGTCATCTAGAATCTTTGAACCAGGACAAAAGGTCCTGTTGTTTAACTCTAGACTCAGGCTATTCCCCGGGAAACTGAAATCCCGGTGGAAAGGACCATACGTGATTACAAGTGTGTCACCATATGGTTATGTGGAGCTTCAAGATATTGATTCTGATAAGAAGTTCATTGTCAATGGACAGAGAATCAAGCATTATCTTGAAGGCAACATTGAGCAAGAATGCTCAAGGCTGAAGCTAGATTAAAAAGCTCAGCAAGGTCCAGCTAAAGACAATAAAGAAGCGCTTGCTGGGAGGCAACCCAGCCATGGGGCAACAATCCTCTAAGCATTTTGCCCTATTTTTCTTTTATATTTGTTTATATAAAGTTTACTGACACTAAGGTAAAGAATCAATTGCATAAGTTTACAGGGATACAGAAGGAATTTGCACACAAAACAGAGAAAAAGAGCTCAACGGCAAGAAGATGCCAGTAAAGGGGCATTTTGGGCGTTCAGCGCCCAAAATGGGCATCCAGTGGGCGCTGAACGCCAGTAAGGATAGCTATCTGGCGTTCAAACGCCAGAAAAGGGCAACAACTGGGCGTTGAACGCCCAGGAGAGCAGCATTTAAACAGACAGTGTTTGGGCGTTCAAACGCCAGGATGGTGAGGAGGAGCTCTCCTTCTACCCATCTCCTTTCTTTTCTTTTGCTTGAGGACAAGCAAAGCTCTAAGTTTGGTGTGCTTATCCGTGATCACTAAGATCATGGCCCCTAAAGGAAAATAACCCACTCCAAGAAGCAAGGACCAAGCACCTCACAGACTAGAGGAACATCCACTTCCAAACCTCAAGGTTGTTGAGTTCTAATCTTAGCCTTAACTCTGTGATAATTGTTCTTATTTTAGTTTTACCTTAGGAGTCATATAATAGTAATTAGTATCTATTTTGATTTTATCTCCAATTAAGTTATAGTCTATTTTTCTCATCATCATTAAACATGAATAAAATAGTAGATCTTTTGAATAAGAGGCAATAAAATTTCGAGCTTTTAATAAGAGAAATTCTAATTAGTTACATGTGGTGGCAATGCTTTCTGTCTTCTGAATGAATGCTTGAACAGTGCATATGTCTTTTGAATTTGTTGTTTAAGACTGTTAAATATGTTGGCTCTTGAAAGAACAATGAACATGAGACATGTTATTGATAATCTGAAAAATCATAAAAATGATTCTTGAAGCAAGAAAAAGCAGCAAAGAACAAAGCTTGCAGAAAAAAAAAAAAAGCCAAAAGCTCTTAAAACCAAAAGGCAAGGGCAAATAAAAAGGATCCCAAGGCTTTGAGCATCAGTGGATAGGAGGGCCTAAAGGAATAAAATCCTGGTCTGAGCGGCTAAACCAAGCTGTCCCTAACCATGTGCTTGTGGCGGGAAGGTGTCAAGTGAAAACTTGAGACTGAGCGGTTAAAGTCAAGGTCCAAAGCAAAAAGAAGAGTGTGCTTAAGAACTCTGGACACCTCTAATTGGGGACTTTAGCAAAGCTGAGTCACAATCTGAAAAGGTTCACCCAGTTATGTGTCTGTGGCATTTATGTATCCGGTGATAATACTGGAAAACAAAGTGCTTAGGGCCACGGCCAAGACTCATAAAAAAGCTGTGTTCAAGAATCATCACACTGAACTAAGAAAATCAATAACACTATCTGAATTCTGAGTTCCTATAGATGCCAATCACTCTGAGCTTCAATGGATAAAGTGAGATGCCAAAACTGTTCAGAAGCAAAAAGCTACTAGCCCCGCTCATCTAATTAGAATCTGAGCTTCATTCAAAAACTCTGAGATATTATTGCTTCTCAACCTATTAGTCTTCTATTTTATTTGTCTAGTTGCTTGAGGACAAGCAACAGTTTAAGTTTGGTGTTGTGATGAGCGGATATTTTATACGCTTTTTGGGGATAATTTCATATAGTTTTGAGTATGTTTTAGTTAGTTTTTAGTCTATTTCCAGTAGTTTTTAGGAAAAATTCATATTTCTGGACTTTACTATGAGTTGTGTGTTTTTCTGTAATTTCAGGTATTTTTCTGGCTGAAATTGAAGGAGCTGAGCAAAAATCTGATTCAGGCTGAAAAAGGACTGCTGATGCTGTTGGATTCTGACCTCCCTGCACTCAAAGTGGATTTTCTGGAGCTACAGAACTCGAAATGGCATGCTTCCAATTGCGTTGGAAAGTAGACATCCAGGGCTTTCCAGCAATATATAATAGTCCATACTTTGCACAAGGATAGACGACGTAAACTGGCGTTCAACGCCAGTTCTCTGCCCAATTCTGGCATCCAGCGCCAGAAAAGGCTAAAAAACTGGAGTTGAACGCCCAAACTGGCACAAAAACTGGCGTTCAACTCCACAAATGGCCTCTGCACGTGAATTGCTTAAAGTCTCAGCCTCAGCACACACCAAGTGGGCCCCAGCACACCAAGTGGGCCCCAGAAGTGGATCTCTGCATCATCCATCATAGTCCACTCATATTTTGTAACCCTAGGCTACTGGTTTAGTATTTAAACGACTTTTAGAGACTTATTTTGTATCTCATGATATTTTCAGATCTAAACTTTGTATTCTCTGACGGCATGAGTCTCTAAACCCCATTGTTGGGGGTGAGGAGCTCTACTGTGTCTCGATGAATTAATGCAAGTATTTCTGTTTTCTATTCAAACACGCTTGTTCCTATCTAAGATGTTCATTCGCGCTTACTTGTGATGAAGGTGATGATCTGTGACATTCATCACCTTCCTCAAACCATAAACGTGTGCCTGACAACCACCTCCGTTCTATATCCGATTGAATGAGTATCTCTTAGATTCCTTAATCAGAATCTCCGTGGTATAAGCTAGAACTGATGGCGGCATTCATGAGAATCCGGAAAGTCTAAACCTTGTCTGTGGTATTCCGAGTAGGATTCAAGGATTAAATGACTGTGACGAGCTTCAAACTCCTGAAGGCTGGGCGTTAGTGACAGATGCAAAAGGATAGTAAATCTTATTCCAACCGGATCGAGAACCAACCGGTGATTAGCCGTGCTGTGACAGAGCGCGTGAGCGTAGTTTTCACTGGAAGGATGGAAGTTAGCCATTGACAACGGTGATCCACCAACACACAGCTTGCCATAGGAGGACGTGCGTACGTGAACAGGAAAACAGAGGAAAGCAGAGAGTCAGAAGACAAAGCATCTCCAAAACTCCAACATATTCTCCATTACTGCACAACAAGTAACTTTTAATTTATGCTCTACTGGTTACTCACAATTCAATTGATAAACATAATTGACTTCCTGACTAAGATTTACAAGATAACCATAGATTGCTTCAAACCAACAATCTCCGTGGGATTCGACCCTTACTCACGTAAGGTATTACTTGGACAACCCAGTGCACTTGCTGGTCAGTGGTACACGTTGTGAAAAGTGTGATTCGCAATTCGTGCACCACTTGGCTGTGCATTTTCCTCTGTTATGATTGTTGTATGAATGTATGCTTTCCTTGTTTGTATTCTATTCTCTGTGTCAGTGTTGTATTTTCTTGTATTTTTCTGTTTGTGTTCTGTTTTCTATTTTCTCTATTTCCTCTATTTATATGTATCTTCTATTTACTGCTTCTTGTATTCTACTATTTGTCTGCTAAACAACACGGAATTAATAAACTTAACTAATAACCCCGACCCTACTAAGAACTCCCCAGTTCTTACCCCTTCTCTCTCCCTTTTCCCTACAGATTGAAGCATGAGTACCCTTCTGTAATTCACTGACAATCGTTCGCAAAGAGGGTTCCGCTCTAGGTAGTCTTCTGAGTCTAGAGTGAACTCTGTTACCTGTTTATAGTATATACTGTGAGGCCAGCCAACGTCTGCACCCTGCTTATCTACAAACTTTAACCTAAGTCCTCCGTACGATGTTGCTGTTATGTGGCCACTCGATGAAGTACTTGAGAGACGCTCTTTGATGACATATGATCGTGCAGAGGAGTAGTAGATGACCTTCCACCTTTTGATGACGTTCCACCTAACTTGAGTTTTGAAGACTTAGAACATACTTTCCCTCGCTTTAGTAGTTTAGAGGGACTAGGTGAGTATAGAGTGTAGGCTAGCCTGGGTGCCAGCTTAGGGACTTCTTGAACAGGTCAGGACCCGGGATGTTGTATGTATATATATGTATATAGTTATTATCTAGCTATGTCTAGGGGTGTTCTAACTAAAAGTCTATACTCTAATAAAGGCTGGATCACCAAATATTGTCAACTGCTTGTGATGTATTTATGTGTGGTTGTTTATAATTGTTTTATATATTATTAGTTGTGAATTTATTATGAATGATACTGTTTATTAATCCAAACGTTTTAAAAAAAAGTACCTCGCAAACTAATTATGCTTTTAACAATGACTCAGGCTCATATAATAAATAATAGATAATGATTAGGAAGACAAGTTGGTAGCGCTCAGTTTCTAGTATGATCATGACGTACCAGAAATTGGGTCGTTACAGTGCGCGCATGCGTGTTTTTGCGTGAATCGACATGGACGCGTACGCATCTTGTGCGTGCACGCGTGATGTTGGTTATGCCCAGGGCCCAAAGCTGGCCCAGAATTTGCACAACTCTCTGGTAAATGGCCCAGGTGTTGCGAAAGCCTAGGGACGCATACGCACACAGTGCGCGCATGCGTGTCCCCCCCCCCCCCCTTTTTTTTTGAATGAATAGAAAAAATGCCTAATTATCATGTATTCACTGGCCAAACAAGCCAAAGAAGTCAAAAACACCTAAAATCAATGCAAAATCTAAAGAGAAGTGTGCTTCTACCACACAATCAAGTCATTCATGGAAAAATCAATGCAAGTCTTAATGAACAAGTTATCCGAGGTAGGCACAAGCAATGCTAATCAAGCAAAAGTGTAGCTAAACAATTACAAAACAATGAAGAATTCAAAAAAGAAAAAAAGAAAAAAATGATACACAAAGGAGGGAAAGGATAGATCTCACCATGGTGGGGTGTCTCCCACCTAGCACTTTTGTTTAATGTCCTTAAGTTGGACTTTCACTTGTTCATTGCTCTTTGCCAAGAGGTGCGTCTTCCAAAAGGAATACCTCAACCTCTTTGTTGCTTTTCATTTGCTCACCATGATACAACTTGAGACGGTGCCCATTGACCTTGAAGATATCCGACCTTGAGGGATGGCACAAATGGTAAACCCCATAGGGTTCCACCTTCACTACTTGATATGGGCCTTCCCATTTTGACCTTAGTTTACCGGGCAACAATCTCAATCTAGAATTGTAAAGAAGGACTAGATCACCGGCTTTAAATTCTTTGCCTCTTATGTTCCTATCATGCACGGCTTTCATCTTTTCCTTGTAAAGTCTAGAGTTCTCATAAGCTTCAAGCCTCAAACATTCCAACTCCACTAATTGTATCTTCCTCTCAATTCCAGCTCCACCCAAACTTGGATTACACTCTTTGATGGCCCAATACGCCTTGTGCTCAATTTCCACCGGCAAATGGCAAGCTTTGCCATATTTTTTTTTATACCGGCACGGACGCATCATGTACGCGTACGCGTTGATGTGCAGTTTGGCCGAAGGGCGCGTACGCGCCACGTACGCGTACGCGTGGGTGAGGTTGGGCCAAAGGCATAGTGCTGGCCCAGAGCTGGCACAAGTCTCGGGTCATTGGCCTGGGAACCACTTTAGCGAATCGGCGCGCCCGCGCATGGCGCGCGCATATGCAAAATAAGGACATCGATGCGTAAGCGCGCAGTGCGCACACACGTACACGCAGTTGAGCAATTGGCCCAGCTTTTGCGCGAGATTGGCCCAACTCTCTGGAAAAGTATGGGCCTGAATATGCGTATGGACGCGCACGCGCACAGCGTGCGTACGCATCCTTGACTTTTTTTTTTCCAGAATACTAAAAACAGCCTAAAATCTCCCTAACACTACCTAAAACTCCAAAATCAACTATAAATACAAAATTATAAAATTCTTTTTGGTTGTTGAAGAGTTTTCAAATATAAACAAGGAAACTTGCATCACAAGTAACTAACAACCAAATTATTAAGACAACTATATGAGAGAAGAAGAAAAAAAAAACTACCTATATTGGCAACTCAAATCACTTATTAAGTGTACATACAAGAGAATGGTTGACAAAAATTCCAACCAAATTCACCATGCTTGGGCAAATTTCTACCCAAGATATGAGCTTCCATAGTTGGTCTACATGCTTCGCTCCGGGATCCCATATCTTGTTTTCGCACCCGTCTTCTTGTTGATCTTCATGAATTTCCCGTTCGGGTGGTTGAAAAGTATGACAAATAAAATTCTCTTGAGCACACCAAGCCTTCTTCCTAGATCCATGTAAAGTAGCATTCATCCAATCATAGTCCCTATACTTTGAAGTTTTGACCTTGATGAGCCTAATTCCAAACCTCCAACCACTACACAACTCCCTTTTACTCTTAATTCCACAAAGAGCTCTAAGTTGACCATCATTTTCAATTAAACAATATTCAAGTAAGAAAGTAAAGTTTGAAGATAAGAATTTTACCCACTTGAATGTCGTATTGGATGGTGACTTGGGGAGGGAGACCTCCCCACACTTAGACCCGAGGTCTACTTCTTTAGGCTCTTCTTTAGTTGTTTCCACCTCATCGCAAGCTTCTTCAATTTCAACCTTTTCCCCTTTTTTACTTGGCTTGGTGTTGTCTTCAAGAACTTCAATTTCTTGCCCAATGAGAGGTGATTCAATTTTGGATAGGAATTCATTGATGAATGAATCCATCTCTTGATCAACCTCTTCATATTCTTCAATTTCGATATACACCGTGTCCAATCTTTCATCTTGGTAGCTCTCTTCCTCATTGCTCACCAAGGGTATGGGAGGTTGTGCACATTCTTGTATACTTTTAACTTCATGTCCAATGGGAGAGGATGCAATTGTAAATAGAAACTCTTCCATGATATAATCTATCTCTTGATTGACCTCTTCCAAGTCTCCAACTATGATATGCCTTTGAGGTTGCGCACCCTCCTCAACATCAATATTAAGCTTCTTGAAGAATGCTCCATGATGCTACATTCCCATGGACTTTCAACATCTCCCAAATCTTCAACCACTTCTTCCTTTTCTTCAATGATCATAGGCTCCTCCAATTGTTCTAACACAAAATAACATCCCTCATCACCCACCGAAGTTTCCAATCTCTCCTTCATGCTATGATCTTCAATTGATTCTTCACATGTGGCTATGGAAGCACCTTGAGTGTTTAAGCATTGGTAGGCTAAAGTATGCACTACCTTGGTCAAATTAGTTACAAACTCTAAGGTGTTCCTTTGCATATCCGCTTGTCCTTGAAGTAGCAAGGTGAGAGAGTCATCTATTGGGGCTTGGGGTGGATAGAAGGGTTCATCATTTTGGAGAGAGGGTTCATAGTAGAAAGGTAGTTCTTCTTGGCAAGGGTATGAAGATGGTGTGCATTGAGGTGGTTCTTGGTAGTAATCTTGATAGGGTTGTGGTGGCTCTAAAGGTTCTTGCTCATAATGGTCATAAGGATATGGTATGGGTGATTGGTCATGTGATAGATATGGATCATAGGAAGGTGTTTGGTGATGAGAGGCTTGTGAGTATGGTTGAGGTTCATGTTGAGGGTAAGAATCATAGGCATATGATGGTGGTAATTGATTGTCATAAAAAGATTCACCATAGCCATTGAATTGACATGCATTAGGATGGAAATTATACCGATACGCATCCGGAGGTTGTTGCCAATAGGAGTGATCAATTCCTTGAGACTCCTCCCATCTTTGTTAGTTCCATCCATAATGAGTGTCATCATTGAAGTTCACATTTCCTATAACACAATTAGAACTAAACTCAAAGCCAAAGTGAGAATTCATAAATGAAAGTAAAAATCAAATAAGAAGCAAGAAAATTAAATCCTAAAACTAGCAAGAACTAACAAAAACAAACATATTCACACTATTCACATATATACAATAATCAATAACACAACACCATTGCAACTCTCCGGTAACAGCGCCATTTTGATGAACGTAAATATTTTTATGCCGATTAGAAACTAGTGATAAATCCGATCGTGAGTATAGTCTAACCAACATACGAATACCGCATCAAACAATTCTAAAATCTATGATCGAGAGTATTGATCCCGGGTCGTTCTCCCTAGAAATTGCTTTAGAATGTGCATCATTGATTAGGAAATCTTTTATGGTTTTGAGAGTTGGTGCAAGAATTCAAACTAGCAAGCAATCAACAATTAATGGAAATAAAAGCCTTGGCCAAAGGTAAGCATTGGAAGTTCCATCATTATAGTTTCCTTCAATTATGATAAGAGTTGATTATTGCTTCACTTAGTTAACCCCCTAACAATGGAGGAAAGTCAAGTGAGAGTAACTAAGTTGAGTCACAAGTCCTAGTCTCACCCTAGGAAAGTCTAGCTTTAGTGCACTCCAAGCCAATTAGCAATTCTCAATTCATAATCTACAATTGATATCCATTATTCAAGTGTCTCCAATAACTCAACCCCTAAGCCAAGTGAGAGAAATCTACTCCATAGCTAAGGTTGTCATTATCACAAATAATTGGTAGGTAATTATAGAAAACATGAGGCAATTAAGAGAAGAGAATCGAATTAAAGCTATTTATTCCAAACAATCATCAACAATCACACAATTGAATGAAACCTCAATTCATTAATCCACATTCAAAGTAACAAAGTGAACCAAATCTAGATCTAAGAAATTGAACTAAAAGAACATCAATTAAGAGTAGAAGAAGAGTAGATCTACACTTGTAGCAAAACAAAAAGTCATTAGCAATAGATCTCACCAAGAATTCAAAGGAAACTTGCAATGGAGGATGAAAACCTAGAGAGAAGTTGGAGTTTCTCTCTCTAAAACAAAATGTAACTAACTTCCTAAAAATATCTAGAATTATGACTCTCCTCTTAACACCCCTAAGCCTTGATCTTCTTAAGCTTTTTCCTCCAAAATCTGCTCCAAAACAGGGCCTGGAAACCCCTTGAAATTGCTGGGCACGTGTTTCATTTAAGAAATCATGTGCGCATATCGACACGTACGCGCACTGCACGCGTACGCGTCCTTGGGCTCTTTTGCAATCTGCGCATAGGCGTACGATGCGCGCAAGCGTCATAAGGGATATGGCCCAGCCATATAAGTGCGCCGGCTCCTCGCTTGGCTCCACTGCGCTAGCTCTGGATAAGCGCATCCACGCATACGCGGACGGTGCGCGTGCGCACGCATGTCCACACTTCAATTCTTTGATTTGTTTCATGCTCCTTCCATTCATACAGGCTTCCTCCATTCCCTTTGGCCATTTTTGCCCTATAACTTCTGAAATCACTTAACAAACGGATCAAGGCATCTAATGGTAATAGAGGAGGATTACAATATCTCAATTTTGATGCAAAAGAAGCATATTTTCATCTATAAGGTAAAATGGGAAGGAGACATGAAATCGTGCAGTTTTATATGAATAAGTATGGAAGATCATTGATAAAACCCTTAGATTCTATGCATGATAAACCCTAAAAACGGGGTTTATCACCCTACATCTCTTCTATCTCTCTCTCATCTTCACAAAAGAAAACTCTACCTTCTTCTCTTACACTTCTCAAGGTTCTACTTATTCCATATATCCTCTATTACTTTCTTTGCATTATTTCTTCTTTTTATATTCTTCTTGTTGCTTCGCTTATTTCCCTTTTTTTAGTTGCATGATTATACTACTTATGTTTTCATTTGTTTACTTTTCCTTTTTCTTGCTTTTCCATGGATGTTGAATTTGAGTTTTAATTTGCCTTAATGGATCTTCTTGATTGTTTTTCCTTATCTTTGTCAATACGTGATGATTATATGATGATTGATATCTCATTTTGGGCTTTAAATTGGCTGAGTATCTCATAATTGCTCATTGCTTGATAATTGCCCACCAAGTGTTCGAGGAAATGCATGAATGCCATTTGGGTTTATTTTAATCATGTACTTTCAATTTGGTACTTCTCCTCATTCACTTGCTTTCTTCTAAGTGCATTGAGTCCACTTTGCTTACTTAGAGTGTATACTTTCCAATTAGTTACTCATTGAACATGACTTGCTCTTTGTTATGGATGCTTGAGATCATTCTTCTCATGTCTTATTGCATGCTTTACTACCTCTTGCATCACATGCCAAGTGTTGTGACCCATGCCTCTATAATCACTTTGTTGCACTACTTCTTTTGGGCACTACCCTTCGCTTGCATGTTTTTGTTAAAATGATTCTTTGGATTTAATGTTTTCCTGTTTCCCTTCCTTTCACAGGATAGCGACCAAGAGAGGCAAGGAGAAAGCTTCAAGAAACCAGCTGCAAAGAGGGCACCCCAAAGATCAAATTCCAAGGTGCACTCTTCATTAGGATCCAAACCTCTCTCTAAGAAGGCAAAGGCACCCACTCCTATTGATGAGAAAGAGAAGAGCAAACCGGCAAAGGATTCTTCAAGATTCCCCAACCACTTCTGTGAACTTGTGTTCCCCGCCATGGTTGAGAGGAACTATCATGCCGAGCATCTACTCGCTCCACTGGACATGGTTGCTCCTTGTATTTTGCCCCGTATTGAACGGCGAGGATGGGAGTTCCTTCTGAGAAAACCACAAGAGGTCAACCTCTCATTGTGGTAGAATTCTACACTAACTTCCATCTTCCCTCTCTTCAATCGGTATACATGCGCCGGAAGCAAGTCGCAATTTCAGAAGAGGCTATTCAACAAGTACTTAATGTCCTACCGGTACCAAGTGATATGGATGGCTACCAAGAGGTCTTACGTTAGCAAGAAAAGTTTGGGTTCAATTGAGACTCGATCCTCCGAGTCATTGCTGAACCAGAGGCATTTTGGATCCATGGTCGACTCCGGATGAGGCCCAAGTGCATTGACGCTCGCTTCCTCACTGTAGAAGCTAGAGCTTGGGCCCAGATCCTATCGTCCTTCACGGTGGATCTCACCTTGCTTATTTGGTGTGTTCTCACGGAGAGACCGGTGAACATTCCGCTTCTTGTTAAGCAAGCGATGGGACAGGTCCACGCCTGGGCAATTTGCCATTTCCAGCATTGGTATCCGATTTAGTTGCTGCTGCGGGTGTTCCTTGGGAAGACATGGACACGAAGGCTATCATTCCGGCTAAGGGCGATGTGGTCCCAAGCGGAAAATACTTACATCTTTCCATGAACAACCCAAGCCTTGACATAGCCCTCCCATTTACTATTCCTTCCACCTCATCATCACCACCATAGCAAATATCCACACATCAAAGGATAGAAGATCTACACCGGAAGCTTGATAGATATGAGCGACACAATCAACGTGGATACACCTACATCAAGAAGCTTCTGCGTTGTGTTACCCCTAGCCTTGAGGAACCCAAAATATTCACATCCACCTCAAACCCAAGTGATGGGAGCTCTGATGGAGGGGATAGTGAAGGTTCCGGTCCCAACAGTCCTTTGCGCATTGTTGGTAGCACGGAGGACCGTGTTAAATTCTAAGTGTGGGGAGGTCATTCGACCGATCTCCATGGGTAACAATCTCTTTCTTTCAACACCCATGGATTTATCTTTTGCTTAGTAGTTAGTACATTGCATGTGTAGTTAGTTTTGTTTGTAAATACTCATTGCATGATAGTTAGTTTCTATAGAGTTGCTTGGTCAAGATAATAACTTCTTCCCCAAGAAACTGTGTTTTGGGGTACCCTACCAAATTTTTAAAAATTTTTGTAGTAAACTTGCTTTAAGAATGTATTTTGGAACATAGTGATTGAGCTAAGAACACAAGCATGTAAGTTTTGAGCCTATTGTATGGTTATATCTTCTAACCATTAATTCCCATTCTTGTGTGCATTGTTCTCTCTCTATGATTGCAATCCTTGCTTTGTCTGACTCTATATGTCCATTACTTTGTGTATGAATGCATTTACATGATTGAGGTCCTCATTTCAATAGTCACTTTTCCCAAACGGCCTTAACCCTTTTCTCTACCATTGCTAACCAATTTTGAGCCTATGGTAAACCCTCTTTGTTCTTAAAAAGAGCACATCAACAACCCTAAGCAAAAAACAACGATTGTCCCTAAATTTGGATCCTTGATTAGTTTAGGTAAGTGGAGGTGTGTATCAATTAATTGGGAGGGTGTATGATAAACCATTATTTTATGGTTTATATTGTGTTTAATTGTGTGGTTTTATCAAATCTTTACCCACTTATTCATTAAATAAGCATGCATTTATAATTCCTTCCTAAAAATACTTTATGGTTGAAAACTTGCTTCCTAGAGACTTTTAATTTTATATTTTAATTCTCCTTTATTCCATTCGACGCCGTGATCTGTGTGTTAAGTATTTCAGGCTCTATAGGGCATGAATGACTTGGAGATTGGAAAAGAAGCTTGCAAAAATAGAAGGAACACAAGAAATTAAGGAGATGACCAGCGAGAAGTGACGCGGACGCATGGCTCACGCGACTGCGCGATATAGAGGAAATTGCAGTGACGCGGACGCATGGCTCACGCGACTGCGCGGATTGGAAATTGCACCAGTGACGCGAAGGCGTGGACAACGCGCACGCGTGGCTAGGCAAAATGCTGGATGACGCGAACGCCTGGATGACGCGATCGCGTGACATGCGCAATCTGCAGAATCTGCAGAATTCGCTGGGGGCAATTTTGGGCCCTGTTTTGACCTAGTTTTTGGCCCAGAAAAGCAGATTAGAGCCAGAGAACATGCAGAGACAGAGGACAACATTCATTCTATCTAGTTTTAGTTTTAGATCTGATTTTACCTCTCCTCTAGGTTTTTCTCTCTACACATTCATAGTTCTTAGGATTTGATTTTATTGCTTTTTGGATTGGAACATTGAGAAGAGTTATTACCTCCGTCAAGACTTCGTCATTCTAGTTTGTTTCCTTACTTGTCACTTACTCTTTCATGTTCTTTATTTACTCAGAGTTACTCTTGGATTATTTCTAGAATTTATTTATACAAGAACTATTTTTATTTCTAATTGATCCTTTTGATTATTGTTTATTATGACTTTCAGTATTTCCCTTCCTTATTCTGTGAATTTTACATTCATAATGAGCGAGTAGTTCCATAACTTGATTGGGGGATGATTGAAAGGAACCCTCGAGTTGGATTACTCAAGAGAAAAATTGTAATTGGGTTTATTGTTGGATCGCCCTCTAGTTATTGACACTAGTCCTTCCCAAGGGAGAGGATTAGGACTTGTGGCTAGAAACAGCTTTCCAACTTGTTTGACTCCCCTCTACCTAGTAAAGGGTAACTAAGCAGAACAACTTTCAATTATCAATTAATCTTGAGAGTACTCCAACAAGAATATGGCTTCCAACTAATCTACTCCCAGTCAAGGCTTTTATTTAAAATTACATAAATTCTCTAATTTAAATTCCTGTTTATCAACTCAAACCACTTTTGAAAACATCTGATTAATAAAATAGCACATCTTTCTGCAACTCGTTGGGAGATGGTTGGTACACGAAATTGTGATCTCAGGTAACGGCGCCAGAAACTCTGTACGCACGTCTTAATAAATCGTTTTTCATTCACAACTTCGATACAACTAACCAGCAAGTGCACTAGGTCGTCCAAGTAATAAACCTTACGTGAGTAAGGGTCGATCCCACGGAGATTGTTGGCTACTTCAGTATAAACCTTACATGAGATACTTGAGATCAGCATGATCAGTATACACTTTAACCTTTGAACCAATCAAGTATTATCTAAATTTATCAAATGCATATACAATTGGCAAGAGCTCTTTCTCGGTAGTGGTATAATTTTTCTGTGCTTCATTCAACACCTTGCTAGCATAGTATATAACATGATGCAGCTTGTCTTTCTTTTGCCCCAATACAGCACCAATTGCAAAGTCACTTGCATCACACATAAGTTCAAAAGGCAATTCCCAATCGAGGGGTGTGATGATTGGTGCTGTAGTGAGTTTTCTCTTTAAAGTCTCAAAGGCATGCTTGCAATTGTCATAAAAAATGAAAGGATTATCAATCACTAGCAAATTGCTTAGTGGTTTTGCTATTTTTAAAAAATCTTTGATGAATCTCTTGTAAAAACCAGCATGTCCAAGAAAACTTCTCACTGCTTTCAGCAGCACTTCCTCCATACTGACAATTGTTTTGAACCAGGGTAATCAATTGAGGTTTGAGTTCGAAGTTATTCGCATGGACATTGGGGGTTAAGATACTGCTCCCATAATTCTTTGGGTTAGGGATAGCGTAGGAGGCTAAAACTCTTCTCTGAGGCTGGCCATTGTTGTTAGCCAAATCCTCAGGTGCATCTGGGATGTTACTCTCCATCTCTTAATCCTCTTCTTCTAATTCTGCTTCTCCTACAACTCCCTTTCCTCTTACTTCTCGTCTCAGTCTCAGTAATGTCCTCTCTGGCTCAGAATCAAAAGAGATGGATGCACCTCTTCTACCTCCTGGCATACAAACAAAACCAGAAAACTAAAACAAAACACTCTACTGATAGAGTGTGGTTAATGTTAGCTTAAACAAAAACTCAAACAGTTAGTGTGCTTGACAAAAATAAAGAAAAATGCTTAATCTAGATTATCACCCTACTTAATCATTGTCAATCTAAATCAATCCCGGCAACGGTGCTAAAAACTTGATGAGGGAAAGACGATTTCACACAAACTCACCGATAAGTGTACCGGGTCGCATCAAGTAGTAATAACTCACAAGAGTGAGGTCGATCCCACAGGGATTGATGGATTGAGCAACTTTAGTTAGGTGATGAATTTAGTTGAGCAAATAGTTGATGATTTGAGTGAAACTTGATTAACAGAAGTAAAATTGCAAGAAACTAAAAGGGAGAAGGTAAATTGACAAAATCTTAAAGTGCAGAGGAAGTAAATTGTAGAAACTTAAAGTGCAAGAAAGTAAAAGAGCTGAAACTTAAACTGAAAGAAATGTAAATGACTGAAACTTAAAGTGCAAGGAATGTAAATTGCTGAATCTAAATTGACAATAAACTTAAATTGCATCAAGAGTAAAGGAATTTAGGTACTAGGATTCAAAATTGAGCTAGGAAATGTAAATTGAAGTAAATCAGAGAACTATGAGATGAAGAGATTCAGATATGGATATCAGTAGCAAAACAGAAATGGAAAATTTGCAAAGGAGTCAAAATAGAATGAGAACCTGGATTTGATCTAAAATCTTAAAGAGAATTTAACAATTGCCTTCAAATAACAAAACAGAAAGAAGCTTAAATCTCAATTACTCTCTTGACCAAACCAGAAAAGAAGAAATTGCAGAAGAAATAAAATGAAAATAGAGAAGAAGATTGAGATCCAATTTCAAATTCTCAGAACTATAACAAAGAAAAGTAAAGGATGATTCTCAGATGAAGAATGTCAGCGGGGTTCTTCAATCTGAATTCAAAACCCAAAACAGAAAATAGAAGTTGCAGAAGAGAGAACAAACAGAAAGAAAACTTAGATCTAATCCCAATTCCCCAAATTCAAAAGAAAATTAAAAGATAGCTAAAAGTAAAAGTAAAACAAAAATGTGAAATCCATGTCCTTCTCAAATCAAAATTGCTCCTATTTATACACTTTCTATTTTCAGTCTTTGAGCAATTGGAATGGGCTTTTGATTTGGCCTTGAAGAAGTGGATCCGGATTTGCTTAGTTTAATTGGATCAGGATGCATTTTGTGCTCCCAGTGGAGCGTTCAGTTCACTTTGTGAACTCCACGTTCACTCCTTTTGGTGCTCCCTTCACGTGCATTTTTGGTGCGCTCAATTCCTCCTCTAGCGTTCCCTTAGTGAATGCTGAGTTCACTCTTTGAGCGCTGGCTCTTGGGTGCTTTGGTGCGCAATTGGGCGCTCTCCTAGCATTCTCTCAGTGAACGCCAAGTTCACTTCTTGAGCACTCTCCTTGCTTACTTCCAGGGTGAAAGTCACGCAAAAGGTGACTTTGTGAGCGCTCCCTTGGTTGAGCGCTTCTCCTATCGCTCCCTTGGTTGAGCGCTACGTTTAATATTTGAACGCTCCTTAGTGTGAAAGGCGTAAGGCTTCCTCCCCAGTTGTGAAATTCATGAAAAAGTTAGAAAACTGAGCGCCATGCTCACTTTATGAATGCTAGCCATTTGCTCTTTGAGCGTGGTGTTCACTAATTGCACGCAACGCTTCCCTGGTTGCTTCCTTTCTTCATTTCTTCATTTCTTAACCTTCAAGCAACCAAACAAGCAATCAAAGTCTCACCAAAATTACAAGATCTTTGCATCATTCATAAAATCAATTAATTCTAAAATAAACCTTATGATTTTGTGCAATAAAGTGCATAAGACCTAATGAAACAAGTGAAAAATACTTGTAAAACTAGCATAAGATGACTTGTCATCACCAGTGCTTCCAAATTTGACCAAGAGGAGGCTCGAAGGGCACTTGCGGAAATGTTTATTGGGGAAGAGCTACCATTTCACTTTGTTGAAAGCCCAAAATTCCGAAGATTTGTGCATGCCCTATAAGCAAGATTCAAAGTTCCTTCACAGACTACATTAGCACGTGAAATTGGAGCTCTTTATGCTGAAGAGAAGATGAGATTGTAAGATTTTCTCTCGGCAAATTGTGGTAGAGTATGTCTAACCACTGACACTTGGACTTCAATTCAAAATTTTACTTATATGAGTTTGACAGCACACTTTGTTGATTTGGATTGGAAATTACATAAAAAAATACTTAATTTTTGTCAAGTGACAAGTCATTCAGGAGAGGTTATATGAGCAACAATTGAATCTTGTTTAAATTATTGGAATTTGAATCGGGTATTTAGTGTGACAGTTGATAATGCCTCGTCTAATGATGTTGCAATTAAATATCTGAAGCAGCGATTAAATTCTTAGAATAGCATTATTTTGAATGGTGAATTTATTCATATGAAGTGTTGTGCACATATTATAAACTTAATTGTAAAAGAAGGGTTGAAAGAGATTGATGAATCAGTCTTGAGGACTCGTAGTGTAGTAAAATATGTTAGATCTTCTCCATCTAGAGCTAGTAGGTTTCAAAAGTATGTTGAACTAGAAAAAATCCAATATAAAGGCTTGCCTTGCATGGATGTTGAGACTAGGTGGAATTCTACCTATCAAATGTTAGAGGTAGCTTTGAAGCATTAAAAAGCATTTGAGTTGCTTGCTTTGAAAGATAATACCTATATAGGAGAGATGAATGGAGGAAAAGGGAGAGGTGTTCCTTCTGATTCAGACTGAGAGTATGCTGAGTCCATTGTACCATTTTTGCGAGTGTTTAGTGATGCCACTATACGTGTTTCTGGTGCCTTATATGTTACCAGTGATATGCATATGAAGGAAGTATTTTCAATTGGACGATTTATTTGTCATTCTTATTATTCTGTTGATTTTAGTACTATGTCAATGGCAGAAAGGATGAAGGTTAAGTATGAGAAGTATTGGGGCAATCCTGATTCGGTGAATATGTTGTTATTGATTGCTATCGTACTTAATCCAATGCAAAAGATTGAGTATGTCAATTATTTCTTGGATGACTTATTTGGAGAAGAAAAAGGAGGCGAATTGAAGTCAAAGTTGTCCAAGTGTATAAAGTTACTTTATCAGCAATACCAAAGTTCTGAGGAAGCAAGTGAAGCTGATACGCAAGATGTTCAAGCCAACAACATTAATACCAATCTTCATGGCATGGGCTTTTTTCTGCAAGCAACCGGTCGTAGAACAAATATAAGATCTAAACTTGATAGATATTAACAAGAAGAATGCGAGCCATACTCCCATAAGTTCGATATACTAAACTGGTGGAAAGTCAACTCAACCCGATTTCCAATTCTTGGAAATATGGCTCGTGAGGTATTGGCTATACCTGTTTCTACGGTAGCTTCGGAGTTTGCATTTAGTACTGGAGAAAGAGTCCTCGATCCATACCGCAGTTCCTTAACACCTACAATGGTAGAGACCTTAGTCTGCACAGGAGATTGACTTAAGGAAGATCTTTTCTCTGCTTTAGATGATGATGGTGAAGATCTTCAACAAGTTGATCAAGGTATAGAATTTTTTTCATATTTCTTCTCATTTTATTTTATTTTTGTTTTTGTCGTCTTTCTATTGTAGAATTTAGGTATTAGTTACCAATTAAAAGTTGTTGAATATAGACTTGATAATTAATTTGATTTCCATGGCAGATATATTTTCCTCTAATGATGGTGCTTATTCTATGGCGGCATCAATTGATAATCTTGATGATGAATAGGTATGCTTAATATTCTTATTTAGTTTAATACTTTCATTCAAAGATTTGTTTTAAAATGACAAAAGTATATGTTGTTATTTGCAGATATATTTTCCTCAAAGGTTGTGATTGTTTGATGATTTTATTGGAAACTTAGCATCTTTTGATACTTTGTGGTTGTTATTTTAGAGAGAGTTTTTGGTGGTATTCTTTTGATGTTTTGAGAATGATTAAATGTTATATAGATTAGCTATTGTCATTAGATTTATAAAAAACCAAATTCTAGTTGTAATGAACCTATACACTTTAAAATGACTTTAGTATTAATTTTACTTTTAAAAAAATTATGGTTTAAAAATTAAATTTCTAAAAACTAGTTTTAAAAGTGGATTTTTTGTTAAAATATCTGGTTTGAAAATTAGATTTTTAAAAACTAGTTTTAGAATTGGATTTTTGGTTGAAGAAACTGGTTTTAAAACTGGATTTTATAAAAAAAAAAACAGATTTTAGATTTGGATTAAAAAAACACCAGATTTAAAATTGGTTTATAAGTAAAACCGAATTTAAAACCGGTTTTTATTTTTTCAAACTGGTTTAGAACTGGTTTCTCTCTTCAATCCAGTTCTGGTTTGGTTTCATGAACCATAAAACTGGTTCTGAAGTGGATCTAGTTTGGATTTATAAAAATCCAAACCATGCCCACTCCTAGTTGGAGCATCAATGTAGTGAGAAGTGTGTAGCCTTCGGATTCCAAAATTTGAATGTAGATATCGAGATGAAGCTAGAAGGACCCTTATAGTTAAACCTAAAAGCTGACTGAAACCACCCCTAGTGTAATTCTTGGACCCCATCAAATGTGAACTGGAGGATTTGCTCATTGGAAAAGAGGAGCTTCGGTATATAAGATTGTTTCAACGGTTGACCAAGGATCGAGGACTGGGAAGTCGAAGTAGGAAGGGCTACACTCGTCTGTTTTTCTTTTAGTAACTGAATTTTGGGGACAAAATTCCTAATTAGGTGGGTAGGATATAAATACCGGATAATTAATAAATAATTAACCAATAAATTAATTATTATTCAATGAAATTAGGAAATTAAATTTGATAAGTTAGAAGAGTAAAAATATTTAAAATACAAATTTCGACACTAATTTTAAAGGTTTTGGCCTAAAATTTGACCAATAGACTAAACCAGTTAGACCGGACCCATTTTGGGCCCAAGGCCCAGCATATATAAGATTGCAAATAGCCCCTCTTCCCTTCATAACTCATGAAACACGGTGCAAAGTGGGGGAGGGGAGAGAGATTGAAGAAGAAAACCTAACCCCCAAAATCACCTCCAACTTTAATTTTTCGTAACTTTCAATCCGGAGCTCCGATTGAAGAGCCATCTGTGGCTTTACGTTCGTCTAAAAATTATCTTCGATTTTAAGTGAACAATGTGGTAAGTGATTCTGAGTTTTGGGCCCAGTTCTCACCTCCCGCCAATTCTACAATTTTAGATTTGAATATTGAGAGATTTTGTAATTTTGATTATTTAGAAGAGCTCTAGTACGAGCTATCATTGTGCTTTATCCATGTAACCAATGGATAAGGTAAGGGACCACTAATCCCTTATAAATTATTGAATCAGTGAACCCTAGTATTGATTATGATGAAATTGAATGATATTAGATTGAGTTCATGTGAATTGGAGTCAAATTGGTGGATTTGGGTGCTTGAATCTCAGTTTTTGAAGCTAAAAACTCATTGCTAAGAATTTGGGGCTTTAGAAACATGAGAAGATGAGAGATTTTGAGGTGTTTCGGGCTTGGAGAGAAATCGACCAAGGTATGAATTTCGTTTCTCATAATTAATATATAATGTTGCATGAAAACTTAGGCTAGTTTCCATAAGATAGGCTTGAATATTTTGAATTGAAGAGGGTATGTGTTGGAATGATTGTGAAGTTGTTAAATGTGTAGATATGTGTTGTATGGTTGAGTTTGATGATGATTGTTGATGATGTGATATGTGATGATAAGTATTTGTGAGATTTGTGCTGGAGGCTATTACCGGTAAGTCTGGGTAAGTATGATGAATTAAGTTTGGTGTGGTTTGTGTTTGGAATGGTGATTATTAAGTTGTGATGATGATTGATGATGATTATTGAGTTTTGGTGATGTTTGATGTGTACAATGTGAATATTGTTGAGAAATAAGGATAAGAGTGATTTATGTAAGAGGCATGGTACATTAGGTATTGGATGATTCAGAAGTGATTGAATAGTATGTGATAATGTATGGGAGTGTTTGGTATTGACATGGTATGGCAAATTTGAAATTTAGTTTGAGAATTTTGGTAAAACTAGAGATTTTGTGTTTTGGATAAAAACTGATCTTTTGACCAACTTCGGCGGGTCATAACTTGGTTTCTGGATCACAAACTTTGTGAAACTTATTTTGAATGAAAATGGGTCTGTGAAGTTTATAACATTCGAAGAACGGATGAAAAATAGGTTTTAATGAAAATGTTATGCGCGTTTGAAGTTTAGGTCTAAAACCAGAATTTTGCAGAAGTTGCTGAAAAACCAGAAATTTTGGTATGTGTGCCCACGCACATTATTGTGCGCATGCACGGACCAAAGCATGTATTGAAGCTCGTGCGTACGCACATTATGATGCATACACACACTATGATGCGTACGCATAGGCTGGAAAATTCGGCTGGTGCGTGCGTATGCACAGTAATGATGCGTACGCACAAGTCCTATTTTTTTCACACAAAACTCAATTTTTAACCTTTTTTGACCTTCCCGACAGGGTTGTAAATTTCTGTAATCCCAGTGTAAGATTCGATAGCTTGTTTTTAGGATTCGTAATAAGAGAAAACATATTGAAGGTGTTCAATTGATATTAAGAAAAAATGGATTAAGTGTAATGAGGCGACGCTGATGAGGATTATGTGTGTGAGCAATGAATTTTGAGATGTAGAGTTATGATGGAGATAATTATAATAATGAGCATGATTAATGGTGATTGTGAGAATAATGCGAATGACTATGAGATTGAGATGTGATGACGAAAGTGATTATGATTACGAAAAGAGTTGATTGAGAGATAAGGAATTTAATATCAGTATTTGAGACACCTGGGTAGTAGCAAGGGTTGTGGTTCGTCCCACTTGCTCCGAATTGGTAATTGAGATGCCTGAGTAGTACGTAAGAATTGTGGCTTGTCCCACTTGCTCTGGGCTAATGTTTGAGACACTTGAATAATAGCAAAGATTGTGGCTCATCCCACTTGCTCTGGGATGAGTTTTCAAAAACCTGCCTGGGTAGTAGCAGCAGTAGTGATTCGTTCCACTTGCTCTGGGTTATGCAGATAGTAGCAATGGTTGTGGTTTAGTCTCACTTGCTCCGTGTTGTGGTGTTTTGTCCAAGGTTACCTACCAGACATGTCGGGTTTGGCTATATAACCAACAGATAATATCATCGGCCATAGCGCAAACATGCATCATATCCACTTGAATGTTTTGTTTGAATATGCTTTGTTTTGGCTTGCCTAATTGTTTAACTGTAATTAACTGCTACTTGTCCTGTCTGTTGTACTTGCAATCTATATTTGTATTTTTCTTGATTGTATTATATGTGTTTGCATCTGAGAGACCCCTCATGTGGTGGAGGCGTGATGAGGGTTGTTCCATCCGGTGTTTAGGAGATGTAAATGAAACGGAAGGTGAATAATTAGATTAGAACTAGAATTCTTTAGATAGATTACCGAGATTCCTGGTTTAGAAACAAATTTTAAGTTTGATTCTGAGTGTCAGAGTTCTAGGAATGCCTTTAGCTTTCCCGGGACCTTATATATTATCTATGAGGTCACTTTAACCATACTGAGAACCTCTGGTTCTCATTCCATACATATTTTACTATTTTTCAGATGCAGGTTGAGAGGCACCTTGTTGAGCATCTGGAGATCCTCTGTGCAAGCGAAGATTTCATTTTGGGTTGTTATGTATTTTACTTAGGCTATGTATATATGTATACATATTCTCCACAGTATATATTGTATTTTGTCCCTCTTAGAGGTTGACTTGGAGAACCAGATGTATTATCTAGTATTTTGAGATATCTTTTGGGTTATATATATATACTCTGGCTGGCCTTAGCTTCGCAAGTCGAGTCTGGAGTTTGATATCTGTGTCTTTTGGAATTCTAATCTTTATATATGCTTCATCTTTGCTTTCGATCTTGTTATTCCTTATACGTGTATCCGTACAAGTGTGATGCAATTTTCTGTTTCGATTTTGCTTAGTTTCTTCTTCAAGGCTCCTAGTTATAACTTTTTTTTCAACTATATTTATATATATCTTTTTATTTTAGAGGTCATAATACCTCACCACCTCTAATTTACAACTTAAGCATAAAGCTTTGTTTGGTAGGATATTACATATATCTTATTTTATTCATTATGTTTATTTTGTGTTAAGTGCTATCCTTCTTTTTTCTCAAGTTTTGTAGATATATCAAAAATATTTTTGAATTGATCCAAAGTTTGTTAAAACCTTAGAAGATCATCTTATAAATATGAGAATCTTAAGACCAGGTTCAAAATAATTCTAGGTTGTTTGTTAAAGCAACTTTTGTTCTTCATAACTTCCTTTCTCATTTTTGTTGACTTCTGAAGATGTTTTACCTCGTAAACAAAGAGTCACTAACAAATTTCGATGCATACAAGTCTTAAGACTTGATAAGTATTAATAGTTCATGTATCTCAAAAAAAATATTTGTGTAAGATTCAACTCCCTTCTCATGCATTATTTTACCTATTTCATCGTCCTCTTTGTATTATTTAGATGTAGGTTTAATTATTTCAAATTTTTTGTTGTTCTTTCAAATCAAACTATTAAGTTTGGGTTTGTAAGTGGTTCCTATTTTTGATATTTTTTGCATGGTTGTTCTTAATTTTTTTTATTGTTCTTAGTTTGCGTTTTGATTCTATTCCAATAATTATTGTGTTGAACTCTTTTATTTATTAAAATTAAGTGCTAGTAATGTTATTGATGGTGATAGTGGTTATGATAGTAAAAATGGTATATTGTTAGTGAAAATGGTGGCACTAGTGTTAGTTTTTGTTGTAGTAATAATGAGTTAATATTCAAATTTATTTCTGAAAGATAATCCATTCTTTATATTGATCTCCGAAATATTTTGTGAATCATATTAGTTCTAAAAAATATTCAATCGTAATTCTAATAGTCTTCTGTAAGTTAAATGATGATGTGTCATGTTAAGTATCACGTGCCATGATGACATGGTAGGCTAATACTACGTGCCATAAAATAATTGGTCAACCAATTATAACTATATCATCATACCACATGGCATTTAACGTGACACATCGTCATTTAATAGATAGAAAGACCGATTTGATTTACAGTTATATTTTTCAAGGACTACTAATATGACTAACAAAATCTTTTCGAGACCAATATTAGAAAATAGGTTATCTTTCAGAGATGAATTTAAATATTAGCCCTAATAAAAATGGTGGGTTGATGGCAACAGTGACATCAATGATAACTTTCAAATATAATAAATGGGTTGACTCATTATCCTTTTATTTTATATTTTAAATAATATTTTGACAAAAATGGTCATTTTAGGTCAAAAACTTTAAATAAATAATAATTTTTTAGTTAATAAGTTAGATTTTCAGATTAGATCATAGAAAATATTATCCAAAAGTGCTAATTTTTTTTAAAATAAAAAAATTTAAATGAGCCGCCCCATTTGACCCGCAGGCTCAGTCTATTTAACCTAAAATTTAAATAAACCTAATTTTAAAGGCAAAAATTCGCTCAATTAAACCGAAAAATGGACTGTTCTGATGAATTTGACTTATTTTGACAGCCCTAATAGTCGATAAAAAAAACTAACAATTTTCAGCTAATGAAATAGCTAACAATTCGTAATAAAAAGAAATGTTTAAAATTAAAAATAATAAAAAATATTCAAAACTCAAATTAAAAAATTTAGAATTTAAATAGGGCTAGAATTTAGGGTTTAGGATTTAGAATTTTTAGTTTAGAATTTAGAGTTTAGAATTTAATGTTTAGGGTTTAGAATTTAATATATGGAGTTTAGTGTTTAAAATTTAGAATTTAAGATTTTGAATTTAGGATTTAAAATTTAGGGATTAGAATTTAAGGTTTAGAGATTATGATTTAGGACTTAAAGTTTAGAATTTAGGGTGACCAATGATGGAGAAGAATGACAATAGTCGTAAAAAAATCGATAGTAGATCATTAAAAAAGTCGACGGCAGGTCATCCAAAAAGTTGGCAACTACAGTAGTGTCTGATGATGGCGATAGTGGCTAATGATAAAGATAAATAACTTATGGTGACAAATGAAATTATTATGTTAAAAAAAATATAAAAAACTGTAAATCGATATTAGACCTGTTTTTTTAAATAATGACTAATTTTTTGTTGATTACCTACAATAAATTAATGAAAGTCTAAGATTTATTTTTACCCAAACTTTTAATGTGATTAAATTGATTAGACATGTGATGATTTCATGCTTTTAAGATGTACATAATATATCTACTATATTATTATACACAATAGCAATGTTTAAAAAATCAAATCGATTATCGTACCATTTTAGTAATCGATTTACAAATTTAGAGGTTCAATCAATTTAACTGTGGTTCAAATGAAATAATTAAATTATAATAAAATAATATAAAAAATTATAAATAAATACGTAAAAATATAAATATAATATATTCTAATATAAATTTTAAAAATATATAAATTATAAATACAAAATTAACTAAAATTTTATAATTTCATGTAAGTAAAATAAAAGGGTTAAAGAAAAGAAAATGGCCAAAAATCAAGATATATATATATATAGAATAATAAAAAACAACTACAAAAATATTTATTAGTTTAATTATATTTTACTAAGTTTTTTATTTGAAAACAAATGTATTCTATATTCTTTAATTTTTAATATAAGTTAAATTACATGTATTATATTAATATATTAAAATAAGTATAATTTATTATGAAAAAAATGTTAACAGAAAACTAATCATGTAAATAAGAATAAAAAAAACTTTGCTTATTGGGCCTTTAAAGACCTAGTCCAAAACCATGTAATCCTAATATATCTTATAGCCTAAAGAATTCTAGTCCAAAAAAAACCTAAAGAATTAAAAGCCGTATGAGGGGATTGCACACATAGTTCCACCGCATGAGTACATCACATGGTTCCAAGTGGAGTGTTTCCTTTCTTCTTTTTCCTTAAAATCTAACCGCCACTATTTCTTGTTCACCTCACATCACATCACATCAGTGCATCACTTTAGTGTTTCTTCTTCCTTCCTTAGCATTTTGGTTTGGGTTTTCCGAACCAAGTAATGGCCCAAAAAGAAAGAAGTGATTATGGAACTGTTACGAAACGAGATGCGACGAAAATGACGATCGAATCATTTATGGCCTCTGGAGTTTTGAATTTCTGCTATTTTAATGTGATAATACGGATGAAAAATTACAGGAACAACAACAATATAATAAAGTGATTGTGAATTGTGATTTGGTTGTCCCCTTCTCAGACTCAAACCAAGCAGTTTAAACGGTATTTCAAAAATCGGTCGGATAATGATTCGGTCCAACAGATTGATTTTCGACGAAGGGACATGGCTCTATCCGGCCTCCCACTCCCAACCTCTATCAGCATCTGAGTTGAAGGTAACCGGCGTTGGGACGGAAGAGTGTGTGATCGAATTCGCTCCTAGTCCCTACTGCTATTGCTAGGAATGCTGTCCATATAACTCATTAAAATTCTAGATTTCAGGAATGGCCAACAAAGGAGAAGATGATGGGTAGCTAGTGGCTTTTGAAGCTGCTGGTGGATTCTCAGACCTATCAACACGGTACTTATTTACAAAAATGGATCCTTTTAATTTTTTTTAAAATAAATTATCATTTGTATCTATGAAAGATACAAACGCTGATAAATGTATCTATATAAGAATAAAACGACAATTATACTTATGGAAGATAGTTTTTATGTGCCAAGAATACCCTAACGGATCAATTGTGTAACTCCGGTACTCTTGGCACACGAAATCTACCATCCGTGATTATTATAATTGTCGTTTTATTTTTATATGGGTACATTTGTCATCTTTTATGGATATAAATGATAATTTATTCATTTTTTTAATAATTAAAGAAGTAAAGTATAATTTTTTACCATTAGTTGTTAAAGAAATTCATTTCCTCCATACACCACTATTTTATATATATATATATATATACATATATATCGGCTCACACAACAGTCTATCGGCTCAGCTCGCCCACGAATGCGGTTTCATTGCCATTTGCAACTCAACAAAGACGACATCTTCATTAAATGCATACAAGTTAATTTCTGCATTGGTTGAGTGTCTCTCTAAACTTTATTCGATTAGTATGTATTAAAAATACCTTTCTATCAATCTTAACTCTCCAAATTTTTTAACTTATATTTTTATAATAGAAATGTCTGGAACACTAAATCACTTAAAAAAAAAACAAAGAAACACCTGTATTGCTTTCAAAACTACCCTTTCTCTACTCTCATATATTCAATAATCTTATTGAAAAATTATCTCATATACCACTCGAAAAGTATGGAATATAGTATGTTAGCTACTAACAAATTTTATATTTGATGCTTGTCTTTAGTGAGTAACAAAATGTCGAAGTTATATATCCTTAAATTTAATAAAGAAAAGATGTAATTGACCCACTAAAAAAGAAGGATAGTAACGATCCAATTCCTAGCACGTCATGATCGTACTAAAAGTAATGTGTTACTAATCTGTTTTTTTTATTATCTATTTAATATTAAACCTTTATATCAATATTGTGTTTCAGGTTTTAAGAAAATTTTAAAAAATTTTATTTTTATTTAGTAAATCATATAGAAAAAATCTCCAAGTAATAATAATCACATAAATACTAATAATAATAAATGTTATACAAAAGAAATCAAATGAAACTCAGATACAACACATGTCCCTCTGTATAAAATAAAATTAAACGACAAGAACGAGGGGACTCTATGAAAGCAACTTAACTCATATATAGTTTTCACTATTCGTTTGCGATTTTATACTAAGTCTTCGAATTTGTGTCACTGAAAGGGTAAAAAATTTTGCGGTGAAAACAAACTACATGTTCTCAGCGGAGAATGAGAATGTCATAAAAGTAATGAATAAAATGCGAATAATTGACTTTACTCACTATTTTTATCAAATCCTTGAAAATACTTTTAGTTTTACTTTAGATAATTAATTACTTTCTTTAAATTTCTAAATCCAAAATAAATCTCAATCACAAAATTTATCATATTAACTATCTTTCAGCCACAAATTAATTTTCAATCACAACATTAGTTCTTAATCATCTCAATACATCCACAAACTAATAGCACAAGTAAGAGACTCAATTCAACACACAAACACGTCACAATAAGACAGACAACACAATCACAAAAAAAAAAAAGTAAACACAATCAAATGCAAATGCACAAACAATATGATACATGTCTGCCTAAGCAGGGTATGAGCTCACATGTCGATTTACATCCAACAGCCTGACATTACCTAGGAACAAGTCCCAGATATAGTTTTCCATTATGTCCTTCGTGCATAAGTGTTGGTGGTTAAGAATATCACTCCTTCGTGACTACCGGTAGTCACCACAAAGTTCAACGCCATAATATACGCATAAGGGGAAACAGTGATTCTCAGTTCATGGGCGTCCCCGAGATCAACATACAAACAAAATAGCAATTCTCAGTTTGTGGTGGGTTTTTTCCGAGATCAACACACAACAAAATAGCCCCGTGATCAACACACAACAAAACAATGATCATCAGTTCCTGAATTTCTCCGAGATCAACACACAACAAAACAACGATCCTCGGTTCACATAATTTTTTAGTTAAAAATCCTTATATTTTTATAAAAATTCAGACATAACCTCCCCTAAAAATGGACTTAAACCATCCTTATGGGTTTCTTCATTCTCAACAATTTACCAATTTTTCATCAGCAATTATCAAAATAATATATCCTCAAAAATATCTGATAATAGTACAAAAATCTATTCTTAAGTCTCATACCCAAAGCTGTCACCAAAACAGCCGCGGCGGGCTAACTTCCTTTCTATTATTAATATATTAAATGAACTCAGAATTGCGCATACGTTATGTCCAGGAAACCGTCTCGGACTAAGATTTCTAACAAACTAACCATCATAATTTTCTGATTACTCTAGCATCAGAAATAGAGGAAAAAACATAGCTGCTCTACAGTATTTAAAAAGAGAAAAACTGTAAGAACCAGAATTAATTAACTGCTTAATTAATTAATTTAATTGTCCAAAATAGGTTCCCAAAATTTAGAATATTAATTAAAAATATAAATATGATATTTGGACTCAGTAGATTTTTCTGAGTTGGAAAATGTAATTTTCTGTGGAAAATTGCGTAAAAACGCGTACCGGTAAATTAGTCGCCAATACCAGCTTAAATTTGTTCGGTACTATGTGAGAGCAATAAAAACTGTAGAAAACTTAGAAAAATAATTAAATTTGAAAACCGGGTGCTAATTCTAAAGGTTTGGCCCAAAATTAGGCCAAACGGGTCAAAAATGCTAACGGAGTTAGACCGGGCCCAAGTTGGACCCAAGTCCAACATATAAATACATAATTAAGTGGTCATTCCAGCCACTTTCAAACACAAACCAGCAGCAGCAACGTTAATTGAGAGAGAAGAGAGCAGGGGTTTTAAAATACTATTCACTTCATCACTCTTTCGATCATAACTCGGGCTACGTTGCTCCGATTCGCGTGCCATTTGTAGCTACGCGAAGCTCTCGCCGAGCCTGTCACTTCTAGCTAGGTATTTTGGTAAGCTTCTCAAAAATTCTTGCCCAATTCTCAGCCATTGTAAATTTCAAAATTTTAGGTTTGGTTTTTGAGAGATTTTTGTGATTTTAGGTGCACTTTAGCACTTGATTGCTATTGGGTTTTGCTCCTAAATTTGCTGGGTAAGGTAAGCTTGCTCTTATTCCTTGTGAATTTGTGTACTTAGAAACCCTAGGTATTGATTTGTGGTAAATTAATGTGTATAGCTTGGAAAAATTTGATTGTTGATGCTTGTTGGAGTTGACTGGTGATTTGTTGGTAATTGGGGGCTTGATTTGGATTCAACTTGGTATATTGTGCATATTGTAAATCGGCCAAGGAATCGTTTTAGTTTTTTCTATGTAATATATAATATTTCTGGACACTTATGCTAGTGGACCTTAGGATAGAATTGAATTTAGTTGTTAACAGTTGTTAAATTGATAATGTGTGATGATATTAATGCTTGTGATGGTTTTGATGACTTGTGATGGAAATTGTTGATGTTGAGGTTGAATTATTGTAATTATGATAATATTTAATATGGTATGATAAACGATGCTTATAAGTGGTGAGATTGTGTTAAAGTTGTTAATATTGAAATATTGATGTACAAATTGTGGAATTATTGATTTTAGGGAGGAGCAATTGATTGATATAGGTGTTGAATTGGTTGAATTGTGATGAAAGGTAAAGTAAAGCATTTAGAAGTGTTTTATGGTAAAATTGAATAAGCTTTGACTTGGTTTGGTTGTGAATTTCGGAAGTTTGAGAACCTAGCTGATTTTGGTAAAAACCAATTTTTGGTGAATTTTGACGGATCATAACTTGAGGAAAATAACTTGAAATTTATCTTAAATTAAAGTTCATTTAAAGATCTTTAAATTGATATAAAGTTTGAGAAAAATAGATTTTTGTAGAGGAAGTTATGAACGTTTAAAGTTTAGTGTTTAAAATTGAATTCTGCAACTTTAAAAATTTTCTAAATCTGGTGAAGGTCGCATACGCGACACAGTGCACGCGACGTGACCAACCTATTCGGGTTGGGCATCATGCGTACGCGGGCACTGCATGGATACGCGAGCCAGTATAATTTTCACCCTTGCGTACGCGAACTTTAACACGTGACGCGAGCAACCCATTTGGGTTGGGACACTCACGTACGTGAGCAGGGGGTTGCGTACGCGACTACCCTTTTTTCAATAGCATGCGTACGCGAGACAAAGGCTTGCGTACGCGAGCCCCCTGTTTTGCTGAAAAATTATTTTTCTTCGTTTTTAAGGGTTCTCTAACTTTCTAAACTTCCTTCAAATGCTGTTTAAGAGTACTATCTAGTAATTAGGTTCTAATATTACTAAAGATAAGGTAGTGACTTATTTTAGTGAATCTACGCGAATTTAGAAGACAGAGACTTACGTTTCTAGAGTACTGAGGATGGATTAGTTGAGTGAGATGGTAGAGTACTGTAATGACGATTGATATGATAAATTGTGGAGTTATGGATTTGGTGATGGTTGAGATGAGTCTAGGACTCGGAGTGGAATGATGGCTTTACTGAGTACTGAAAATGATTTCTGAAAACCACTGTTATATTATTTTATACTGATATTCTTGAGACGCTATGCGCCTGGCAGGTGATGAGGGAAAAAACGATTCCACACAAACTCACCGGCAAGTGTACTGGATCGCATCAAGTAGTAATAACTCACAAGAGTGAGGTCGATCCCACAGGGATTGATGGATTGAGCAACTTTAGTTAGGTGATAAATTTAGTTAAGCGAATAGTTGATGATTTGAGTGAAACTTGATTAACAAACGTAAAATTGCAAGGAAATAAACGAGAGAATGAAAATTGGCTAAATCTTAAAGTGCAGAAGAAGTAAATTGCAGAAACTTAAAGTGCAAGAAAGTAAACAAGCTGAAACTTAAACTTGGAAGAAAGGTAAATGACTGAAACTTAAAGTGCAAGAAATGTAAATTGCTGAATCTAAATTGATAGGAGACTTAAATTGCATGAAGAATAAAGGGATTTGGGTACTGGGATTTCAAAATTAAGCTGAAAATGTAAATTAAAGAAAATCAGAGAACTATGAGATGAAGAGATTCAGATCAGGGTCTCAATAGCAAAACAAAATAGCAAATTGCAGATGAATTCAAAATAGCAAGGATACTTAGATCAATTCTGAAATCCTAAAGAAAAATTGACAAATTCAGTTAAGTAACAAAAACAGAAAGAAAGCCTAGAGCTCAATTGCTCTCTTGTCAAAACAGAAAAGATTAGATTGAAGAGGAAGGAAAATGAAACTTCGAAGAAAAGGAAAACCCAGATCTGATCTCAAGCTCTCAAATTCTAAAAAGAAAATTACAAGAGAAAAAGAAAAGTAAAAGAAAAGTGTGAAGTGATGATTTGGACTTTTGTGTGGTTTAGAATTCACAATAAATTCTCGTTGCGAGTATAGTTTCTAAACCAAGCAATAATCCTTTCATACAAAAAATTGTTTGTTACAAGTAACAAACCCCTAAATTTATAAATCAAAGTATTGAACCTCGGGTCGTTCTCCCTAGGAATTGTAACAAAGTGTCTTGTTATTGGTTATGAGTTATAATTGGGGTTTTTGGATGAGAAACATGAAAAGTAAATGATAAGGAATTTCAAATAACAACTAAAAGGGTCTTGGCAAAGGTTGGTGGTCAATGATCTCTATCCTTATCACTAACCACAACATGAGAATTGGCAAGGATCAATCCCACTAAGTTAACCCCTAACTAATAGTAGAGGAAAGTCAAGCGAGCTATATCAATCTAAGTCCATAAGTCCTAGTTCTCCACCAATTCAATTAGTAAGATCTAGAGTTAATGGCTCCCAATCGTCAATCACTTGGACATTAGTAACTCAAAAGTTCCTAAGTTACCTTCCCAAGCCAAGAACATAAAATTCTATTCTAAAATCTAACCAAGCATTTTATCAAACGCTTGGAAGGCATAGAAGGAAAGCATAGTAAATTGCAAGAATTAAAGGAATCTACAACTACAAAAGTAAGAGATTAACAATAGAAAAGTAAACTCATAACTAGAAAAAGCATTTTAACAAGCACATAGAAGGCAATAAAAGTAAACAACATGAATTGTAAGAATTAAAGAGAGATCTAACTAGAATAGCAAGAGATCAACAATAGAAAAGGAAGACAATTATGAAACAACAAAGAACTTACCAATTGCATTGAAGAAGAAATGTAGATCTACAAAAGAAAGTTCATAAACTACAACTAACAATACAAAGAAATTACAAGAGAAGAAGAATTCTACAATCTACAAGAGAACAATTGAAGATGAAAGAGGAAAATTAAGAGAGAAGAAAAAGAAGTAGATCTAGATCTAAAACCTACTCCTAATTCTAGAGAGAAGAGAGAGCTTCTCTCTCTAAAACTAACAAAAGCATAATAAAACTAAAATAAAACTAAACTAATGACTAGATGTCTCATCCCTCTTCAATTCTTGGGTCAAATAGCATCATAAATGAGTTGGATTGGGCCCACAAGGCTTTAGAATTCGCTAGCCACTAATTTGCTTTTAATGAATCACGTGCAAAATCAGCACGTACGCATACATGCCGCGTGTGCGCCCCCTAAACGTGATGTAACTATAGCAAATCTTATATCATTTCGAAGTCCCGGATTTTAGCTTTCCAACGCAACTGGAACCGCATCATTTGGACCTCTGTAGCTCAAGTTATGGTCGATTAAGTGCGAAGAGGTCGGCTTGACAGCTTTTGCGATTCCTTCATTTCTTCATGAGTTCTCCATTTTTACATGCTTTTCCTTCATTCTCTTGATCCAATCTTTGCCTCATAAATCTGAAATCACTTAACAAATATATTAAGGCATCTAATAGAATCAAAGGTAAATTAGATTTAGCTATTTTAAGACCTAAAAACATGTTTTCACTCTTAAGCACAATTAAAGGAGAATTTACAAAACCATGCTATTTCATTGAATAAATGTGGAAAAAGATGATAAAACCCTCTAAATTCAACACAAGATAAACCCTACAAATGAGGTTTATGATGAAGTAAAAGTCCTGTTTAAGTCAAATTTGATCCTATTTATACACTTTCTATTTTCAGTCATTGAGCAATTAGAATGGGCTTTTGGGTTGGCCTTGAATGAAAGTGGGTTGGGGTGCATTGTAGCTCCTTCCAGTAGAGCGCTCCGTGCATGAAATGAGAGGTACGTTCATTCCTTGTGTGCTCCTTTCACGTGCGCAACTCCTTCTACTAGCGCTCCCTTAGTGAACGCTACGTTCACTCACCAAGCGCTGCACCATTTGGTGCGCGAGTTTCCTTGACCAGTGCTCTCCTAGTGGGCGCTACGTTGGTTCCTTGAGCGCTACCTATGCGTATGGATAGCACGAGCTTCCTCCCCCAAACTTGAAATTCACGAAAAAGTTAACTTAGTGAGCGTGGCGCTCACTTTGGAAGTGAACGCTACTCCAAAATGTTGCTGACCGTGGCCTTCTCTTTATGAACGTAACTCTTCCCTGATTTGCCTCCTCCTTTCTTCATTTCTTCACCTACAAGCAACCAAACAAGCAATCAAAGTCTCACCAAAATCACAAGTCCTTGCATCATTCATAAAATCAATTAATTATAGCATAAACCTTATGATTTTCTGTAAAATAAATGATGTTTGATTGATTCAAAATGATCATGAAATTCCACTCTAATCACTTACTTATTGTGCAAGAAAGTGCGTAAAACCTAATGAAACAAGTAAAAAATACTTGTAAAACTAGCATAAGATGATTTGTCATCACAACACCAAACTTAAATCTTGCTTGTCCCCAAGCAAGCACTAAATATGAGAAGAAATGAAATAAAGCAGAGAAGCATATATGCCCTTATTTAGCAGGTAATTGAATTCGGACCATGGGGTTTTATGCAGACAAAATGCAGCTCAATTATTCTTTGCTGATAGATATGAAATGTCTCTTTGAGGATTCACTGAGTTGCTGTTATAATTCCTTGCTCTTTTATTGATCCCTGTTAGATTTTTCCTTCTTTCTTTTGCTTAGAAACTTATTTTTCAATGATAGCTCAGTGTCAAGTGTCGCAGCAGCCTTTTGGCTCAATTTTTCTTAACACCTCTTCACTACAGACACTTGGCTCACAATTCTTCTTAGAAATATTGATGCCCATCACCTCTTTGCGTCACTAAATGCTTTGTAACTATGTTGCTCTTGATAATAGACTTTCGGTTGGTAATCCCGGATTAGTTAATCCAAGTTACCAAGTTTTAAAAGACTCCTCAGAACCTAATTGTCCAAGCATATCCTAGTACAAGAAGCACCACAGGCATATGTCCTAAGGTCCAAGCTATTGGTGTCTAGCCTTATTATTTGTTTCTTTCATTCTTGTTGCCAATCCTTGGCTTTTCTTTTCTTTTTCTTTCTTACTTTTCTTTATTTTCCAGGGATGTTCATTAATTGGAGGTTTTATAATAGCCACTTAGTTCACACTACAAAAGACATTCTATTCTACAGCTTTTATTATTGAGCTTATCATCTAATCAAGCAATTACCACCACTGAACTTTATTCTAATTCCTACTACATTGGACAACCACTTTTTTATTTCAAACATTTTCTCTTATTGATGCAAAAGGGAAACAAGACAAAATTTAATGCAGATGAAGATGAAGACAAGCATTAAAACTAGTGCAATTAACAGACATCCAAATTTGCACTATTTGAACTAAACATCAAGGTAAACAACAGCTTCTCATTCAGAACATTTCAAAGCAGAGTGAATTTTGTGACAATACAACCTCTCAGGGGTATCTTGCAGCTTTCCTTTTATCATCATCATCTTTTACTTTTGCATTTCCCTTGGTGATGATTCTTTTAAGAGGCTGAGTGTCTTTTCTGCATAATTATTGGAAGTTGCTTATTTTTCCAAGCACTTAGGCAGATGGTTAGCATTCAGGAATTATTGTAGGTTCTTGAACTTACTTTGGTGAGGGAACACCACACTTAGTCCCTTGCTGCTGTCTATGATGCATCAGTTACATGAAACCTTGTGCTTTTGCTAAAAGTAATAAAACTAAAAACTAGAAAACAGACAATGGTTTAGTGGTTTCCCTAATTGCTTGGAGCTAGTAACCATTTATGCAGAGGGTTGAAATGTGTTTTTAAATGAGATTTTTGGTGGAACACCAAACTTAGCATCCTTTATTCTCCCTTAAATTATTTTAGTGTGCAACACCAAACTTAGCTCCTTGCAATACAAATAAGTCTACTTAACCTTTTTATTGAAATAGTTTAGGAAAAGAAAATCACCTCTGGTTGAGTTGCCTCCCAACAAGCGCTCTTTTAATGTCACTAGCTTGACATCCTTCATTCTTGCTCAACTTAATTTCTAAATCTCCTTCTCTTTGTCCCAAAGGCCTCCTAAATAATGCTTTGCCCTGTGACCGTTTGCTGTGAAATTGTTCTTTGTTGCTTCATCTTGGAGTTCAAGGCTTCCATAAGGGAGAACCTTTGTCACCAAGTAGGGGCCAGTCCATTTGGACTTGAGTTTGCCTGGGAAAACTTTGAGCCTGGAGTTATACAAGAGTACTTGCTGTCCTGGTTTGAACTCCTTCTTTGATATCCTTTTGTCATGCCATCTCTTAGCTTTTTCCTTGTATATCTTAGCATTTTCATAGGCTTCCAGTCTAAACTCATCCAATTCATTTAGTTGCAGTAGCCTCTTCTCTCCAGCTGCTTGAGAATCAAGGTTGAGGAGTTTAGTTGCCCAGAAGGCTTTATGCTCAAGCTCTACAGGGAGGTGCAAGACTTGCCATATAATAACTCAAAAGGAGACTTTCCAATAGGAGTTTTGAATGCTGTTCTATATGCCCAGAGAGCATCTTCTAATTTTCTGGCCTAATCCTTTCTTGTGTTCCCCACTGTTTTCTCCAAAATCCTCTTCAACTCCCTATTTGCAAGCTCAGCTTGGCCATTGATCTGTGGGTGATATGGTGTGGCTACTTTATGCATCACCCCGTATTTGTGAAGTAGTTTCTCCATCTGTTTGTTGTAAAAATGACTACCACCATCACTGACAAGACCCTTAGGCACTCCATATCTAGTAAAAATGTGCTTCTTAAGGAATTGAAGGACAATTTGTGCATCACATGTGGTTGTTGCCATGGCTTCCACCCACTTTGAGACATATTCTACTGTCATAAGTATGTATTTCAAAGAATATGAAGGTGGAAAAGGGCCCACAAAATCTATGCCCCAAAGATCAAAGAGTTCTACCTCCAAGATGTAGTTCTGAGGCATCTCATTCCTTCTTGTTAATCCTCCAGCTCTTTGGCACTCATTGCATTGATGAACAAACTCTCTAGCATCCTTGAATATGTTTGGCCAATAAAATCCGCTTTGAAGTACATTGGCTGCTGTTCTTTCTGGCCCAAAATGTCCACCATAAGCTGAACCATGACAATGCCATAGTATGTCTCTCATCTCACTCTCAGGAACACATTTCCTAATCATTCCATTTGGACACCTCCTAAATAAGAATGGTTCATCCCATAAGAATTTCTTGGCCTCATTGAGCAGATTCTTCACTTGTTGCTTGGTGAATTCTTGGGGAATCTTCCTTCCAACCTTGTTGTTTGCAATATCTGCAAACCAGGGAGCTTGTTGGATTTGTAAAAGGTGTTCATCTGGGAATTTTTCATTCACTGGTTGTGGTGTATCTTGGTTAGCTTCTTGTGATAGTCTTGACAAATGGTCTGCCACTTGGTTCTCATTCCCTTTCCTATCTCTCACTTCAATGTCAAATTCTTGTAGCAGTAACACCCACCTAATAAGCCTTGGATTTGAATCCTGTTTAGACATGAGATACTTGAGATTAGCATGATCAGTATATACTATAACCTTTGAACCAATCAAGTATTGTCTAAATTTATCAAATGCATATACAATTGCCAAGAGCTCTTTCTTAGTGGTGGTATAATTTTTCTGTGCTTCATTCAACACCTTGCTAGCATAGTATATAACATGATGCAGCTTGTCTTTCTTTTGCCCCAATACAGCACAAATTGCAAAGTCACTTGCATCACACATAAGTTCAAAAGGCAATTTCCAATCTAGGGGTGTGATGATTGGTGCTGTAGTGAGTTTTTTTTAAAGTTTCAAAGGCATGCTTGCAATTGTCATCAAAGATGAAAGGATTATCAATCACTAGCAAATTGCTTAGTGGTTTTGCTATTTTTGAAAAATCTTTGATGAATCTCCGGTAAAAACCAGCATGTCCAAGAAAACTTCTTACTGCTTTCACATTAACAGGTATAGGAAGCTTTTCAATGATTCTATTTTTGCTTTGTCAACTTCTATACTTTTGCTTGAAACCTTATGCCCAAGAACTATCCCTTCAGGAACCATGAAATGGCATTTCTCCCAATTCAATACCAGATTAGTTTCTTGGCATCTTTTCAAAACAAGAGTTAAATGATGCAAGCAGGTGTCAAATGAATTGCCAAAGATAGAAAAATCATCCATGAAGACTTCTAAAAATTTTTCCACCATGTCAGAAAATATAGAAAGCATACACCTTTGAAAAGTTACAGGGGAATTGCATAGCCCAAAGGGCATCCTTCTGTAAGCAAAGACTCCAAATGGACAGGTGAAGGAAGTATTTTCTTGATCCTTGGGATCCACCACTATTTGATTGTATCCAAAGTACCCATCCAGGAAGCAATAATATGCATGGCTAGCCAATCTTTCAGCATCTGGTCGATGAAAGGGAGAGGAAAATGATCTTTCCTTGTAGCATCATTCAGTCTTCTATAATCGATGCACATTCTCCACCCCGTCACTATCCTTGTGGGAATGAGTTCATTCTTCTCATTGAAGATGACAGTCATGCCACCTTTCTTTGGCACTACTTGTACTGGACTCACCCAAGAGCTGTCAGAGATTGGGTATATAATTCCAGTATTCCATAGCTTCATCACTTCTTTTTGAACCATCTCCTTCATGGTTGGGTTAAGCCTTCTTTGGGGTTGAACTATAGGCCTTGAATCTTCGTCCAGTAGAATTTTGTGCATACAGATGGCAGGGCTTATGCCCTTGATATCATCAATCGTCCAACCCAAGGCTGTCTTGTGAGCTTTCAACACTTCAATCATCTTTGTTTCTTCTTCTATGTTTAAAGAAGAATTTATGATCATAGGCAGGGCCTCTGCTTCTCCAAGAAATACATACTTGAGATGAGGGGGATTTGGCTTTAACTCTTGTTTTGGCCTCTCCTCTGTCTTACGTTCAGAGGAGATTTCTGCTACTTCCTCTTCTATGAAATCTTGTTCTACTTCTATTTCCTCTTCTTGTTCCTCCTGGTTGTTGGCCTCAAGTAACCCCCTCTCTACTTCTTCCAATATTTCCACTCTCATATGCTTTTCTTTCTCAGAGGGGTATTGCATGGCTTTAAAGACATTGATGATCATCTTTTCATCATGCACTCTAAGTGTCATTTCACCTTTCTCTACATCAATTATAGCCCTTGTTATGGCTAGAAAGGGCCTCCCCAAGATGATTGAGCTATATCCTTCTTCCTCCATGTCTAAAATGACAAAGTCAGTAGGAAATATGAATTCTCCTACATTCACTAACAAATTCTCCACAACTCCATTAGGTATTTTGAGCGATCTGTCAGCCATTTAAAGTGATATTCTATTGGGTTTGACTTTATCTATTGCAAGCTTCTTCATCAGTGAAAGTGGCATTAGATTGATGCTGGCACCTAGGTCACAGAGAGCTTTTTCCAAGATTATATTGCCTATGGTGCATGATATGATAAAACTCCCAGGATCTTTGAGTTTGGGTGGGAGTCTTTTTTGAATCAATGCACTGCATTCTTGTGTTAAAATCACCGTTCCTTCTCATTCCAGCTTCTCTTCTTGTTGATGAGCTCTTTGAGAAACTTAGCATATAGAGGCATCTGCTCCAATACTTTAGCAAGTGGGATGTTGATCTCCAGTTTCTTAAAAACTTTCAGGAATTTGGGAAATTGTTGATCCTTAAGCTCCATTTGCAATCTTTGAGAATATGGCAGAGGAGGAGTGTAAGGCTTCACTTCTTTCCTCTGTTCTTGTGAATGTTCCTCAATAGCCTGCTTTCCCTTCTTTGAAACTAGTGGCTGTTCCTCTTTCTCCTTGAGCTTCTCTTGGTCTTGCTTGTCTTTTTCTCCTACTTGCTTCTTGCTGTCAATATCATTCTCTACAAGCTTCTTGTTAGCTTCTTTGCCATTCTCCAAGGTTCTTCCACTCCTTAATTGGATTGCTTTGCATTCTTCTTTGGGATTGGGAATGGTGTCACTTGGTAATGCATTGGGTGCTCTTTCAGCCACTATTTGCTTGGACAATTGGCCAATTTGCCTCTCTAGATTCCACAGTGAAGCTTCATGGTTCTTATGGGCCAATTCTTGATGCTTGATCATTTTTTTCATCATTATCACCAAGTTGGAGATCCTTTGAGATTCTTGGGGTAGTTGTGGTTGATTATGGGATGTTGAGGGTGGATGATAGTTATTTTGGTTAGTGGATGGGTTGTTGGGTGGATAGTAGTTGGGTTGGGATTGATTGTTTTATGGTTTTCTGTATTGGTTTTGGTTAGTGTTTTGATGGTTTTCATGGTTTGTGTTTTTGGAATTGTTCTGGTTTGAGTTTCTCTGCCAAGGCCGCTGGTTTTGGTTGTCTCCCCACTTCAAATTGGGATGATTCCTCCAGGATGAGTTGTAGGTATCTCCATGAAATTCATTCTGACCAGCACCTTGATTGTGCATATAGTTAACTTGCTCTTGCTGCTGCTCTTCATAGTTTTCCTCATTTTGCCCCCACCCAGCTGGTGGTTGATTTGTAGTGTTCACTGCGGCTACTAGAAGATCATCAATCCTTTTGGCCATCATCTCCATTTGCAGCTGGATCTATTGATGCATCACTTTGTTTTGAGCCAAAATGGTATCCACACCTTCCAGCTCCAATACACCCTTCCTTTGAGCTGGTTGGCGTTGCCTTTGATGAGCATAGAAGTATTAATTATTTATCACAGTGTCTATGAGATTTTGGGCTTCCTCAGCTGTCTTCATGAGCTGCACTGAACCTCCAGCAGAATAATCCAAGGCCTCTTGAGCTCTCAGTGTCAATCCTTTATAAAAATTCTGAAGTTTATCCCATTCATTGAACATCTCTAGGGGGCACTTCCTGATCAATGCTTTGTATCTTTCCCAGGCCTCATAAAGTGACTCTCCATCCATTTGAGTGAAGGTTTGTACCTCTGTCTTCAATCTTATGATCTTCTGAGGTGGATAGAATTTAGCTAGAAATTTGCTCCCTAGATCCTCCCAATTGTTGATGCTTTCTTTTGAAAATGCCTCCAACCATTGGGCAGCTTTATCCCTTAATGAAAATGGGAATATCAGCAACTTATAGATGTTTGGATGTACACCATTTGTCTTCACTGTGTCACATATCCTCAAAAAAGGTGGATAGGTGCTGGTTTGGATCTTCAAGTGGACCTCCTCCATAGGAACAATTATTTTGCACCAGAGTAATGAGTTGAGGCTTCAATTCAAAGTTGTTTGCATTAACATTTGGAGTAAGTATGCTACTCCCACAGTGTCTTGCAATGGGGAAGGTGTAGGAAGCTAAAACTCTCCTTTGAGTCTGGCCATTGTTATTAGCCACCTCTTCTAGTGGATTAGGGGCATTCTCTTCCATTTCTTAATTTTCTTCCTCTGATTCCTCTTCTTCAACAACTCCCTTCTCTCTTGCTTCTCTTCTCGATCTCAAGAGTGTTCTCTCTGGCTCAGGATCAAAAGATGTGGATTCACCTCTTCTTTCTCCTGACATAAAACACACAAAAAACCAAAAACCAAAAACAATTCACTCTACTGCTAGAGTGAGGTTAATGTTAACTTAAACAAAAACTCAAACAGTTAGTGTGCTTGACAAAAATAAAGAAAAATGATTAATTTAGATTATCACCCTACTTAATCATTGTCAATCTATATCAATCTCCGGCAATGGCGCCAAAAACTTGATGAGAAAAAAAACGATTCCACACAAACTCACCGGCAAGTGTACCGGGTCGCATCAAGTAGTAATAACTCACAAGAGTGAGGTTGATCCCACAGGAACTGATGGATTGAGCAACTTTAGTTAGGTGATGAATTTAGTTAAGCGAATAGTTGATGATTTGAGTGAAACTTGATTAACAGACGTAAAATTGCAAGGAAATAAACGGGAGAATGAAAATTGCCTGAATCTTAAAGAGCAGAAGAAGTAAATTGCAGAAACTTAAAGTGCAAGAAATGTAAATTGCTTAATCTAAATTGATAGGAGACTTAAATTGCATGAAGAATAAAGGGATTTGGGTACTGGGATTTCAAAATTGAGCTGGAAAATGTATATTGAAGTAAATCAGAGAACTATGAGATGAAGAGATTCAGATCAGGGTCTCAATAGCAAAACAGAAATAGCAAATAACAGATGAATTCAAAATAGCAAGGATACTTGATGACAAGTCATCTTAGCCTAGTTTCACTAGTCTTTTTCCTTTGTTTTCATTTAGTTTTATGCACTTTCTTAAGCCATAAGTAAGCCAATTGGGTTGAAGTTCATGTTTCCTTTGATTCAATCAACCAGGGATAAATTGATGCATTTTCATGAGTTTTTGTTCCATAATTGCTCATGTGACAAGAAGAAGAACAACTCTCATGATTATGGCATAGCTTTGATACAATTGTTGATTGATGATAGGTGGAATAAAGCTTGGAAGAAGGTTGCAAGAATGGGCTTGAAAAGAGGGATCAACGTTTGAGCTGACGTTTGCCTCAAACGTTAACTCAAACGTGAGAAGCAGCTGAAGAACACCCCTGGATGTCGTAAACGTTTGCGCCAACGTTTGCCTCAAACGTTGAGGCAAACGTTGGCTGAAGAAGAAACAGGGGAAGGAGCCAACGTTTGTGCCAACGTTTGCCTCAAACGTGAGGTCAAACGTTGGCGCCAAAAAGAAGAGAAATAGCACTCCTGGGCACAGCAACGTTTGAGCCAACGTTTGCCTCAAACGTGAGGTCAAACGTTGGCTACATTTTGGCAAGAAAGAGCATGGAAGAGCACCTTTGATTGATGGGTTAGATGAGCTACGTTTGCACCAACGTTTGCCTCAAACGTTGGGCCAAACGTTGGCCAAAAAGGGAGCCTGGGAAGACCCACGTTTGAGCTCACGTTTGACCTCAAACGTTGGCTCAAACGTGGATGACAGCAAATGGACTATCTGCATAATGCCTCACACAAGGGACGTTTGAGTCAACGTTTGCCTCAAACGTTGACTCAAACGTGAATGGTTCATGGCTTGGTTCACAAATGGATTTCTTCCCAACACCAAGAACAATCAACGGAGGCTATTATCAACCCAATTCCATCAAGACTAAAGGCCCAATTCAAGGCTTAATGATCATTTGAAGAAAGTGTATAAATAGCTTAGGATTTGAAGTTTTAGAGAGTTTTTCTTTTTAGAGTTTTCTTTAAGAATTTTCATAGTATTCATAGTAGAGAGCTTTTGGGTTTTGAGCTGTTTGGAGATTCGGAGTCTTGGGGAAGGAGAATTGAATTCTCTTCCTCTTAGTTTTCTTGTTTTTCAATTTCATCTACACTTGTCTTGAGTCTTGGGTGATAAAGAATTGAGGAAATTCTGTCTCAATCTCACCTTGAGATCTCTCTGTTTTTCTTACTGCAGCTTCTGGAAAATTGAACTTGGATTTACATTTCTACATTGCTCTCTTCTTTAATTTGGCATTTGCTCTCTAAATTTGGATCTAAGAAGGCATTGAGATCTAGACTTAGTTATCTAGTCTCTTGGGTCCTGAGATCTATTGGTTTCCATTTTAATTTCCTTGTTTAATTACTACACCAAGTTTATTTTCCTTTTAGTTTTGAGATCCGGTTCAACTAATTACATCAACTACTCTTCATTCTGTTAAGTTTTGCTTTTCCCTATTTAATTCCTGCAGATCCAATTCCCATTCCCCTTTTATTTTTCAAGTCATTTATATTTCTTGCACTTTAAGTTTCTGCAATTTACATTACTTGCACTTTAAGATTCAGCTCTTTTTCTTTTTGCTCCCTTTAATTTCCTGCAAATCACCCACTCCCCTTTACATTCTATGTAATTTAATTCCTGTCAACACAATTTCACACAATCAACACTTGTTTGCTTGACTAATTCAACCACTAAACTAAAGTTGCTCAATCCTTCAATCCATGTGGGATCGACCTCACTCCCGTGAGTTTTATTACTTGATGCGACCCGGTACACTTGCCGGTGAGTTTTGTGTCGGATCGTTTTCCGCACATCAAGTTTTTGGCGCCGTTGCCGGGGATTGAATAGATTGACAATGATTAAGCGAGGTGGTAGTTTAGATCAAGCACTTTTTCTTTAATTTTGACTAACCTACTAACTGTTTGAATTTTTGCTTAAGCTAACTAAAACTTCATTCTAGCAATAGATTGAAGTATCACTGGTTGTGTGTTTCTCTTGTTTTGTTTGTATGTCAGGTACAGGGAGAGCTACTCCTATCTTATCCGAAGCTGACCAGAGGACTCTCAGGAGATTAAGAAGAGCTGAAAGAGGGAAAGGTATTGTTGGAGAGGAAGAATCTGAGGAAGAATACCACGAGATGGAAGGAGATCCATCTAATCCCAATCCACCACAGAGGAGAGTGTTGGCCTCCTACACTTTTGCAAATCCCAGACATTGTGGAAGCAGCATCTTAACTCCCAATGTCAATGCAAACAATTTTGAGCTAAAACCACTACTCATTACACTTGTCCAGAACAATTGTTCCTATGGAGGCAGCCCATTGGAAGATCCCAACCAGCATTTATCTACCTTTTTAAGGATTTGTGACACTATCAAATCCAATGGCGTGAATCCTGAAACTTACAAGCTTCTGTTGTTCCCGTTCTCATTAAGGGACAAGGCTGCACAATGGCTTGAAACTTTTTCCCAAGGAAGTATCACTAGTTGGGATGATTTGGTGACTAAATTTCTAGCCAAATTCTACCCACCCCAAAGGATCATCAGGCTGAAAACTGAGGTGCAGACTTTCACACAATTAGACGCCGAATCCTTGTATGAAGCATGGGAGAGGTACAAAGCCTTAATCAGAAAGTGTCCTCCGGAGATGTTCAATGAATGGGATGTGCTGCAGAATTTCTATGAAGGCCTAACATTGAAATCTCAAGAGGCATTAGATCACTCTGCTAGAGGTTCATTACAACTGATGAAAACTGCTGAGGAAGCCCAGAATCTTGTGGACATGGTGGCCAACAATCAATATTTCTTTGCTCATCAAAGAACCCGCCAACCATCACAGAGAAAGGGGGTACTAGAACTGGAAGGAGTAGACTCCATTTTGGCTCAAAACAAGATGATGCAACAACAAATTCAACAACAGTTTGAATAAATGGCCAAAAGGATTGACAGCCTTCAAGTAGCAGCTGTGAACACAAGCCACCCATCAACTGTATGGGTGCAGAATGAAGAAAGCCAAGAAGAGCAACAACAGGAGCAAGTGCAGTACATGCATAACTAAAACTCTGGACAGAATGAAGTTTATGGTGATACCTACAATCCTTCCTGGAAGAATCACCCCAACCTTAGATGGGGAGATAATCATAACCATAACCAACAGCCATGGCAAAGAAACACAACCCAAAATAACCCAAAGAACAACTAGCAAAACAACCAAAATTCATTCAGAAAACCGCAAAGCACTTACCCCAACTCTAACCATTATCCAACCCATAACCAACCCATCAACCAAAACACCTATCATCCACCACCCACATCTCACAACCAACCACAAGCATCACCAGAATCTCAAAGAATCACTAACCTGAAAATCTTGATAGACAAAATGTGGAAACACCAAGAAATGACGGCCAAGAATCAAGAAGCTTCTATCAAGAACATGGAAAGACAAATAGGCCAGCTCTCTAAACACTTTGCAACAGAGAGACCATCAAGTTCACTACCAAGTGACACAATTCCAAATCCTAAGGAAGAGTGCAAGGCAATACAGTTAAGAAGTGGGAAAACATTGATGAGCAACAATGACACTACAAGGAAACAAGTGGAGAGCAGCAAAAAGCCAACAGATACGGAGGAAGCCAATGATCAAAATATGGTGCCAAACAAGAACTCAGAGAACCCCAAAAGAAAAGAAGACCAGCCAATCAATATACATGAGAGAGAGGAAGAAGCACAGAAAAAGGAGAAAGCCTTCATTCCTCCGCTGCCATATCCACAGAGGTTCAACAAAGAAACCAAGGATCAACACTTCCGCAAATTTCTGGAAACTTTCAAGAAGCTGGAAATCAACATTCCCCTGGCTGAAGCATTGGAACAGATGCCCTTATATGCCAAGTTCTTGAAGGAACTCATTAACAAGAAAAGAAGCTGGTTGGAGAAGGAAACTATACTTCTCACTGAAGAATGTAGCGCGGTGCTTCAGAAGGGAATCCCACCAAAGCTTAAAGATCCAGGAAGTTTTGTAGTTGCTTGCACCATAGGCAAAATGACATTAGACAAGGCTCTTTGTTATCTCGAATCTAGTATCAACCTAATGCCCCTGTCTATGATGATGAAGCTTGCTATAGAAGAACTCAAACCCACCAGGATGTCACTAGTCATGGCTGATAGATCGATCAAGACACCCAATGGAATTGTAGAAAACCTGTTGGTAAAGGTTGGGGAGTTTATTTTTCCAGCAGATTTTGTGATTTTGGATACTGAAGAGGAAGGAAACAATTCAATCATTTTATGAAGGCCATTTCTAGCCACAGCAAGAGCCATCATTGATGTAGAAAAAGGAGAGATGATCTTCAGGGTCCACAATGAACAAATGGTCATAAACGTTTTTAAGTCAATGCAACACATTCCTAAGCAAGAGGATTACATGAGAGTGGATATGATAGAGAGTTTGGTGGAAAAAATGTTGGAAGATAATCCTCAAGAGCAAGAAGAAAATCAAGAGACAACAGAAGAACAAGTAGCCGAGATGTCTATTGAGCAAGAGAAACAACAAGACAAGAAGGAAGAAGTACGAAAACAAGAACTGAAGCCATTACCCACCCATCTCAAATATGCATTCCTGGGTGCATCAGAGAACTTCCCAGTGATCATCAATTCGTCATTAACAATAAAAGGAAGAAGGAGAACTTCTTGATGTACTCAAAGCTCACAAAGATGCTTTAGGATGGACTATTGACGACCTGAAAGGCATCAGCCCTGCAGTATGTATGCATAAGATCCTCTTGGAAGATAACTCCAAGCCAGTAGTTCAACCTCAAAGAAGGCTAAATCCCACGATGAAGGAAGTTGTCTAGAAGGAAGTAATGAAGTTATAGAATGCAGGGATAATCTTCCCAATATCTGACAGCTCATGGGTAAGCCCGGTCCAAGTTGTACCAAAGAAAGGAGGAATGACAGTCATCACCAATGAGAAGAATGAGTTAATCCCTACTAGAACGGTGACGGGGTGGAGGATGTGCATAGACTATAGAAGATTGAATGATGCCACCAGGAAAGATCATTTTCCTCTCCCATTCATTGATCAGATGCTGGAAAGATTGGCCGGCCATGCCTATTATTGCTTTTTGGACGGATATTCTGGGTATAATCAAATCGTGGTGGACCCCAAGGATCAAGAGAAGACTTCCTTTACATGTCCATTTGGAGTCTTTGCATACAGGAGGATGCCCTTTGGGCTTTGTAACGCCCCAGCCACATTTCAAAGGTATATGCTCTCCATCTTCTCTGATATGGTCGAAAAGTTTCTAAAGGTCTTCATGGACGACTTCTCTGTTTTTGGTGATAATTTCAATGCTTGCCTGAAACATCTAACTCTTGTCTTGAAACGGTGCCAAGAAACTAATTTGGTTTTGAACTGGGAGAAATGCCATTTCATGGTGCCCGAAGGGATTGTTCTTGGTCACAAAGTTTCAAGAAAAGGGATAGAAGTTGACAAGGCAAAAGTGGAAATCATAGAGAAGCTCCCTCCACCAACTAATGTGAAATCTGTTAGGAGTTTCTTGGGGCATGTAGGATTTTATAGAAGGTTTATCAAGGATTTTTCTAAAATAGCTAAACCTTTGAGTAATCTGCTTATGATTGATACTCCTTTTGTTTTTGATGAAAATTGCCAGCATGCCTTTGAAACTTTAAAAAACAGACTCACAACAGCACCAATCATCACACCCCCAGATTGGGAACTACCTTTTGAACTCATGTGTGATGCAAGTGACATTACAATTGGTGCTGTGCTTGGACAAAAGAAGGGAAACTTGCATTACGCCATATATTATGCAAGTAAAGTGTTGAATGAAGCTCAAAAAAATTACACCACAACAGAGAAGGAATTGTTAGCTGTAGTTAACGCATTTGATAAGTTTAGATCATACTTGATAGGATCCAAAATTGTGGTTTATACTGATCATGCTGCCATTAAGTATTTAATGTCAAAACAGGATGCTAAGCCAAGACTTATCAGGTGGATATTACTCTTACAAGAATTCGATATTGAGATAAAGGACAGAAAGGGCACTGAAAATCAAGTTGCTGATCATTTATCAAGAGTACCACAAGAAACAATTTAAGAAGCCTCACAGCCTGTGAATGAAAGCTTCCCAGATGAACATCTGCTGCAGATTCAACAAGCACCTTGGTTTGCTGACATAGCAAACTACAAAGTAGGGAGGAAGATACCTCAAGAATTATCTAAGCAACAAGTGAAGAAGTTAATCAATAAAGCAAGGAAGTTCTTGTGGGATGAACCTTTCCTGTTCAAGAGATGCTCTGATGGAGTAATTAGGAGATGTGTCCCTGAGAGTGAAATAAGAAATATACTGTGGCATTGTCATGGCTCAGCCTATGGTGGACATTTTGGACCAGAAAGAACAGCTGCAAAGATACTACATAGTGGGTTCTATTGGCCAACTATCTTCAAAGATGCTAGAGAATTTGTTCACCAATGCAACGAATGCCAGAGAACAGGAGGCTTGACAAGAAGGAATGAGATGCCTCAAAACTTCATTCTGGAAGTGGAATTATTTGATTTATGGGGTATTGACTTCATGGGACCTTTCCCCCCTTCCTATTCTTTCAGATATATTTTGGTGGCAGTAGAATACGTCTCGAAGTGGGTGGAAGCCATAGCCACAACCACCTGTGATGCACAAATTGTCCTTCAATTCCTTAAGAAGCATATTTTCACTAGATATGGGGTTCCCAAGGGTCTTGTGAGTGACGGTGGTAACCATTTTTGCAACAAACAGATGGAGAAACTCTTCCATAAATATGGAGTGATTCATAAAGTAGCCACGCCATATCACCCCCAGACCAATGGACAGGCTGAATTGGCAAATCGGGAATTGAAGAAGATTTTGGAAAAGACAGTAGGAAATTCAAGAAAAGATTGGGCTCGAAAGCTGGAGGATGCACTCTGGGCATACAGGACAGCTTTCAAAACTCCCATTGGGAAGTCACCCTTTCAGCTATTATATGGCAAATCATGTCACCTCCCTGTGGAGCTGGAACACAAAGCTTTTTGGGCTACTAAACTCCTAAACCTTGACTCTGAAGCAGCAGGTGAGAAAAGGTTGTTGCAGCTAAATGAGCTGGATGAATTTAGGTTAGAAGCCTACGAAAGTGCCAAGATATACAAGGAAAAAGCCAAGAGGTGGCATGACAAGAAGGTCATGAAGAAAGAATTCAAACCTGGGCAGCAAGTACTTTTGTACAACTCACGGCTCAAGATATTCCCTGGCAAGCTTAAATCTAAGTGGACTAGTCCATATTTGGTAACCAAGGTTTTCGCTTATGGGAGTATTGAATTGCTAGATGAAGCAACAAAGAGTCAATTCACAGTAAATGGTCACAGAGCAAAGCTGTACTTAGGAGGACATTGGGACAAGGAAAAAGAGGTTCAGAGCTTACAACGTCCTTGAAGCAAAAATGAAGAATGTCAAGCTAGTGACATTAAAAGAGCGCTTGTTGGGAGGCAACCCAACCTGAGGTAGTCCTTTTCTTTCAATGCTAGTTCAATAAAAAGATTAAGTGGATTCACCTGCAGTGCAAGGAGCTAAGTTTGGTGTCACACACCAAAACAATTTAAAGGAGAATGAAGGATTTTAAGTTTGGTGTTCCACCAAAAATCTAATCTAAAAACACATTCTCACCTTCTGCATAAAGGGTTGCTAGCTCCAAGCAATCAGATGAATCATTTAATCATTGTCTGCTTCTACTTTGCAGTTTTATTACTTTTAGCTAAGACACTAGGAATTCACATATGATCAACTCGATGCATCAAAGGTAGTGGCAAGGGACTAAGTTTGGTGTTCACACACCAAAGTAAGTTCAAAAGCCTACAAGAAGGTCCCGCACTCTAACTAGTTATCTAAGGGCTTGAGAAACAAGCAACTTCCATTAACTCTGTAGGGATTCAAACACTTTCTTGGGAGGGCTTCACACCATCAGTTGAGAGTAAGAAGCCACCAAAAGGTTGTATTGTCACTTAACTCCATCAGCATGCAATCTTTCTAAATTTGAAGTTTGAATATGCCCATCTTAGCAGTAATTGTTAGTTCAGTAGTTATGCATCTTGAATATTATTGTCAATAAGAATGCTAATCTAAGTGTACTTGTGTGTTTACTTTCACTTAACTAATGCATGCTTTGTCCCCTAAGTCTTTTCAATTCAATAAAAGAAATGTTTGAAACATGAAGTAAGATGGTTCATTGCTAGCTAGAAGTCAAATAATAGTAAGTGGTGGCATGTATGTGTGATTGTGTGGCAACTCACTATTAGTGAATAAAAGGAATAGATTGTTCTCTTTTTAAGAAAAAAAGTAGTTCATTGTCTATGAATCTCAACAAAATAAAAGTCCTTGGGTGAAAAGAAAAACAAAAAGAGAAAAGAAAAAGCCAAAAGTGGCAACAGAACAAAAGAAAAAAAAAAGAAACAAAGCTAGACACCAATAGCTTGAACCTTAGAATATATGCATGTGGTGTCTTTGTACTAGGATCTGCTTGGATTATTAAGTTCTTTGGAGTGCATCAACACTTGGTAACTTGGGTTAACTAACCCGGGATTATCAACTGAAAGTCCACTATCAAGAGCAACCTGGCTACAAGACATTTAGTAACCCAAAGAGGTGCTGGGCATCAATGTTCTAAGAAGGCATGTGAGCCAAGTGTCTAAAGTGAATAATGTGTCAAGCATAAATAAAGAAAAGAGCTTGTTACACATGACACTGAACTAAAGTTTATAAAGAACAAAAAATTCAGTAAACAAGGACAAAGGAATAATGAGAGGTCATAGCAGTGTGTTGCTTGATGCTTAGAGGAAACTTTCTAGGCCTACTTGTCAATAAGAAGTGAGTAGTTATATATCTGCATAAAACCCCATGAGCTACCAATAATACTCTGCTAAAATGAGCATTCTCTTTTGTTTTCATTCTTTCTTCTTAATAATTCTGTTCTTGCTTGGGGACAAGCAAGTTTTAAGTTTGGTGTTGTGATAACAAGTCATCTTAGCCTAGTTTTACTAGTCTTTTTCCTTTGTTTTCATTTAGTTTTATGCACTTTCTTAAGCCATAAGTAAGCCAATTGGGTTGAATTTCATGTTTCTTTTGATTCAATCAACCAGGGATAAATTGATGCATTTTCATGAGTTTTTGTGCCATAATTGCTCATGTGACAAGAAGAAGAACAACTCTCATGATTATGGCATAGCTTTGATACAATTGTTGATTGATGATAGGTGGAATAAAGCTTGGAAGAAGGTTGCAAGAATGGGCTTGAAAAGAGGGATCAACGTTTGAGCTGACGTTTGCCTCAAACGTTAACTCAAACGTGAGAAGCAGCTGAAGAACACCCCTGGATGTCACCAACGTTTGCGCCAACGTTTGCCTCAAACGTTGAGGCAAACGTTGGCTGAAGAAGAAACAGGGGAAGGAGCCAACATTTACACCAACGTTTGCCTCAAACGTGAGGTCAAACGTTGGCGCCAAAAAGAAGAGAAATAGCACTCCTGGGCACAGCAACGTTTGAGCCAACGTTTGCCTCAAACGTGAGGTCAAACGTTGGCTACATTTTGGCAAGAAAGAGCATGGAAGAGCACCCTTGATTGATGGGTTAGATGAGCTACATTTGCGCCAACGTTGCCTCAAACGTTGGGCCAAACGTTGGCCAAAACGGGAGCCTGGGAAGACCCACGTTTGAGCTCACGTTTGACCTCAAACGTTGGCTCAAACGTGGATGACAGCAAATGGGCTATCTGCATAATGCCTCACACAAGGGATGTTTGAGTCAACGTTTGCCTCAAACGTTGACTCAAACGTGAATGGTTCATGGCCCGGTTCACAAATGGATTTCTTCCCAACACCAAGAACAATCAACGGAGGCTATTATCAACCCAATTCCATCAAGACTAAAGGCCCAATTCAAGGCTTAATGATCATTTGAAGAAAGTGTATAAATAGCTTAGGATTTGAAGTTTTAGAGAGTTTTTCTTTTTAGAGTTTTCTTTAAGAATTTTCATAGTATTCATAGTAGAGAGCTTTTGGGTTTTGAGCTGTTTGGAGATTCTGAGTCTTGGGAAGGAGAATTGAATTCTCTTCCTCTTAGTTTTCTTGTTTTTCAATTTCATCTACACTTGTCTTGAGTCTTGGGTGTTGAAGAATTGAGGAAATTCTGTCTCAATCTCACCTTGAGATCTCTCTGTTTTTCTTACTGCAGCTTCTGGAAAATTGAACTTGGATTTACATTTCTACACTGCTCTCTTCTTTAATTTGGCATTTGCTCTCTAAATTTGGATCTAAGAAGGCATTGAGATCTAGACATAGTTATCTAGTCTCTTGGGTCCTGAGATCTATTGGTTTCCATTTTAATTTTCTTGTTTAATTACTACACCAAGTTTATTTTCCTTTTAGTTTTGAGATCCGGTTCAACTAATTACATCAACTACTCTTTATTCTGTTAAGTTTTGCTTTTCCCTGTTTAATTCCTGCAGATCCAATTCCCATTTCCCTTTTATTTTACAAGTCATTTATATTTCTTCCACTTTAAGTTTCTGCAATTTACATTACTTGCACTTTAAGATTCAACTCTTTTTCTTTTTGTTCCCTTTAATTTCCTGCAAATCACCCACTCCCCTTTACATTCTATGCAATTTAATTCCTGTCAACACAATTTCACACAATCAACACTTGTTTGCTTGACTAATTTAACCACTAAACTAAAGTTGCTCAATCCTTCAATCCTTGTGGGATCGACCTCACTCCCGTGAGTTTTATTACTTGATGCGACCCGGTACACTTGCCGGTGAGTTTTGTGTCGGATCGTTTTCCGCACATCAATACTTATATCAATTCTGAAATCCTAAAGAAAAATTGACAAATTCAGTGAAGTAACAAAAACAGAAAGAAAGCCTAGAGCTCAATTGCTCTCTTGTCAAAACAGAAAAGATTATATTGAAGAAGAAAGAAAATGAAACTTCGAAGAAAAGGAAAACCCAGATCTGATCTCAAGCTCTCAAATTCTAAAAAGAAAATTACAAGAGAAAAAGAAAAGTAAAAGAAAAGTGTGAAGTAAAAGTCCTGTTTAAATCAAATTTGATCCTATTTATACACTTTCTATTTTCAGTCATTGAGCAATTAGAATGGGCTTTTGGATTGGCCTTGAATGAAAGTGGGTTGGGGTGCATTGTAGCTCCTTCTAGTGGAGCGCTCTGTGCATGAAATGAGCACTACGTTCATTCCTTGTATGCTCCTTTCACGTGCGCAACTCCTTCTACTAGCGCTCCCTTAGTGAACGCTACGTTCACTCACCAAGCGCTGCACCATTTGGTACGTGAGTTTCTTTGCCCAGCGCTCTCCTAGTGAGCGCTACGTTGGTTCCTTGAGCACTACCTATGCGTACGGAAGTGAACACTACTCCAAAATGTTGCTGAGCGTGGCCTTCTCTTTGTGAACGTAACGCTTCCCTGATTTGCCTCCTCCTTTCTTCATTTCTTCACCTACAAGCAACCAAACAAGCAATCAAAGTCTCACCAAAATCACAAGTCCTTGCATCATTCATAAAATTATTTAATTCTAGCATAAACCTTATGATTTTGTATAAAATAAATGATGTTTGATTGATTCAAAATGATCATGAAATTCCACTCCAATCACTTACTTATTGTGCAAGAAAGTGCATAAAACCTAATGAAACAAGTGAAAAATGCTTGTAAAACTAGCATAAGATGACTTGTCATCAGCAGGGACGGTAGGTTAATTCCGCCTATCGAGGTCGCGGCAACAGCGTAAGGACGGTGGTTAGTCCCGCTTACATTAAGATGTGAGGTCTGTGGTAGAGTATTCCGCTCGCATCTTTTCGGATCACAGGAGTGTTCCCAGCACTATATCCATGGGAGGTTCCTGTAGCTATATACGTGATTGAAAGGAAACATTCCCATGGGAATGTGTCGGTTGGCAGTTGAACCGACAATGTGATATCACAGCCAAATAGGACAAGCATTCATCATGTGTATATATTTTATATGTTTGCTTGCTTTGTCGACTTCCATTATTTGCTTAATTGTATAACATGCTTAGTTGTTTCTTGAATTAATTGCTATACATGATTATACTTGTCGTTTACTTGCATTGCTATTACTTGTCTTTTCTACTGTGATTGAGGAGGATCGGAAGGCATTGGCGATGGAATTGCATGGAGGTTAGGCTGGCGAAGGCTGTGGGACAGCGGTGTAAATGTTAGATTAGAAAATCCCTAAGTTAGATCCCCTTATTTCATTATGGTTTTAAACTAATGGTTTTAAATTTAGTTATGCTTTAAGTTGAATCTCACGATTAATATGAAGCTCTAGGACTGCCTCTGGCATCCCGGAGTCTTATATCTTACATTACTGGACACTGTTACTATACTGAGAACCTCCTATTCTCATACCATATTCTGTTGTTATTTTTCAGATGCAGGTCGTAACCCACCTCGGTGAGTTACGTGATGGTGACAGAGCGGAGGATCCTTATCATATTTTAGAGTCTTTTGGATATTTTGTTTAGTACTCTCACTTTTGTATTTATATTTTCCTTTGAGGCTTACTTTGAGAGAGATATATTGTATATACTAGTTTTACATTCAAAACTCTATATGTATGTATATAACTAGTTGGCCTAAACTCCACGGGATGAGGCTAGTTTCTTATTACTATTATACTCATATATCTATTTATGCTTTCTTATCTTGTATTTATATCTTGTGCCTTAAGTTTATAGTTTCGTATGAACGTTTTGCGCTTTTGTAACTCTGTTTTGAGCTTATTTCTTCATTGAGCTTCTAGAATTACTATTTCTTTCTATATATAATATTGTATAAGCCTTAGGATTATCATAACCTTTGATTAACCTTTGCTTTACGGCATGAGGTAAGGCTTAGGATAATTAGGGTATTACATTTAGTGGTATCAGAGTGGTTCGTCCTCGTGAGCCTGAGGGATGAACAGATTGTGCTTCAATGCATACTCTGGGTCTTCTTTTTTTATGCTATTTAGGTTGTCTGTTTGATATATGTATAACATGCTTTTTTTTAGTGCTTTTTGGGATAATTGAAACACTAGGCTTTTGATATTGAGATTGATCGCCTTGATATCAATTCTATGGTGTAGACAGGACCCTGAATGGCCTCTCGCGGATGAGGTCGGTCATGTACACGGAGAGATTGTGAGGATAATCAACCTACTAACGACCATGTCAAGTTTATGGCTGCGATAATGATGAATCCATATTTGACGATATATTTTGATTTGATTTGAATGGATTTCATCACATAAACCCACATTTATTCACCCAAATAGCATGCTTTTGTGTTCTCTCCTTTAATTGAGCCTAATTGTGAAAACATGCTATTTTATGCTTAATTTAATAACTTTTATCCCACTTTTATCCCATTCGATGCCTTGATGGTTTTGATGAGTGATTTTAGGTATAATAGGTTGGAATGACTTGATAAGAGTGGAAGGAAGCATGTACAAAGGGAGAAAACATGAAGAAAACAAAGGAGAAGCACACATTGGAGTGTGCATGCGCACAACACCCTATGCATACGCACAAGAATCACATAGCCATGTGTGTGTGCGCACAACATCCTGTGTGCGCGCACAAGAAGAAAATCAGCATGTATGCGTACGCACACACCTGTGCATACGCACATATCCCAGCACGTGACTCACTTAATGGAAATTACTGGGGCCGATTTTTGGGCTTCCAGAGCCCAATTTTGGGACTTTCTGAAGTTGATTGAGTGCTGTATCAAGCATTATGTAGTTTGTATTCTAGAGAGAGAAGCTCCCCCTTCTCTTTAGAATTAGGGTTTCTTAGCTTAATTTCCTTGGAATTTCTACTTTTAATTTTTGTTTTAATGTAGTTTCATTTATGTTTCTATACTTTCTTGTCTTTATCTTCTTCATCTCTTTTGTTAATTTCTCTTTTATGTCACTTTTCATGTTAAGAACACTCTTTGTTATTTTAATTTATATTTAATGAAATTTATGTTTTATGCTCATTTATTGCTTTCCTTAGTTGTTGTTATCATTTCCTTGCTTTTGGTAGTTAGCTTTTTTTTTTAATGAAATTTAATGTTATTTTATTTTCATACACACCAAGTGTTTGATAAAACGCTTGGCTTGGTTTTTACATAATTTTTCTCCACTATTGGCTTGAAATTGATGACTTTGGTGACCGTTGTGTCATTGATGTCCATTCTTGTTGATACATTAGAGTAGTTAGTTGATTTGGTTTCCATTGACTCTAAGTGACCCTTAGTGTTGACCTAGGACTTATGGATTGAAATCAACTATGCCTATTTGACTTATCTTTGATGTAAGGTTGACTAAGTAGGATTAACTCTTCATAATCATCACTAGGATAGGTAACCTTAGCTCTCAATTACTTGCCAAGAGGTTTCTTGCATTTTAAGTTTCCTTTCCTTACATTTAATTGCTTTGACTTTTATTGCTTTGATGTTTAATTTCTTGCATGTTTAGTTTTCACACTCTTGGTTGAGAAATTGGGTGTTTGGGTGAAATTGAGTTGTATGTGGATGTCCATTCCGCATTGTGTGAGGATTGTTAATTGGTTTGGTTTCCCTTGACTCTAAGTGACTCACTAGTATTGACTAGGACTTAGGGATTGAAATCAATTATGCCCTTTTGACTTATCCTCGATGTAGGGTTGACTAATTGGGATTAATTCACACACAATTACCATGTTTGTGGTCCACAAATAGGATAGGAATCCTTAATTCCCCAACTCTCACCAAGAGCCTTCTTGCATGTTCATTTAATTTCTTGCTATTTATATTTCTTGCATATCTTGTCATCCAATCCCCATTTCCTCCCATAGCCAATAACATGACACTTAATTGCAACTCCTAGGAAAGACGACCTGGGAGTTAAATACTGTCGGTTATAATTTGTTTTGTATTGTGACTATCTTTTGAATTTAAATTTGATTGTGAGAGTTGATTGCCGGTTTAGTCTATACTTGCAACGAACCGCGTATCCTTCTATTGAGAAATTCCGAACCGGTGCAATTCTCGCTTCATCAAATTTTTGGCGCCATTACTGGGGAGTTGCAATGGTGTTGTTAGTGGCTATTGTGTGTATGTAAATAGTGTGAATAGCTTATTTTTAGTTTATTGTACATATGTTGCTTGCTTTTGGTTAATGTGAATATGTGAATATGTTGATATTGTGAATATGTTATTCTTGTTTGCTTTTTGTTTTTCTTGTTGGGAGATCATAGCTTGTTGGACACTCCATCCAAGCTTGGTGCAATCAATTGGGAATTTTGGAGATTCAAGCATTGTTGGAAGCTGTAACAACCCTAGTTTTTGAAAATTAAATAATTAGTTATTTGTGATTTATTTTATTTATTGATAATTTCATTTTAGGAAAACTATTTTATTAAAGATAATTAAATGAAGTTTCATGATAATTGGAGTTTAAAGTAATTAGAATTTTTATATAATCTTTATTGGATCTTTGGTATAATTGAAATTATAATTTTGATAATTGAAAAATAAGAAGATTTGTATAATTTAATTTAAATAAATTCTATTTTGAATGAATTATGTTATTATTTGAACTCCTAGAAAATGATTTTATTAAAAATGATTAGATTGATATTTATAAATACTTTAAGTTTAAGTCAATTAATATTTATGTACAATTTTTATTATAATTAATTATTTTCAGAGATAAAAAAATAATAGAAATTTGTATGATTTAATCTAGAAAATTTTATTTGAATTTAAATTGTACTTCACAAAATATAATTAACTTGTTCATTTTATAATTTAAATTAGAAATAATTGATTGAACTTAGCAATATGTTGATAAATAATGTTCATAAATATTTTTAACAAAGTATATTTGATTCTAAAATTACTCTACTATTCAATTTTATCAAAATATCTATTCATAACTATCCATATTCTTTTATAAAATCCTAATTCCTAAACCTAAATTCCCAAATTGAATCAGAAACCCTAATTCCCAAATTGAGAAACCCTAACCCTAGCTTCCCTCTGTCTCAGCCGCACCCCACCCCTACTTCACCCTCTTCAGCTAACATACCCACCCTTAATACCCAAGTCAGCGCTGTTACCCTCACCACATGACACACACAGAGACTTACCTCTCTCACTCTCAGCCTCACCAACGAACTCACACTCATTTCCTCACTATACACACGCACGCACACATATGGAGAAGACAGGAAGAGAGAGCGCCAGCGAAGAAGAGGGAGGAGCAGCGCCGCCACCGCACTCCGTCACACCCAGCCGCGTCTTGCTCGCCGTCGAAGCCACGCCGATCGTCGCTGCCCAGTCGTCGTTCTGCCTCCCACCAAGCCCGTCCTGCCACTGACATCGCCGAACAGAGGAGGGCGACCACCACGAGGAGCCACCGCCGTCCTTGCTCGTCATCTCCCTTGGAGCCATCGCCGTCGAGGACCAGCAGAGAGAGAGAACGCGTGACTTTCAGGAAGGAGGACGTGAGTCAGTGACGTAAGGAGGAGTGCGACCCACTGCGTGAAGTTGTGCCGCCGTGCCTTCCGTCGCCGTCGTGCCTTGGTGCCATCGGAGGAAGCTGTTGCTACTGTGTGTACAGAGATGAGGAGCGTCGCGAGAATCAAGAGAAGGAGTCGTTGTTTTACCGCTGCTTCTGGTTTCTAAAATCTGAGAAAACACCACTGCCGCTGCTGTTTGTTGGATTCAAGATCGCTGCTGCTATTCTAGCTCTGTTCTGCCTCTACTTCAAGTTTCAGAGTTGCTGGAGCCTTTGCCACTGGGATCGAAGAACAGAAAGAAGAGGAGGTCGTTTAACCTTGTCACTGTTGCTGCCATTGGAGTCGCTAGGAACCAATTTCTGGAGCTGCTCTTGATGATTCTGGTGCTGCTACATAGGTTCCGAGCTGTTGTGCTGTTGCCAGAGGAAGGGAACTCATAGGAAAAACGTCACCAAGGCTGCTGGTTGGTTTGATTGCGTTGTTAATGCGACATTGAGGTAGGGGATTTAACGTTTTTAATTTAGAATGCCCACCAAGTTATTTGAATAAGTGCAAATGGTTAACAAATGGTTTAGAATTTTTTAATTGACATGAATGGCCTGAATTGCATTTGAAATTTGTTAGTTGTTGTGAATATTTTGAGCTGTGACTGGAATTAAATGTGGCTGCGAATGTCTTTGGGCTTTGTTATGAGTGTTTGAAGTTGTAATTGATATTGTTTTCTCTGATATGGATGAAATTGAGTTGAATTATAACTGTAGTTGGTGATTGATTTGATAATTGTGCGTATTGAATGTTGTAAGGGATAGAATAAATGGTGTTACTTTTGTTGCTGAGCTTGCTGGTGTGAATTGATGAGTTATTGTGTGTTTGAATGATGATGAGTGTATATGGAAAATTATGCTTGGCATAGTGTAGAAAAGAAAAGGTTTGATGATGCTTAAGTACTTGACATCGTGGGAAATTATGATTTTGGGTTCTTGGGCTGTGTTGGCAATGAAGACAATTTTGAATAACTGGAAAGAGGTTAAACGTGTGATTTTGGAAGGGTTATAAGTTCGAATGTGGTTTTTGATAAGTAAGGTTGTTGAAAATGTTTAAGGCAGAATTTCTGCATACGTGACAGTAGAAAGAATCAATTTCTGGGAGCATCCCAGGTCATATACTTGAATGAAACTATTTTTGCATGAAACTTTACTGTGTTTTGAGCATCTCATAAAAAATTCAGAATTTGTTGATGAGTATTTTGGGAGAAATGAATTTTTGAAGATTGATGGTTTCTGCAGAAAATTCTGTTTCTTTACTGCAGAAGCACCAACTTCCAACTCACTTAACTTTCAATTCTGGTAAGTATTTGAGCTGAAACCAACGGCATTTTCAAGTTTCCTGTGTCCACAATCTTCATTTTAAATTTCATGTCAATATCCTATTTAACCAAGTAGATATGTTGAAAAGAGTATGGATAACTCACTGGATTTTGGAAACCGAATTCTAAAAGGCCTGGCTGTGTTTCTCACTTCATAACTTTTTCATATGACTTGGTATTAATCTGGAATTTGATTCAATAAAAATCTAAAAGAGTCTTGTTTGAGGTCGTGAATTTTGAAAGGCATTGGGTGAAAACTGGATTTTTAAGTAATTTATCAAACTTACTACTTGCTGCTGTTTTTTGCATTTTCTTAGGAAACAATAACAGAATTTTAAGAGAGATAGTACAAGTTTTTATTGTGACCAAATTACCTCAACACCAAGTTTCTTGGAATACTAGTTTATTGAGTTTAATTTTGAAAGAATCCTATGATAAGTGAAAGTTGGTTACGAATTGATGAGGTGAAAGTTGAATTGATGGGTTATGTGGGAATTGTAGGTTATGACCGAACTGTTGGCTATTGAAAATTGTGAATTTTTTGATTGATTTGAGAACCTCTTATTTGGTAGTTGTTGAGGAAAGGGGGAGACTTGTTGAGAAAGAGGGAACCCGAAAGGGTGGCAAGGTCCAAGTTTTAGGGGAGATGCTGCCGAATTTTCGAAAAATCCAGATTCTGTTTTAAAATGTGATTTAGAAAAAGATTTGGACTTGAGAGGTTCTATCAATTGGTTCATGATTTATTAAGAAATTGGTGTTTTGAGTTAAACTGTTTAATAAAAGTTCATGTTACCTGATTGATTTAAATATGAAGGGGCCTATGTTTTGAAGTTTAGTTAAAGAAGTACCTTTGGGAGAGTTTCTGATTTAAGAATGAAAAGAAATTGGGTTTTTTTTTTTTACTTAAATAATTTTGGTTTTGAAACTGGTTCAGAACTCTTGGCTTACATGCTTTGGTTTTGATTTTAAATCTTTACTTTAATTTATCTCAACTTAACCAACTATGATTCCGAGAATTTCTAAAGAGTTTAAGAAATGAGGCAGGTTATTCTTCCCTAAAGTCTTGAGTCCTTGCCAAGGTTGTTGATTAATAACTCTTGATTTCAAAGTGATGAAGCGAATGATTTGAAAATGAGTGATTATGAGTCTTTCAGAAGAAATTTTGAATCTGGCTTGATTATGAAGTTGTTTGAAAGTTTTGAAAAGAAAATTTACTCAAGAAAAGTAGATCTTGGCAAGATCTGAACTGAATACATTTGTAATTTGAAAGTGGGCCAAGAATGATTTTTTTTGAAATAAGATTGAGTCTGATTGACTATGGATGTTATTGAGAATATGATGAGGCCTGGCAAGGATGGTGGTATAGTCCCGCTTGCTCAGTGCGTAAACTGTTATGCAGGGATGGTGGTTTTGTCCTGCCTGCAGTGAAGATGGTGGTTTTGTCCCGCTCACATATTGATAAATTATTTGGCAAGGACGGTGGTTCAAATCCCGCTTGCGTGTTCCGGGCAAGGATGGTGGTTTAGTCCCGCTTGCTTGTGGAACCTACGGATAAGGATGGTGGTTGAATCCCGCTTATCCGAGTCGGGTCTGGCAACATAACCGACGCATGAGCTCATGGCCAGTAGGACAGGCATGCATCATATGCATTTATATGACATTGTTTGGGTGTGCATATTATAATTGGTTTGCCTATGTGAATAGTTATGTTTAATTGCTAATTGCTTTACTTGATATAACTGCTTGGTTGTGTTTGAACCTTCTTACTTGTGTTTGTGACTGAAAATTGGTTGGATTGTAATGATTTGGTTGTTGATTGAGTTGCTTGGGCCTAGGGCCGTGGTTAATTACGAGATGGACTGAAGACTGTGTTTGGTTTATATTTTTGGTTTAGAAAAGTATGAAAAGCTAAACTGGTTCAGCAGACTTAATGAACCTATGCTTCGAACAGTTTGATCATTCATACTGTCTAGGAAAAACTTTTAAAAAGGCTTTTGGATTTAGGATGAAATATAATTTTCTTAAGTATGTTAATTATTTACATTTTATTTCATTACTTTTACGGCATTCCCATTCCCTACTGAGAACGTGTGGTTTGTTCTCACCCCAAAATCTTCCACCCTTTCAGTGACACAGGTTTGAAGATTCAGTTTGAAGCTGCGGGCGATTCTAGAATTTACTTATGAGTTAAGTTTATAACTTGAGTTTTTTTCATAGAATTCCCTCGCCTTTGTAGTTTTAGTTTTTATTTTATGCAGAGGGATAGGAGTTGTACCTGAATTTTATTTAAATTCTTTTGTATAATATTACTATTATTAATAATTATGTCATTATTATTACTTGGTGATGTCTGCTATATGATTTTAATTAATAAAAACAAAATTTTCTGGTATTTTTTTACTAAAATTGAATCGCGATATCGAACTAAAGGCTTAATAGTAAATAGTTAATAAGCTAAACAGGTCAGTAACGCCTTACTTTTGGTACGATCATGACGTATTGGAAGTTGGGTCGTTACAATATGGTATCAGAGCAGTTCGTTCCTGTTAGAGCCTTGGGAATGGACTGACTTTGCTTCACTGCATACTCTGAGTGTCTGTCATGCTTTGTGACTTGTTCTGATAACAAGAGTTTGAGTTTTATATGCATGACTGTCTGATGATTAACACTGTTGGTTTACCATTGCATGCCTCATGGTATTAGGTCTGGCCAACTTAGTACTAATGATTTATGTATATGGGAACACTAATAGGTTATCATAGACGAAATAGAAGTTATAAGTGATGCGATTAACGGGGTTTGGGAGCGTTAGAGGTTATGAAGTTAGCTTCGATTCGACGTATAATCTTTACTCGTGCCACATGAACTCGTGCCATCCTTTTCTTCGTTGCTTTCATTGGAATTCTCTGGTCTGAATTTCCTTCTTAGAATGTGATTTGCTTGTTTCCCAACCATACTTTGTCATTCTTGTATACCTTTGCTTGCCTATGAATCTGATTGCTTACGTAACTCTTTGAATATTCATCCTTGACAATGCCTATACTTCTGTCCATATATTCTACTTTCTTTGATTTCAGTTTGAACTTATTTTATTCTAGCAATTTTCGAGGGCGAAAATTTTTCTAAGGTGGGTAGAATGTAACAACCCTAATTTTTGAAAATTAAATAATTAGTTATTTGTGATTTATTTTATTTGTTGATAATTTTTTTAGGAAAATTATTTTACTAAAGATAATTAAATGAAGTTTCATGATAATTGGAGTTTAAAGTAATTAGAATTTTTATATAATCTTTATTGGATCTTTGGTATAATTGAAATTATAATTTTGATAATTGAAAAATAAGAAGATTTGTATAATTTAATTTAAATAAATTCTATTTTGAATGAATTATGTTATTATTTGAACTCCTAGAAAATGAATTTATTAAAAATGATTAGATTGATATTTATAAATACTTTAAGTTTAAGTCAATTAATATTTATGTACAATTTTTATTATAATTAATTATTTTCAGAGATAGAAAAATAATAGAGATTTGTATGATTTAATCTAGAAAATTTTATTTGAATTTAAATTGTACTTCACAAAATATAATTAACTTGTTCATTTTATAATTTAAATTAGAAATAATTGATTAAACTTAGCAATATGTTTATAAATAATGTTCCTAAATATTTTTAACAGAGTATATTTGATTCTAAAATTACTCTACTATTCAATTTTATCAAAATATCTATTCATAACTATCCATATTCTTTTATAAAATCCTAATTTCTAAACCTAAATTCCCAAATTGAATCAAAAACCCTAATTCCCAAATTGAGAAACCCTAACCCTAGCTTCCCTCTGCCTCAGCCGCACCCCACCCCTCCTTCACCCTCTTCAGCTAACATACCCACCCTTAATCCCCAAGTCAGCGTTGTTACCCTCACCACATGACACACACAGAGACTTACCTCTCTCACTCTCAGCCTCACCAACGAACTCACACTCATTTCCTCGCTATACACACGCACGCACACATATGGAGAAGACAGGAAGAGAGAGCGCCAGCGAAGAAGAGGGAGGAGCAGCGCCGCCACCGCACTCCGTCACACCCAGCCGCGTCTTGCTCGCCGTCGAAGCCAACCGATCGTCGCTGCCCAGTCGTCGTTCTGCCTCCCACCAAGCCCGTCCTTCCACTAACATCGCCGAACAGAGGAGGGCGACCACCACGAGGAGCCACCGCCGTCCTTGCTCGTCATCTCCCTTGGAGCCATCGCCGTCGAGGACCAGCAGAGAGAGAGAACGCGCGACGTTCAGGAAGGAGGACGTGAGTCAGTGACACAAGGAGGAGTGCGACCCACTGCCTGAAGTTGTGCCGCCGTGCCTTCCGTCGCCGTCGTGCCTTGGTGCCATCGGAGGAAGCTGTTGCTACTGTGTGTACAGAGATGAGGAGCGTCGCGAGAATCAAGGGAAGGAGTCGTTGTTTTGCTGCTGCTTCTGGTTTCTAAAATCTGAGAAAACACCACTGCCGTTGCTGTTTGTTGGGTTCAAGATCGCCGCTGCTATTCTAGCTCTTTTCTGCCTCTACTTCAAGTTTCAGAGTTGCTGGAGCCTTTGCCACTGAGATCCAAGACCAGAAAGAAGAGGAGGCCGTTTAACCTTGTCACTGTTGCTGCCATTGGAGTCGCTAGGAACCAATTTCTGGAGCTGCTCTTGATGATTCTGGTGCTGCTACATAGGTTCCGAGCTGTTGTGCTGTTGCCAGAGGAAGGGAACTCACAGGAAAAATGTCACCAAGGCTGCTGGTTGGTTTGATTGCGTTGTTAATGCGACATTGAGGTAGGGGATTTAACGTTTTTAATTTAGAATGCCCACCAAGTTATTTGAATACGTGCAAATGGTTAACAAATGGTTTAGAATTTTTTAATTGACATGAATGGCCTGAAATGCATTTGAAATTTGTTAGTTGTTGTGAATATTTTGAGCTGTGACTGGAATTAAATGTGGCTGCGAATGTCTTTGGGCTTTGTTGTGAGTGTTTGAAGTTGTAATTGATATTGTTTTCTCTGATATGGATGGAATTGAGTTGAATTATAACTGTAGTTGGTGATTGATTTGATGATTGTGCGTACTGAATGTTGTAAGGGATAGAATAAATGGTGTTACTTTTGTTGCTGAGCTTGCTGGTGTGAATTGATGAGTTATTGTGTGTTTGAATGATGATGAGTGTATATGGAAAATTATGCTTGGCATAGTGTAGAAAAGAAAAGGTTTGATGATGCTTAAGTACTTGACATCGTGGGAATTATTGATTTTGGGTTCTTGGGCTGTGTTGGCAATGAAGACAATTTTGAATAACTGGAAAGAGGTTAAACGTGTGATTTTGGAAGGGTTATAAGTTCGAATGTGGTTTTTGATAAGTAAGGTTGTTGAAAATGTTTAAGGCAGAATTTTTGCATACATGACAGTAGAAAGAATAAATTTCTGGGAGCATCCCAGGTCATATACTTGAATGAAACTATTTTTGCATGAAACTTTACTGTGTTTTGAGCATCTCATAAAAAATTCAGAATTTATTGATGAGTATTTTGGGAGAAATGAATTTTTGAAGATTGATGGTTTCTGCAGAAAATTCTGTTTCTTTACTGCAGAAGCACCAACTTCCAACTCACTTAACTTTCAATTCAGGTAAGTATTTGAGCTGAAACCAACGGCATTTTCAGGTTTCCTGTGTCCGCAATCTTCATTTTAAATCTCATGTCAATATCCTGTTTAACCAAGTAGATATTTTGAAAAGAGTATGGATAACTCACTGGATTTTGGAAACCAAATTCTAAAAGGCCTGGCTGTGTTTCTCACTTCATAACTTTTTCATATGACTTGGTATTAATCTAGAATTTGATTCAATAAAAAGCTAAAAGAGTCTTGTTTGAGGTCGTGAATTTTGAAAGGCATTGGGGGAAAACTGGATTTTTAAGAAATTTATCAAACTTACTACTTGCTGCTGTTTTTTTGCATTTTCTTAGGAAACAATAACAGAATTTTAAGAGAGATGGTACACGTTTTATTGTGACCAAATTACCTCAACACCAAGTTTCTTAGAATACTAGTTTATTAAGTTTAATTTTGAAAGAATCCTATGATAAGTGAAAGTTAGTTACTAATTGATGAGGTGAAAGTTGAATTGATGGGTTATGTGGGAATTGTAGGTTATGACCGAACTGTTGGCTATTGTAAATTGTGAATTTTCTGATTGATTTGAGAACCTCTTATTTGGTAGTTGTTGAGGAAAGGGGGAGACTTGTTGAGAAAGAGGGAACCCGAAAGGGTGGCAAGGTCCAAGTTTTAGGGGAGATGCTGCCGAATTTTCATAAAAATCCAGATTCTATTTTAAAATGTGATTTAGAAAAAGATTTGGACTTGAGAGGTTCTACGAATTGGTTCATGATTTATTAAGAAATTGGTGTTTTGAGTTAAATTGTTTAATAAAAGTTCATGTTACCTGATTGATTTAATTATGAAGGGCCTATGTTTTGAAGTTTGGTTAAAGAAGTACCTTTGGGAGAGTTTCTGATTTAAGAATGAAAAGAAATTGGGTTTTTTTTTTGGACTTAAATAATTTTGGTTTTGAAACTAGTTCAGAACTCTTGGCTTACATGCTTTGGTTTTGATTTTAAATCTTTACTTTAATTTATCTCAACTTAACCAACTATGATTCCGAGAATTTCTAAAGAGTTTAAGAAATGAGGCAGGTTATTCTTCCCTAAAGTCTTGAGTCCTTGCCAAGGTTGTTGATTAATAACTCTTGATTTCAAAGTGATGAAGCGAATGATTTGAAAATGAGTGATTATGAGTCTTTCAGAAGAAATTTTGAATCTGGCTTGATTATGAAGTTGTTTGAAAGTTTTGAAAAGAAAATTTACTCAAGAAAAGTAGATCTTGGCAAGATCTGAACTGAATACATTTGTAATTTGAAAGTGGGCCAAGAATGATTTTTTTTGAAATAAGATTGAGTCTGATTGACTATGGATGTTATTGAGAATATGATGAGGCCTGGCAAGGATGGTGGTATAGTCCCGCTTGCTCAGTGCGTAAACTGTTATGCAGGGATGGTGGTTTTGTCCTGCCTGCAGTGAAGATGGTGGTTTTGTCCCGCTCACATATTGATAAATTATTTGGCAAGGACGGTGGTTCAAATCCCGCTTGCGTGTTCCGGGCAAGGATGGTGGTTTAGTCCCGCTTGCTTGTGGAACCTACGGATAAGGATGGTGGTTGAATCCCGCTTATCCGAGTCGGGTCTGGCAACATAACCGACGCATGAGCTCATGGCCAGTAGGACAGGCATGCATCATATGCATTTATATGACATTGTTTGGGTGTGCATATTATAATTGGTTTGCCTATGTGAATAGTTATGTTTAATTGCTAATTGCTTTACTTGATATAACTGCTTGGTTGTGTTTGAACCTTCTTACTTGTGTTTGTGACTGAAAATTGGTTGGATTGTAATGATTTGGTTGTTGATTGAGTTGCTTGGGCCTAGGGCCGTGGTTAATTACGAGATGGACTGAAGACTGTGTTTGGTTTATATTTTTGGTTTAGAAAAGTATGAAAAGCTAAACTGGTTCAGCAGACTTAATGAACCTATGCTTCGAACAGTTTGATCATTCATACTGTCTAGGAAAAACTTTTAAAAAGGCTTTTGGATTTAGGATGAAATATAATTTTCTTAAGTATGTTAATTATTTACATTTTATTTCATTACTTTTACGGCATTCCCATTCCCTACTGAGAACGTGTGGTTTGTTCTCACCCCAAAATCTTCCACCCTTTCAGTGACACAGGTTTGAAGATTCAGTTTGAAGCTGCGGGCGATTCTAGAATTTACTTATGAGTTAAGTTTATAACTTGAGTTTTTTTCATAGAATTCCCTCGCCTTTGTAGTTTTAGTTTTTATTTTATGCAGAGGGATAGGAGTTGTACCTGAATTTTATTTAAATTCTTTTGTATAATATTACTATTATTAATAATTATGTCATTATTATTACTTGGTGATGTCTGCTATATGATTTTAATTAATAAAAACAAAATTTTCTGGTATTTTTTTACTAAAATTGAATCGCGATATCGAACTAAAGGCTTAATAGTAAATAGTTAATAAGCTAAACAGGTCAGTAACGCCTTACTTTTGGTACGATCATGACGTATTGGAAGTTGGGTCGTTACAATATGGTATCAGAGCAGTTCGTTCCTGTTAGAGCCTTGGGAATGGACTGACTTTGCTTCACTGCATACTCTGAGTGTCTGTCATGCTTTGTGACTTGTTCTGATAACAAGAGTTTGAGTTTTATATGCATGACTGTCTGATGATTAACACTGTTGGTTTACCATTGCATGCCTCATGGTATTAGGTCTGGCCAACTTAGTACTAATGATTTATGTATATGGGAACACTAATAGGTTATCATAGACGAAATAGAAGTTATAAGTGATGCGATTAACGGGGTTTGGGAGCGTTAGAGGTTATGAAGTTAGCTTCGATTCGACGTATAATCTTTACTCGTGCCACATGAACTCGTGCCATCCTTTTCTTCGTTGCTTTCATTGGAATTCTCTGGTCTGAATTTCCTTCTTAGAATGTGATTTGCTTGTTTCCCAACCATACTTTGTCATTCTTGTATACCTTTGCTTGCCTATGAATCTGATTGCTTACGTAACTCTTTGAATATTCATCCTTGACAATGCCTATACTTCTGTCCATATATTCTGCTTTCTTTGATTTTAGTTTGAACTTATTTTATTCTAGCAATTTTTGAGGGCGAAAATTTTTCTAAGGTGGGTAGAATGTAACAACCCTAGTTTTTGAAAATTAAATAATTATTTTTTTGTGATTTATTTTATTTGTTGATAATTTTTTTTAGGAAAATTATTTTACTAAAGATAATTAAATGAAGTTTCATGATAATTGGAGTTTAAAGTAATTAGAATTTTTATATAATCTTTATTGGATCTTTGGTATAATTGAAATTATAATTTTGATAATTGAAAAATAAGAAGATTTGTATAATTTAATTTAAATAAATTCTATTTTGAATGAATTATGTTATTATTTGAACTCCTAGAAAATGATTTTATTAAAAATGATTAGATTGATATTTATAAATACTTTAAGTTTAATTCAATTAATATTTATGTACAATTTTTATTATAATTAATTATTTTCAGAGATAGAAAAATAATAGAGATTTGTATGATTTAATCTAAAAAATTTTATTTGAATTTAAATTGTACTTCACAAAATATAATTAACTTGTTCATTTTATAATTTAAATTAGAAATAATTGATTGAATTTAGCAATATGTTGATAAATAATGTTCCTAAATATTTTTAACAGAGTATATTTGATTCTAAAATTACTCTACTATTCAATTTTATCAAAATATATATTCATAACTATCCATATTCTTTTATAAAATCCTAATTCCTAAACCTAAATTCCCAAATTGAATCAGAAACCCTAATTCCCAAATTGAGAAACCCTAACCCTAGCTTCCCTCTGCCTCAGCCGCACCCCACCCCTCCTTCACCCTCTTCAGCTAACATACCCACCCTTAATCCCCAAGTCAGCGTTGTTACCCTCACCACATGACACACACAGAGACTTACCTCTCTCACTCTCAGCCTCACCAACGAACTCACACTCATTTCCTCACTATACACACGCACGCACACATATGGAGAAGACAGGAAGAGAGAGCGCCAGCGAAGAAGAGGGAGGAGCAGCGCCGCCACCGCACTCCGTCACACCCAGCCGCGTCTTGCTCGCCGTCGAAGCCACGCCGATCGTCGCTGCCCAGTCGTTGTTCTGCCTCCCACCAAGCCCGTCCTGCCACTGACATCGCCGAACAGAGGAGGGCGACCACCACGAGGAGCCACCGCCGTCCTTGCTCGTCATCTCCCTTGGAGCCATCGCCGTCGAGGACCAGCAGAGAGAGAGAACGCGCGACGTTCAGGAAGGAGGACGTGAGTCAGTGACGCAAGGAGGAGTGCGACCCACTGCTTGAAGTTGTGTCGCCGTGCCTTCCGTCGCCGTCGTGCCTTGGTGCCATCGGAGGAAGCTGTTGCTACTGTGTGTACAGAGATGAGGAGCGTCGCGAGAATCAAGGGAAGGAGTCGTTGTTTTGCTGCTGCTTCTGGTTTCTAAAATCTGAGAAAACACCACTGCCGTTGCTGTTTGTTGGGTTCAAGATCGCCGCTGCTATTCTAGCTCTTTTCTGCCTCTACTTCAAGTTTCAGAGTTGCTGGAGCCTTTGCCACTGGGATCCAAGACCAGAAAAAAGAGGAGGCCGTTTAACCTTGTCACTGTTGCTGCCATTGGAGTCGCTAGGAACCAATTTCTGGAGCTGCTCTTGATGATTCTGGTGCTGCTACATAGGTTCCGAGCTGTTGTGCTGTTGCCAGAGGAAGGGAACTCACAGGAAAAATGTCACCAAGGCTACTGGTTGGTTTGATTGCGTTGTTAATGCGACATTGAGGTAGGGGATTTAACGTTTTTAATTTAGAATGCCCACCAAGTTATTTGAATAAGTGCAAATGGTTAACAAATGGTTTAGAATTTTTTAATTGACATGAATGGCCTGAAATGCATTTGAAATTTGTTAGTTGTTGTGAATATTTTGAGCTATGACTGGAATTAAATGTGGCTGCGAATGTCTTTGGGCTTTGTTGTGAGTGTTTGAAGTTGTAATTGATATTGTTTTCTCTGATATGGATGGAATTGAGTTGAATTATAACTGTAGTTGGTGATTGATTTGATGATTGTGCGTACTGAATGTTGTAAGGGATAGAATAAATGGTGTTACTTTTGTTGCTGAGCTTGCTGGTGTGAATTAATGAGTTATTGTGTGTTTGAATGATGATGAGTGTATATGGAAAATTATGCTTGGCATAGTGTAGAAAAGAAAAGGTTTGATGATGCTTAAGTACTTGACATCGTGGGAATTATTGATTTTGGGTTCTTGGGCTGTGTTGGCAATGAAGACAATTTTGAATAACTGGAAAGAGGTTAAACGTGTGATTTTGGAAGGGTTATAAGTTCGAATGTGGTTTTTGATAAGTAAGGTTGTTGAAAATGTTTAAGGCAGAATTTCTGCATACATGACAGTAGAAAGAATCAATTTCTGGGAGCATCCCAGGTCATATACTTGAATGAAACTATTTTTGCATGAAACTTTACTGTGTTTTGAGCATCTCATGAAAAATTCAGAATTTATTGATGAGTATTTTGGGAGAAATGAATTTTTGAAGATTGATGGTTTCTGCAGAAAATTCTGTTTCTTTACTGCACAAGCACCAACTTCCAACTCACTTAACTTTCAATTCTGGTAAGTATTTGAGCTGAAACCAACGGCATTTTCAAGTTTCCTGTGTCCGCAATCTGCATTTTAAATTTCATGTCAATATCCTATTTAACCAAGTAGATATGTTGAAAAGAGTATGGATAACTCACAGGATTTTGGAAACCAAATTCTAAAAGGCCTGGCTGTGTTTCTCACTTCATAACTTTTTCATATGACTTGGTATTAATCTGGAATTTGATTCAATAAAAAGCTAAAAGAGTCTTGTTTGAGGTCGTGAATTTTGAAAGGCATTGGGTGAAAACTGGATTCTTAAGGAATTTATCAAACTTACTACTTGCTGCTGTTTTTCTGCATTTTCTTAGGAAACAATAACAGAATTTTAAGAGAGATGGTATAAGTTTTTATTGTGACCAAATTACCTCAACACCAAGTTTCTTGGAATACTAGTTTATTGAGTTTAATTTTGAAAGAATCCTATGATAAGTGAAAGTTAGTTACGAATTGATGAGGTGAAAGTTGAATTGATGGGTTATGTGGGAATTGTAGGTTATGACCGAACTGTTGGCTATTGAAAATTGTGAATTTTCTGATTGATTTGAGAACCTCTTATTTGGTAGTTGTTGAGGAAAGGGGGAGACTTGTTGAGAAAGAGGGAACCCAAAAGGGTGGCAAGGTCCAAGTTTTAGGGGAGATGCTGCCGAATTTTCATAAAAATCCAGATTCTGTTTTAAAATGTGATTTAGAAAAAGATTTGGACTTGAGAGGTTCTACCAATTGGTTCATGATTTATTAAGAAATTGGTGTTTTGAGTTAAACTGTTTAATAAAAGTTCATGTTACCTGATTGATTTAAATATGAAGGGGCCTATGTTTTGAAGTTTAGTTAAAGAAGTACCTTTGGGAGAGTTTCTGATTTAAGAATGAAAAGAAATTGGGTTTTTTTTGGACTTAAATAATTTTGGTTTTGAAACTGGTTCAGAACTCTTGGCTTACATGCTTTGGTTTTGATTTTAAATCTTTACTTTAATTTATCTCAACTTAAGCAACTATGATTCCGAGAATTTCTAAAGAGTTTAAGAAATGAGGCAGGTTATTCTTCCCTAAAGTCTTGAGACCTTGCCAAGGTTGTTGATTAATAACTCTTGATTTCAAAGTGATGAAGCGAATGATTTGAAAATGAGTGATTATGAGTCTTTCAGAAGAAATTTTGAATCTGGCTTGATTATGAAGTTGTTTGAAAGTTTTGAAAAGAAAATTTACTCAAGAAAAGTAGATCTTGGCAAGATGTGAACTGAATACATTTGTAATTTGAAAATGGGACAAGAATGATTTTTTTTGAAATAAGATTGAGTCTGATTGACTGTGGATGTTATTGAGAATATGATGAGGCCTGGCAAGGATGGTGGTATAGTCCCGCTTGCTCAGTACGTAAACTGTTATGCAGGGATGGTGGTTTTGTCCCGCCTGCAGTGAGGATGGTGGTTTTGTCCCGCTCACATATTGATAAATTATTTGGCAAGGACGGTGGTTCAAATCCCGCTTGCGTGTTCCGGGCAAGGATGGTGGTTTAGTCCCGCTTGCTTGTGGAACCTACGGATAAGGATGGTGGTTGAATCCCGCTTATCCGAGTCGGGTCTGGCAACATAACCGACGCATGAGCTCATGGCCAGTAGGACAGGCATGCATCATATGCATTTATATGACATTGTTTGGGTGTGCATATTATAATTGGTTTGCCTATGTGAATAGTTATGTTTAATTGCTAATTGCTTTACTTGATATAACTGCTTGGTTGTGTTTGAACCTTCTTACTTGTGTTTGTGACTGAAAATTGGTTAGATTGTAATGATTTGGTTGTTGATTGAGTTGCTTGGGCCTAGGGCCGTGGTTAATTACGAGATGGACTGAAGACTGTGTTTGGTTTATATTTTTGGTTTAGAAAAGTATGAAAAGCTAAACTGGTTCAGCAGACTTAATGAACCTATGCTTGGAACAGTTTGACCATTCATACTGTCTAGGAAAAACTTTTAAAAAGGCTTTTGGATTTAGGATGAAATATAGTTTTCTTGAGTATGTTAATTATTTACATTTTATTTCATTACTTTTACGGCATTCCCATTCCCTACTGAGAACGTGTGGTTTGTTCTCACCCCAAAATCTTCCACCCTTTCAGTGACACAGGTTTGAAGATTCAGTTTGAAGCTCCGGTGATTCTAGAATTTACTTATGAGTTAAGTTTATAACTTGAGTTTCTTTCATAGAATTCCCTCGCCTTTGTAGTTTTAGTTTTTATTTTATGCAGAGGGATAGGAGTTGTACCTGAATTTTATTTAAATTCTTTTGTATAATATTACTATTATTAATAATTATGTGATTATTATTACTTGGTGATGTTTGCTATATGATTTTAATTAATAAAAACAAAAATTTTTGGTATTTTTTTACTAAAATTGAATCGCGATATCGAACTAAAGGCTTAATAGTAAATAGTTAATAAGGTAAACAGGTCAGTAACGCCTTACTTTTGGTACGATCATGACGTATTGGAAGTTGGGTCGTTACAATATGGTATCAGAGCAGTTCGTTCCTGTTAGAGCCTTGGGAATGGACTGACTTTGCTTCACTGCATACTCTGAGTGTCTGTCATGCTTTGTGACTTGTTCTGATAACAAGAGTTTGAGTTTTATATGCATGACTGTCTGATGATTAACACTGTTGGTTTACCATTGCATGCCTCATGGTATTAGGTCTGGCCAACTTAGTACTAATGATTTATGTATATGGGAACACTAATAGGTTATCATAGACGAAATAGAAGTTATAAGTGATGCGATTAACGGGGTTTGGGAGCGTTAGAGGTTATGAAGTTAGCTTCGATTCGACGTATAATCTTTACTCGTGCCACATGAACTCGTGCCATCCTTTTCTTCGTTGCTTTCATTGGAATTCTCTGGTCTGAATTTCCTTCTTAGAATGTGATTTGCTTGTTTCCCAACCATACTTTGTCATTCTTGTATACCTTTGCTTGCCGATGAATCTGATTGCTTACGTAACTCTTTGAATATTCATCCTTGACAATGCCTATACTTCTGTCCATATATTCTGCTTATTTTGATTTCAGTTTGAACTTATTTTATTCTAGCAATTTTCGAGGGCGAAAATTTTTCTAAGGTGGGTAGAATGTAACAACCCTAGTTTTTGAAAATTAAATAATTATTTATTTGTGATTTATTTTATTTGTTGATAATTTTTTTTAGGAAAATTATTTTACTAAAGATAATTAAATGAAGTTTCATGATAATTGGAGTTTAAAGTAATTAGAATTTTTATATAATCTTTATTGGATCTTTGGTATAATTGAAATTATAATTTTGATAATTGAAAAATAAGAAGATTTGTATAATTTAATTTAAATAAATTCTATTTTGAATGAATTATGTTATTATTTGAACTCCTAGAAAATGATTTTATTAAAAATGATTAGATTGATATTTATAAATACTTTAAGTTTAAGTCAATTAATATTTATGTACAATTTTTATTATAATTAATTATTTTCAGAGATAGAAAAATAATAGAGATTTGTATGATTTAATCTAGAAAATTTTATTTGAATTTAAATTGTACTTCACAAAATATAATTAACTTGTTCATTTTATAATTTAAATTAGAAATAATTGATTGAATTTAGCAATATGTTGATAAATAATGTTCCTAAATATTTTTAACAGAGTATATTTGATTCTAAAATTACTCTACTATTCAATTTTATCAAAATATATATTCATAACTATCCATATTCTTTTATAAAATCCTAATTCCTAAACCTAAATTCCCAAATTGAATCAGAAACCCTAATTCCCAAATTGAGAAACCCTAACCCTAGCTTCCCTCTGCCTCAGCCGCACCCCACCCCTCCTTCACCCTCTTCAGCTAACATACCCACCCTTAATCCCCAAGTCAGCGTTGTTACCCTCACCACATGACACACACAGAGACTTACCTCTCTCACTCTCAGCCTCACCAACGAACTCACACTCATTTCCTCACTATACACACGCACGCACACATATGGAGAAGACAGGAAGAGAGAGCGCCAGCGAAGAAGAGGGAGGAGCAGCGCCGCCACCGCACTCCGTCACACCCAGCCGCGTCTTGCTCGCCGTCGAAGCCACGCCGATCGTCGCTGCCCAGTCGTTGTTCTGCCTCCCACCAAGCCCGTCCTGCCACTGACATCGCCGAACAGAGGAGGGCGACCACCACGAGGAGCCACCGCCGTCCTTGCTCGTCATCTCCCTTGGAGCCATCGCCGTCGAGGACCAGCAGAGAGAGAGAACGCGCGACGTTCAGGAAGGAGGACGTGAGTCAGTGACGCAAGGAGGAGTGCGACCCACTGCTTGAAGTTGTGTCGCCGTGCCTTCCGTCGCCGTCGTGCCTTGGTGCCATCGGAGGAAGCTGTTGCTACTGTGTGTACAGAGATGAGGAGCGTCGCGAGAATCAAGGGAAGGAGTCGTTGTTTTGCTGCTGCTTCTGGTTTCTAAAATCTGAGAAAACACCACTGCCGTTGCTGTTTGTTGGGTTCAAGATCGCCGCTGCTATTCTAGCTCTTTTCTGCCTCTACTTCAAGTTTCAGAGTTGCTGGAGCCTTTGCCACTGGGATCCAAGACCAGAAAAAAGAGGAGGCCGTTTAACCTTGTCACTGTTGCTGCCATTGGAGTCGCTAGGAACCAATTTCTGGAGCTGCTCTTGATGATTCTGGTGCTGCTACATAGGTTCCGAGCTGTTGTGCTGTTGCCAGAGGAAGGGAACTCACAGGAAAAATGTCACCAAGGCTGCTGGTTGGTTTGATTGCGTTGTTAATGCGACATTGAGGTAGGGGATTTAACGTTTTTAATTTAGAATGCCCACCAAGTTATTTGAATAAGTGCAAATGGTTAACAAATGATTTAGAATTTTTTAATTGACATGAATGGCCTGAAATGCATTTGAAATTTGTTAGTTGTTGTGAATATTTTGAGCTATGACTGGAATTAAATGTGGCTGCGAATGTCTTTGGGCTTTGTTGTGAGTGTTTGAAGTTGTAATTGATATTGTTTTCTCTGATATGGATGGAATTGAGTTGAATTATAAATGTAGTTGGTGATTGATTTGATGATTGTGCGTACTGAATGTTGTAAGGGATAGAATAAATGGTGTTACTTTTGTTGCTGAGCTTGCTGGTGTGAATTAATGAGTTATTGTGTGTTTGAATGATGATGAGTGTATATGGAAAATTATGCTTGGCATAGTGTAGAAAAGAAAATGTTTGATGATGCTTAAGTACTTGACATCGTGGGAATTATTGATTTTGGGTTCTTGGGCTGTGTTGGCAATGAAGACAATTTTGAATAACTGGAAAGAGGTTAAACGTGTGATTTTGGAAGGGTTATAAGTTCGAATGTGGTTTTTGATAAGTAAGGTTGTTGAAAATGTTTAAGGCAGAATTTCTGCATACATGACAGTAGAAAGAATCAGTTTCTGGGAGCATCCCAGGTCATATACTTGAATGAAACTATTTTTGCATGAAACTTTACTGTGTTTTGAGCATCTCATGAAAAATTCAGAATTTATTGATGAGTATTTTGGGAGAAATGAATTTTTGAAGATTGATGGTTTCTGCAGAAAATTCTGTTTCTTTACTGCAGAAGCACCAACTTCCAACTCACTTAACTTTCAATTCTGGTAAGTATTTGAGCTGAAACCAACGGCATTTTCAAGTTTCCTGTGTCCGCAATCTGCATTTTAAATTTCATGTCAATATCCTATTTAACCAAGTAGATATGTTGAAAAGAGTATGGATAACTCACAGGATTTTGGAAACCAAATTCTAAAAGGCCTGGCTGTGTTTCTCACTTCATAACTTTTTCATATGACTTGGTATTAATCTGGAATTTGATTCAATAAAAAGCTAAAAGAGTCTTGTTTGAGGTCGTGAATTTTGAAAGGCATTGGGTGAAAACTGGATTCTTAAGGAATTTATCAAACTTACTACTTGCTGCTGTTTTTCTGCATTTTCTTAGGAAACAATAACAGAATTTTAAGAGAGAAGGTATAAGTTTTTATTGTGACCAAATTACCTCAACACCAAGTTTCTTGGAATACTAGTTTATTGAGTTTAATTTTGAAAGAATCCTATGATAAGTGAAAGTTAGTTACGAATTGATGAGGTGAAAGTTGAATTGATGGGTTATGTGGGAATTGTAGGTTATGACCGAACTGTTGGCTATTGAAAATTGTGAATTTTCTGATTGATTTGAGAACCTCTTATTTGGTAGTTGTTGAGGAAAGGGGGAGACTTGTTGAGAAAGAGGGAACCCAAAAGGGTGGCAAGGTCCAAGTTTTAGGGGAGATGCTGCCGAATTTTCATAAAAATCCAGATTCTGTTTTAAAATGTGATTTAGAAAAAGATTTGGACTTGAGAGGTTCTACCAATTGGTTCATGATTTATTAAGAAATTGGTGTTTTGAGTTAAACTGTTTAATAAAAGTTCATGTTACCTGATTGATTTAAATATGAAGGGGCCTATGTTTTGAAGTTTAGTTAAAGAAGTACCTTTGGGAGAGTTTCTGATTTAAGAATGAAAAGAAATTGGGTTTTTTTTTGGACTTAAATAATTTTGGTTTTGAAACTGGTTGAGAACTCTTGGCTTACATGCTTTGGTTTTGATTTTAAATCTTTACTTTAATTTATCTCAACTTAAGCAACTATGATTCTGAGAATTTCTAAAGAGTTTAAGAAATGAGGCAGGTTATTCTTCCCTAAAGTCTTGAGACCTTGCCAAGGTTGTTGATTAATAACTCTTGATTTCAAAGTGATGAAGCGAATGATTTGAAAATGAGTGATTATGAGTCTTTCAGAAGAAATTTTGAATCTGGCTTGATTATGAAGTTGTTTGAAAGTTTTGAAAAGAAAATTTACTCAAGAAAAGTAGATCTTGGCAAGATGTGAACTGAATATATTTGTAATTTGAAAATGGGACAAGAATGATTTTTTTTGAAATAAGATTGAGTCTGATTGACTGTGGATGTTATTGAGAATATGATGAGGCCTGGCAAGGATGGTGGTATAGTCCCGCTTGCTCAGTACGTAAACTGTTATGCAGGGATGGTGGTTTTGTCCCGCCTGCAGTGAGGATGGTGGTTTTGTCCCGCTCACATATTGATAAATTATTTGGCAAGGACGGTGGTTCAAATCCCGCTTGCGTGTTCCGGGCAAGGATGGTGGTTTAGTCCCGCTTGCTTGTGGAACCTACGGATAAGGATGGTGGTTGAATCCCGCTTATCCGAGTCGGGTCTGGCAACATAACCGACGCATGAGCTCATGGCCAGTAGGACAGGCATGCATCATATGCATTTATATGACATTGTTTGGGTGTGCATATTATAATTGGTTTGCCTATGTGAATAGTTATGTTTAATTGCTAATTGCTTTACTTGATATAACTGCTTGGTTGTGTTTGAACCTTCTTACTTGTGTTTGTGACTGAAAATTGGTTAGATTGTAATGATTTGGTTGTTGATTGAGTTGCTTGGGCCTAGGGCCGTGGTTAATTACGAGATGGACTGAAGACTGTGTTTGGTTTATATTTTTGGTTTAGAAAAGTATGAAAAGCTAAACTGGTTCAGCAGACTTAATGAACCTATGCTTGGAACAGTTTGACCATTCATACTGTCTAGGAAAAACTTTTAAAAAGGCTTTTGGATTTAGGATGAAATATAGTTTTCTTGAGTATGTTAATTATTTACATTTTATTTCATTACTTTTACGGCATTCCCATTCCCTACTGAGAACGTGTGGTTTGTTCTCACCCCAAAATCTTCCACCCTTTCAGTGACACAGGTTTGAAGATTCAGTTTGAAGCTCCGGTGATTCTAGAATTTACTTATGAGTTAAGTTTATAACTTGAGTTTCTTTCATAGAATTCCCTCGCCTTTGTAGTTTTAGTTTTTATTTTATGCAGAGGGATAGGAGTTGTACCTGAATTTTATTTAAATTCTTTTGTATAATATTACTATTATTAATAATTATGTGATTATTATTACTTGGTGATGTTTGCTATATGATTTTAATTAATAAAAACAAAAATTTTTGGTATTTTTTTACTAAAATTGAATCGCGATATCGAACTAAAGGCTTAATAGTAAATAGTTAATAAGGTAAACAGGTCAGTAATGCCTTACTTTTGGTACGATCATGACGTATTGGAAGTTGGGTCGTTACAGAAGCTCCAAGATGAGAATATAAGCACAAGCCTCCTTGGTTAGAGCTCTACATAATTCCAACTTGAGGACATTAAACCCAAAGTGTTAGGTGGGAGACACCCCACCATGGTAACATTGTTTCAACCCTTCTCTTTGTATATAATTTGCCTTAATTGCATTTTTTGTTTGATTGGTTAGCTTAGAATTAGTTTAATTTTGAGTTTAGATAGGTTAATTTTAGTTTGGATCATGAATTTATGGGTTCTTGCATGTTTTGATGTTGAGCTTTTGTTGAGTTAAGGCTTGGTGCCTTAGATTTTGAGAAAATTTTTTGGGAAAAACAGGGCATGTGCGCACGCACACAACTAAAAATCGCGACCTGTGCGTACGCACCCAGCTGTGCGTATGCACACTATCCTTTATGCCCTCTGCTAGGAGCGCTCACACAACTTGTGCGCATGCATTCCCCTGTTTCTAGCGCCTTGTGCGTGCACATGCCCCTTGTGCGCACGCACACCCCTTTTCACCCACTCTGGTGGGAGCGCTAGCACGGCCTGTGCGTGTGAACTCCTGCCTCTTTTCGCTCTTGTGCGTGCGCACGAACCTATGTGTGCACGCACACATGATCCTTTCCTAAAAAAAGAAACCTACCTGTGCGTGCGCATAGCTATGTGCGCACGCACAACCCTAAACAACCCCTCTGTTTGCAGCACACGGACCCCTTGTGCGTGGGAACACCCCTTCTTTTCCCTCTTGTGTGCCCGCACACACCTCTTGTGCACGCGCACAAACACCAAATTCCCTTCTGTTCGCAGTGCCCGCACCCTGCTATGCACGCGCATAACCCCTTTTCCGCCTAGTGTGTGTATGCACACGTACCTGTGCGTACGCATGCCCCTGTTTTCTCCCATTTTACTTCTTTTCTCCTCTTCTCTCTACTTCTTCTCTTCTTCTTCCTTCCATCCCTCCCTTCTCTTACTTTTTCTCTCTTTTCTAATTATTCTAGTTATTTTTCATTGCATTTCATTTCTCATTTTAGTAGTATATTAGTTTTAGTTTAATAGTTGTTAATTGAATAAGTTGCAAGTGTTTGATTGATGTTGATTGGGTTACTTCTTACTTAAGTCTTGGTTTAATTTTTAATGAATATGTGCACTGAGCATTAAGTCTTTGTTTAATTGCCTAGAAGAATTGTGAGTTTGATTCATATGTTGTAGCTACCATATACATTAAACTTTATCCTTGTTTGGCATTTTGAATTGTGCACTTTTACTTTAGTGAATTGAGTTAAAATTACTTGCTCATCATGATTTTCATATCAAATTAATCACACGTCCGGTACTTGTTTCTTTTTAATGCTTTGCATTTGTTTGAGTGACTTAACTTGATTCTTATCTAGCTTGTCACTTTTTGCAACAAGTACCTTTACCATGTGACTATTGCATCATGTGTCATGATGAATAAGGAGTTTTCTTTTCATCATGGAATGGGTTATTGTTGGTTGTGCCATTTTATATTCAATTTTGAGCTTTCACTTGCACGATTTCAATATCCAATATCTCTTATATTCAATTCACTTTAGTTGTGGCTATCTAGGTTTGTTTGTGCCTTAACTTTTGCTTATTCTTTACTTGCAACCTAGGCCACTTAATTGAAGAATACATGTTTTTTCTTTTGATTGTATGGTTTCTATTTTTATCCGGCTAATGTGTTGTGTTCTAAACCATTCGCATTTAGAATACACACATTGTCTTTTATCATACCACACTATTATGACCTTTTCCTCAATTCTTGTTCTCTACAGCAACCCGGAGCCCCAATACCCACCAGCTAAAGGTGGGGCTTCTTAGAGCATCTCTTCACCCCCGGATTGAGTGCATGCACGGAGGACTGTGCAACGTTTAAGTGTGGGGGAGGATCCGCAATTTTCGGGGCGTACATTTCTCTTTCTCAACACTTTGTACTATTTTCTAGTCTTTAGTAGTTATGTCTTTGTGAATATTTGTTTAGTGTTGCATGACGTTGCATTTTGTTTAGTTTGCTTGTATATATTTTAGTTTGCCTATAGTTTTATTTGCTTAATTGCATAGTATAGGAAATAAGTTTCGTTAAAACAACAAATAATTTTCAAGAAATCTCTTTTTGGGCATTCCATTGATTAGATTTGAAAACTTGTTTTTGAACTTGCATGAAATATTCTTTTTATGGAACATAGAAAAGAGCTTGAACAAAACACCAAGTGAGATTTGAGTTTTAATTGTGTGGTTGCACATCTTCACCACAAATTTTGTTCTTGTGTGATATACTCCTTTTATGATTGTGATTTTTGATTTGCTTGGATTCTTTATGTCCTATATTTGTTGTTTTGAATGCATTTAGTATGATTGAGGCCATTTTTGAATTGAACTCACTTAACCCATATGGCCAACCCTTACACCTACCTTTGTAACCACTTTTGAGCCTTTTAATTCCCCTTTGTTCTAATTTTAAGCACACCATTTTCCCTAAGTGAAAAACCATTGTGACCATGAATTATATCTTTGATTAGCTTAGGTTTGAGTGTGTGTGTGTGTTATTCAAGTATGGGGGATATTTGTGGGAAAACATTAGTAGTTAGTTAGTTTGGGTGTTCATTGAAAATATTTGGAAAAATGGGTAAACACTCATGCATTCATTACTTGAAACATATGCATCTCTCTTTTATGATAAAAAAAAAGAAAAAAAGAAAATAATAAGAAAATAAAATAAGAATGTAAATAAAGGATGCATATGTGTGTGAATTGGAAAAAGGATGCATGAGTGAATGTGAGAAAGAGGATAAATGAGAAGTTAGATTGTTTTCTTATGTGTAAATAGGTTGATATAGGATTAGGTGGGATACTTGAGCTAATCAAAGATCCAATTTTCTAGTCCACTTAACCATATTAATCCTACCCTTACCCTAGCCCATTACAACCCTCCAAAGACCTCATGATATTTGCATTCATGCATCAAATATTAGTTGATTGTTAGATGACTTGCAAATCTTTGAGAAATATGATTAAATGAGTATTGAGTGATTAAGCCCTAAACACTGAGCGATTAGAGTGTATACATATCCAGTGAGGGGTTCGATCACTCAATTCTATGTTTCCATTTCTCATATTGTATCTTCTTGCAAGTTGCTTGTTAGTTTTTGAAAATTTCAAATCAAATCTTTGGACATTGATCATATTGATATATTTTCTTGTCTTGGCCCTAAGTCTTTGTTTTGGATTGATTGAGATTCTTTTGTTTGTTTTTGCCAAACTCAATAGGAATTATAGTATATATATAGATAGATAGCATTTAGCATAGTTGCATGCATGTAGTTAGTTGCATTTAATAAATTGCTTACCCTCCTTATTCTTCTCCTTTGATTGTGATTAGCATGAGGACATGCTATTGTTTAAGTGTGGGAGAATTGATGAATCCATATTTGACAACATATTTAGGTTTAATTTGAATGAATTTCATCATATAAACCCACATTTATTCACCCAAATAGCATGCTTTTGTGTTCTCTCCTTTAATTGAGCCTAATTGTGAAAACATGCTATTTTGTGCTTAATTTAATAACTTTTATACCACTTTTATCCCATTCAATTCCTTGATGGTTTTGATGAGTGATTTCAGGAATAATAGGTTGGAATGCCTTGATAAGAGTGGAAGGAAGCATGTACAAAGGGAGAAAACATGAAGAAAACAAAAGAGAAGCACACATTGGAATGTGCGTGCGCACAACCCCTGTGCATACACACAAGAACCACATAGCCATGTGTGCGTGCGCACAACATCTTGTACGTGGGCACAAGAAGAAAATTAGCATGTGTGCGTACGCACACACCTGTGTGTACGCACACGTCCCAGCACGTGACTCACTTAATGGAAATCGCTGGGGGTGATTTCTAGGCCTCCAGAGCTCAATTTTGGGACTTTCTGAAGCTGATTGAGTGCTATATCAAGCAAAGCCTCACTCCATATGAAGGGGAGAGAAATTAGGGTTAGTTTAGCATTATGTAGGTTGTATTCTAGAGAGAGAAGTTCCCCCTTCTCTCTAGAATTAGGGTTTCTTAGATTAATTTTCTTGTAATTTCTACTTTTAATTTTTGTTTTAATGTAGTTTCATTTATGTTTCTATGCTTTTTTGTCTTTATCTTCTTCATCTCTTTTGTTAATTTCTCTTTTATGTCACTTTTCATGTTATGAACACTCTTTGTTATTTTAATTTATATTTAATGCTATTTATGTTTTATGCTCATTTATTGCTTTCCTTAGTTGTTGTTATCATTTCCTTTCTTTTGGTAGTTAGCTTTTATTTTTAATGCAATTTAATGTTATTTTATTTTCATGCTCACCAAGTATTTGATAAAATGCTTGGCTTGGTTTTTACATAGTGTTCCTCCACTCTTGGTTTGAAATTGATGACTTTGGTGACCCTTGAGTCATTGATGTCTATTCTTGTTGATACATTAGAGTAGTTAGTTGATTTGGTTTTCATTGACTCTAAGTGACCCTTAGTGTTGACTTAGGACTTATGGATTGAAATCAACTATGCCTATTTGACTTATCTTCGATGTAAGGTTGACTAAGTAGGATTAACTCTTCATAATCATCATATGTTTGTGGTCAATGGCTAGGATAGGTAACCTTAGCTCTCAATTACTTGCCAAGAGGTTTCTTGAATTTTAAGTTTCCTTTCCTTGCATTTAATTGCTTTGACTTTTATTGCTTTGATGTTTAATTTCTTGCATGTTTAGTTTTCACACTCTTGGTTGAGAAATTGGGTGTTTAGGTGAAATTGAATTGTCGATGTCCATTCCACATTGTGTGAGGATTGTTAATTGGTTTGGTTTCCCTTGACTCTAAGTGATCTACTAGTGTTGACTAGGACTTAGGGATTGGAATCAATTATGCCATTTTGACTTATCCTCGATGTAGGGTGATAAAGCACTATTTTATGGTTTATCTTATGCTCAATTGAGTGGTTTTTATCAAACCTATGAACATTTATTCATACATTTTGCATGAGTTTACAATTTCTTCCCAATTTTACTCTATGGTTGAAAACTTGCTTCCTAGCCTTTAAATTGTATATTTTTTTATCCTCCTTTATACCATTCGATGCCGTTATCTGTGCGTTAAGTGTTTTCAGGCTTTATAGGGTAGAAATGGCTTAAAGGATGAAGAGGAAGCTTGCACAAACGGAAGGAGCATAAGAAATAAAGGAGACAACCAGCGAGAAGTGACACGCACGCATGGCTCACGCGTGCGCGTGAATTGGAGTTCGCACGGCGACGCGTGCGCATGACTAACGCGTACGCGTGACACGTGAAGTTGACCAGCAACTCGTACGCGTGACCGACGCGTACGCATGACATGCGCTACCTGCAGAAATAACAGAAAACGCTGGGGGCAATTTTGGGCCGAGTTTGGACCCAGTTTTGGCCCAGAAACACAGACTAGAGCCAGGGGACGAGCAGAGACTCAAGACACATTCTCATTCGGATAGTTTTTAGTTTTAGATTGAAATCTTAGAGAGAAATCACTCTCCTCTAGGTTTTCTTCATATTCATAGTTTTTATGCTTTTTATGCTTTTGATTTGGATATTGAGAAGAGTCACTACCTCCATTGAAGTTTCATTATTCTAGTTTGTTTTCTTATTCCTTTACTCTTTTGATTACCTCTTAACCCTATTCAGATACGTATGTTTATGATTTTGGGATTTATTAATGCAACGAACTATTTTTACCTTTAATTGATTTTTAGTTATTGATTTATTTAATTTATCATGTCTTCTTCTTATTCTCTTTACATGCCTGTGAACGTTATATTCATGTCAATGGAGTAGACTCCCAACTTGACTTGGGGGTTGATGAGCGGATAATTTATATGCTTTTTGGCATTGTTTTTACATAGTTTTTAGTATGATTTAGTTAGTTTTTAGTATATTTTTATTATTTTTTAAATAAAAATCACATTTCTGGACTTTACTATGAGTTTGTGTATTTTTCTGTGATTTTAGGTAATTTCTGGCTGAAATTGAGGAACTTGAGCAAAAATCATATTTAGAGGCTGAAAAAGGACTGCAGATGCTGTTGGATTCTGACCTCCCTGCACTCAAAGTGGATTTTCTGGAGTTACAGAAGTCCAAATGACACGCTCTCAATTGGTTTGGAAAGTAGACATCCAGGACTTTCCAGCAATATATAATAGTCCATACTTTGCCCAAGTTTAGACAACGCAAACTGGCGTTCAACGCCAGCTCTCTACCCTATTATGGAGTTAAACGCCAGAAACAGGTTGCAAAGCAGAGTTAAACGCCAGAAATAGGTTACAAACTGGCGTTCAACTCCAAGGAAGACCTCTACACATTAAAGCTTCAATGCTCAGCCCATGCAAACACCAAGTGGGTCCGGAAGTGAATTTCTGCATCATTTACTCATTTCTGTAACCCTAGTAACTAGTTTAGTATAAATAGAACTTTTTACTATTGTATTAAGAGTCTTTGGATCTGATCTTTGATCAGTTTTATGCTATTCTAGACCTTTATGGGGGTTGGCCATTCGGCCATGCCTGGACCATTATCACTTATGTATTTTCAACAGTAGAGTTTCTACACACCATAGATTAAGGTGTGGAGCTCTGCTGTTCCTTATGAATTAATGCAAAGTACTATTGTTTTTCTATTCAATTCAAGCTTATTCCTATTCTAAGATATTCATTCGCACCCAAGAACATGTTGAATGTGATGATTATGTGACGCTCATCACCATTCTCACCTATGAACGCATGCCTGACAACCCCTTTCATTCTACATGAAGATGAGATAGAATGAGTATCTCTTAGGTATCTAATACAGGGGACCGAGTCCGAGATATTAGAATCTTCGTGGTATAAGTTAGAATCCATGGACGGCCATTCCTGAGATCCGAAAAGTCTAAACCTTGTCTGTGGTATTCTGAGTAGGATCTGGGAAGGGATGGCTGTGACGAGCTTCAAACTCGCGAGTGCTGGGCGTAGTGACAGACGCAAAAGGATCACTGAATCCTATTCCAGTATGATCGAGAACCGACAGATGATTAGCCATGCAGTGACAGCGCATTGGACCATTTTCACTAAGAGGACGGGATGTAGCCATTGACAACGGTGATGCCCAACATACAGCTTGCCATGGAAAGGAGTATGAAGGATTGGATGAAGACAGCAGGAAAGCAGAGGTTCAGGAGGAACAAAAGCATCTCTGTACGCTTATCTGAAATTCTCACCAATGAATTACATAAGTATCTCTATCTTTATTTTACGTTTTATTTATCTTTTAATTATCAAATATCTAAAACCATTTGAATCCGCCTGACTGAGATTTACAAGGTGACCATAGCTTGCTTCAGGCCGACAATCTCCGTGGGATCGACCCTTACTCACGTAAGGTTTATTACTTGGACGACCCATTGTACTTGCTGGTTAGTTGTGCGAAGTTGTGACAAAGTGTGATTCACGTTTGAGAGCACCAAGACTTTGGCGCCATTGTTGATGATCACAATTTCGTGCACCAGGGGTTGATTAAAAGGAGACCCTTGAGTTAGAATACTCAAGTGATTAGTTCAATTGGAAGTTGTTGGCTAACTCTCTATTTACTAATGCTAATCCTTCCATAAGGAGAGGATTAGGACTTGCGAATAAGAGTTAGCTCAATCACTTGACTTTCCTTTATTTAGTAAGGGTGAACTAAGTGAAAACAACAACCTCTTGCTATTCCACTTGGGAAAATCCAACAAGGATAGAACTTCCAATCAATCTTCCCCCGGTCAAGGCTTTTTATTTAATTATATAAATTCTCTTGTTAATTTTCATTGCTTTAATTTACAATCATTTATTTTTCTGTTCTCCAACTCTTAAAATTTCTTGGAAAACTCCTGACTAATAAAATAGCACTCTTTTGTCAACTCCTAGTATTTTTATTCTAATTTTGTGACAACCCTTCTAAATTGATAAGCGGATTTTTCGTCGATTAAGAACTGTACTTGTAACGCTGTTCTTATTATAATTTCTTAATTGGCTAATTTCTGCTCGCATCAATTTTTGGCGCCGTTGCTGGGGAGTTGCAATAGTATGCTACCTTATTAGTTAGTGTAAATATTTTTAATTTTACATATTTGCATACTTTATTTTATTACCATGAGCTATATATTTCTTTAATTGAATGACGCGTTCACTTCCTGATCCGAGCTTAGCCGCGTTTGATCCTGAAATTGAAAGAACTATTTCACGTATTAGGCGAGCTCGGCATCGGTTCACCTCTGAGGGTGGTGAAGTGGTTACTACCAATTCACCAGTCTCTTCTGAAGGCAAATCTGAAGCGCCATCTGAGGAAAAAACAAGCTCCTTTTCTACTGATTCAGTTGATTCATGTGTAGGTAATATGGCAGAGCCCAGAAGGATTACTCTCCAGGAAGAAGGAGCTCCGGACTTTACACTGCAACCGTATCAAGCGCGTCACCCAAATCTGGCTACAGATTTTGAACTGAAGTCTACGCTAATCAACTTACTGCCCAAGTTTCATGGCTTACCTGCTCAGGAGTCCATAAATCACCTCAGAAATTTTCAGACAGCCTGCTCAACTACTAGGCGTCATGGTGCAGATGAAACAACTATTTGGCTATATGCCTTCCCGTTTTCTCTTGAGGGAAAGGCAAGGGGGTGGTTCTACACTCAACCTGAAGCAGTCATTACCAATTGGGATCTGCTCAGAAGAGAATTCCTGGAAAAATACTTTCCAGCTGAAGTTACAGATAGACTGAGGAAGGAGATCTCCTGCATCATCCAAGGTGAGTCAGAGACCCTTTATGAATATTGGGAACGCTTTAGGAACCTCCTAGATTCATGCCCCCACCACAAGATTGACCAGTTGGTGTTGATCAGCTACTTCACACAAGGCATGAAGCCTCAGGATAAGACTACATTAGATGCTACAAGTAATGGTTCTCTGAAGAAGTATAAGTCGGCAACAGAACCTTGGCAACTGATCTCCGATCTAGCTGAGTCTACCTAGAATGTCAGGCACAGGAACAACCACCCTAAGGCAATTACGGAGGTTTCCTCTAGTAGTGAGACTGCTGCTCTCACACAGACTCTGGGAGAGATGACCAACATATTGAAGCAGCTACAGCTGAATCAATAACAATCTCAGCCTTCCCCACAACAACAGAGTCAACAGTTGTTTCCTCAGAGAGTGTGCGAAATATGTGCCTGTTATACTCATTACACTGATGAGACCCCGCAGCTCCAACAAGAAGACAACACCTTGTCAGCTACTCATAATTTCTATGACCGCCCAAATCAAGGATACTATCAACAAGGCAGAAATTATAACCAAGGTGGAAGCTATAATCAAGGTTGGCAAGATAACTCTAACCAAGGCTGGAGAGATATATCCAACCAAGGATGGAGGGACAACTACAACCAAGGAGGCAGAGACAACAGTGAAAATCAGAGGTGGAACAATAACAACAACAGACAGCAGAACCCTCCTTACCAACAGCAAAACCAAAACCAGCCTTATAGAGCACCTCACCAGAGGCAATCCCAAGCACCTCAAAACAGCCAACAGCAGGCCCTTCAGATTACTTACCCCCCCTTCTTCTACCAATGATGAGATGCTTCACTCCATTGCATAAGAACAGAAAGACCTTCAGAATACACTTACTTCTAGCATCAATGGTCTTACATCCACTTTACAAGCTCTCATCTCCCGACTGGAACCACCTTCTACCCCCAACAATCAATCCTCAAGCTCCAGTGCACTACCTTCTCAACCTTTGCCCAACCCCAAAGGTGAAATTAATGTCATCACTTTGAGGTCTGGTACCACACTGCCAGAGAGGATTCATAAGGAGCCAAGCTCAAAGGACAACACTCCAGTTGAAGATATTGTTGAGATCGAGGATGTTGAAGAAGAGGATGAAGTACAAGACATGGTTGAAGAAGAAGCAGCTCAACCAGAGAATAGCACACCAATAGAGGTTGAAGCTACAAGGGACGCCATCCCTATCCCCTTTCCACACCTTGCTAGGAAATCCAGAAAGCAGATGGAGCTAGACCCCAAGATGGTGGAGATCTTCAAAAAGGTTGAGGTAACAATTTCCCTTTTTGATGCCATTCGCCAGGTACCTAAATATACAAAGTTTCTAAAAGATTTATGCATGAATAAATATAAATTATAGGATTTAAAAACTATTCCTCTAGGTAGCTCTATATCTGCTTTAATGGGTGATATACCAGAAAAATGTAGTGATCTAGGTCCATGCATGGTTACCATTACTATAGAAGGTGTAAAATTTTCTGACTGCATGTGTGATTTAGGCGCGTGTGTTAGTATAATGCCATTGTCTGTATATGATGCTTTGAGGCTCCCTCCCTTAAAAAGGTCGGCAGCACGTTTTGTTTTGGCAGATAAAAGCATTATCTCTGTGGTTGGAATTGCTGAGGACGTGCTTGTGAGAATTAAGGGGCTCACATTTCCTATTGACTTCTATATTTTGGAGATGCCCTCTAATGACTCAGAAAGACCATCATCCATCCTGTTTGGAAGACCATTTCTGAAAACTTTAAAGTTCAAGTTGGATGCATTCTCAGGAACTTATTCCTTTGAGATAGATGGCAGAGCAGTGAGCTTCAACTTGGATGAAGCTATGAAGCATCCTCTGGAAGATCATTCCATCTTCTAAAGCGACATCATTGATGAAACTGTAGCTGCAGTTCACCAGGAGAAAGTAGAAGAGAGGCACATGGAGCAATGTGCAAGTGTGGGGAAGCCCCCTGAGCAAGATGAAGACACATTGCCACCATCACTAGCTCCAGAAGATCAAGTGCCTAGCCATGAGCAGAAAATGGAGTTAAAGCCCCTTTTACCCCACCTCAAGTATGCTTACCTTGAGGATCATCAGAAGCTCCCAGTTATCATTGCAAGGGAACTCACTTCCCAATAGGAGGAGCAGCTGCAGAGTGTGCTGAGAAGACACAAGAAAGTAATTGGGTGGAGTTTGGTGGATATAGTAAGCATCAGCCCTCAAGTTTGTGAGCACAGGATATTCTTAGAAGAGGGAGCAAGGCCTGTCCATCAGCCTCAGAGGCGGCTGAACCCCACCATCTTAGAAGTTATCAAGAAGGAAGTAACCGGACTGCTTGAAGCTGATATCATCTACCCCATCTCGGATAGTGAGTGGGTCAGCCCAGTACAAGTGGTGCCCAAGAAGTCTGGAGTCACAACAGTGAAGAATGAGCATGGAAAGCTCCTAACAACTAGAGTGCAGAATTCCTGGAGGGTGTGCATTGATTACAGGCGCCTCAACCAGGCTACTCGCAAGGATCACTACCCCCTGCCATTTATCGATCAGATGCTTGATCGTTTGTCAGGTAAATCACACCACTGCTTTTTAGATGGTTACACAGGATATTTTCAAATCCATATAGCTCCTAAGGATCAGGAGAAGACTACTTTTACATGTCCTTTTGGAACGTATGCATACAAAAGGATCCCTTTTGGCTTGTGTAATGCACCGGCTACTTTCCAAAGTTGCATGATGAGTGTTTTCTCAGATCTTATTGAGAATTGTATGGAAGTTTTAATGGATGACTTTAGTGTGTATGGTGATTCATTTAGCCTTTGCTTGGATAGTTTAGCTAGAGTATTAGACAAGTGTGTTAGTTCAAACCATGTGTTAAATTTTGAAAAATGTCATTTTATGGTCAAACAAGGCATTGTTCTAGGACACGTTGTTTCTAATACTGGTATTTCTATAGATCCAGCAAAGGTAGATGTGATTTCTAGTTTACCTTACCCCTCCTCCGTGAGGGAAGTCCGTTCGTTCCTTGGTCATGCAGGTTTCTACCGGAGATTTATCAAGGACTTCAGTAAGGTAGCATTGCCTTTATCCAGACTGCTGCAGAAGGATGTTGAGTTTGAGCTGAGTGAGGACTGCATGAATACGTTTGATAAGCTGAAGATCGCCTTAACTCAAGCTCCGATTGTGAGAGGACCAGACTGGAGCCAGCCATTTGAGATTATGTGTGATGCCTCCAACCATGCAGTAGGAGCGGTGCTGGCTCAGCGCGAAGGTAAGGATCCTTTTATAATTGCTTATGCTTCTAAGACCTTAGACGCTGCTCAGTCTAATTATACTACCAGTGAGAAAGAGCTTCAGGCTATTTTTTTGCTCTGGATAAATTTCGAGCCTATTTACTTGGTACTAAGGTGGTAATGTACTCAGACCATGCAGCTCTAAAATATTTATTAGCTAAAAAAGAGTCCAAACCAAGGTTAATACGTTGGATATTGTTGCTGCAAGAATTTGATTTAGAAATTAACGATATGAGTGGTTCCCAAAATTTAGTGGCGGACCACTTGAGTCGCCTTGAGCACATCAAGAATGACTCCACTCCTATCAATGATGCTTTTCCATTTGATAGCTTGCACGCAATATCTGAAGTAGTTCCTTGGTATGCACCTGTAGCTAATTATCTAGTTAGTCATACCTTCCCTCCTAATTTTACTAAGCATCAAAGGGACAAGCTGAAAAGCGAGTCCAAATATTATATATGGGATGACCCATATTTATGGAGGTGTGGTGCTGACCGGATAATTAGAAGGTGTGTGTCTCAATCAGAATTCCAGTCAATTTTAGAAGCCTGCCACTCCTCTGAGAGTGGTGGACACTTTGGCCCTCAAAGAACAGCTAGAAAAATTTTAGACTGTGGATTCTGGTGGCCCACTCTTTTTAAAGATGATACTGCCTTCTGTAAATCTTGTTCCCCATGCCAAAGGTTTAGTAATATATCCAAGAGGGATGAGATGCCCTAACAGCTTATGCTATTTTGTGAAATTTTTTATGTTTGGGGCATTGACTTTATGGGTCCATTCCCAAACTCTAGTGGTTTCCTATATATATTGTTAGCTGTAGATTATGTTTTTAAATAGGTGGAAGCAATTCCTACCCGCACTGATGATGCTAACATTGTTGTCTCCTTTGTTAGAAACCATATTATCTGTCGCTTTGGATCACCACGAGCAATCGTGAGTGATCAAGGCACTCACTTTTGTAACAGGAGACTAGCAGGTCTACTGAAGAAGCATGGGATTATTCACAAAGTAGCAACAGCCTACCATCCTCAGACCAATGGGCAAGCCGAGGTGTCTAACAGAGAGATAAAGCACATACTAGAGAAGATAGTCAAGCCTCATAGGAAGGACTGGAGCACCAAGCTTGTGGATGCGCTCTGGGCTTATCAGACAGCATACAAGACACCCATCGGGATGAGTCCCTTCCGCCTGGTCTATGGCAAAGTTTGCCACCTCCCAGTGGAGGTGGAACACAAAGCTTTCTGCGCTGTGAGGGAATGCAACATGGGATTTGAGAAAGCTGGTGCTGAAAGGAAGCTGCAACTAGCAGAACTAGAGACCCTTCGACTCGAAGCATATGACAACTCCAGATTATACAAAGAGAAAGTGAAGGCTGTACATAACAAGAATATCAAGAGAAGAGAGTTTAAACCTGGGGAGCTAGTTCTCCTTTACAACTCAGGGTTAAAACTCATGCCAGGAAAGCTGAGATCCAGATGGGAAGTCCCCTACAGAGTAGAGAAGGTAGAGCCATATGGAGTCTTTCACCTGAGTCATCCTTCAAGTTCCAAATTCATCAAGGTCAATGGACATCGCTTAAAGCTGTATCATGGTGAGAAGATGAAGGACAATAAAGAGCTAGAGGTCTTCTTCTTGGAAGATCCACCAACAGAAGCAGACTGAGCTTGTGGACAGTCCAACTTAAGGACGTAAAAGCAAAGTGCTAGGTGGGAGACAACCCACAATGGTATAATCGTTCCTTTTCATTCCTAGTTTTATTCTATTTTATTTTTATTTTTATTTTTTATTAGTGTTCATTCATCATTCCTGCATATTCATCTGCGTGCTGCATTTTGCATTCTGCATAAAAAAAGGGGGGGAATTGAACAGCAAGTTGGGCAGGAGTGGTGCTGGACACGTGCCTTGCGAACAAGCAAGTCCACGTGTACGCGTCCCTCATGCGTATGCGTCACTTGCAATTTCAGCCCATCACGCGTACGTGTCCCTGACGCGCACGCATGACCATGAAAAATCGGCGTCAATGGGTGTATGGCTAGAGAGTTATGATGGTGTGGGGCTGGAACTGTGCTAGCAGCACAAGCCCCATCACGCGTACGCGTCCCTGACATGTGCGTGTCATTTTCCCAAAAGGCCATCCATGCGTGTGTGTGCCTGACGTGCACGCATCGTATGCCATTTTTGCCCCACGCCCAGAGCGAACAGAGAGTTGTGCGTACGCGTCGATGCCTTCGGGCGATTCGCACAATCAAAGGCACACGTACGTGTGCCCGACGCTTACGCATCACTATTCAATCTGCGCGACCCACGCATATGCGTGAGGCACGCGTACGCGTCGCATGCGACGCACAATTAAACCACCTCAGCGCCTGATCTCAAATTATCCCTCCCCCAATCCTAATTCTTTTCTAATCCTAACTCTTTCTTCTTCTTTTTTCCTCCTTTCTTCCTTATTCTTTCTTCATAACTATTACTTTTTTTTCTTTCCTTCTTCATCTTCTTCATCAGGTTTCTTTTACTCTTTCATTATTACATTAATTTATGTTTCTTTCTTCTTTATTTTTCTTTTAGTTTCATTATCCATGGTTTCTTTTTCTTTTCTTATTTTCTTGCATTCTTATATTGGTATTGGAATTTTATTTGGGTATTACCTTACTATACTTAAGCTTGTGGACATTACAAGAAGTGAATTGACAATTGATATTCTAATTTGGCTCTCATATACATTTAGATTATATTATTTTCATTCCTACTTTAACTTACTTACCAAGTGTTTGTGAAAAAGCACCTATGGCATATTGAACTCTATTTTGTTTTCTTCTTTTACTTGAATACCTCTTTTTCACAACACTTGTACTCTACATGTATTTGGGATTTTCATTCACAATTGTCATCATCCATATACTCTTTAATTTGGCATATTTACTTATTGATGCTTGAGTTATGCCTCTCATGCCCCTTTTTGCATGCTTTTAACCTCTTGCATCTAATTATTATGAATTGCCTTTTTGCTCTTCATTGTTGTCTTACCTACATATTGTATCTACCATGTATTTAAGCTATTATATTTTCTTTGGCATTCATTATCACTTGGATTTTCTTCCCTCCGATTTTAGTTATCTCTGTTTCACATTTTTCCTCTTTCTTTTTTCCTTAGGCATGGGTACCAAGAAGGGAAAGGAGAAGGCCGCTGACAAGACACCGGCAAGGAGAGGAACCAAGAGAACACTGGCAAAGGCACTACCATCTACCAGTGTAAAGCCGCCAGCAAAGCGGGTAAAGAGGATCATCAAGGTTGATGAAGCAGAAAAAGCCTTTCCCGCACGAGACTCCACACGGTTTGCTAACCGTTATTGCGAACAGATATTTCCCATCTTAGCTGAGAGGAACTACAAAAATGAGCATCTACACATTGTCCCAACACACTTTGTTGATTTTGTGGAGCCCCGTATAGAGAGGAGACAGTGGGGATTTTTGAGGAGATAGCCACGAGAGGCCAACTTATCATGGGTAGTTGAATTCTACTCAAACTTCTACTCGCCTACTCTGCAGACTATCTTTGTTCATCAGCAGCAGGTCCCTGTCTCCGAAAGTGCCATACAGAGAGCACTGGACCTTCCACCTAGTCCAGAGGGATGGGATGCATTTCAAGAAGCATCTCGTAAGCACCAGATGTATCAGTTCGACTGGGATAGCGTACTTGGAGTTATAGCCCAGCCTAGCAGCACATGGATCTACGGGCAGCATTGTTCAAAACCCAAGAGCATCTCAGCCTAGTCACTCACCTTGGAGGCTCGCGTGTGAGTACAGATTATGTCCCACTATGTCTTTCTGAGCACTTACGAGTCGACCTTCACAGCAGACATGGCTGTCCTCATCTGGTGCATCTTGACAGAGCAACCCCTCAACCTTCCAAGACACATCTGGCAAGCAATGGGACATGTACAGATCGCAGGTAACCTGCCTTTTCCTGCCTTGGTTTCAGATTTAGTCTCTGCAGCAGGTGTGTCCTCTCGGGCAGGCGACACGAAGGTCATGATCCCTAGGGCCAACCAGTATGTCCCGAACAGGAAGTACATCAGGCCGCCAGTTCCCTATGCGATCCAGCCTGCAGGTCTATCTTTGGATACTCCTCCCTCTTCCACTCCACCATCATCCACACCACAAGCACCATCCATCCATCAGACGTTCCTACTAATCCTTGAGAGGCTCGACCGGCAAGACCGGCGAATGGAGCAAATGGAGCACCATAACAAGCACAGATACAACTATCTGAAAGAACTCATAGTGGGTACACACCCACCTCCAGAACCAAAGGACACCCCAAACTCCCCTTCATCCAGTAGTACAGAGAGCAACAGCAAACCAGACAGCGGAGGCTATGCTTCCAGCCCTACCTTGCTCCTTACTGATGGCACGGAGGACCGTGCCAAGCCTTAAGTGTGAGGAGGTCAGTCCTTGACTTCCGGAGGTAACTTCTCTCTCTTAACACTAACATTTGACTTTTTCTTTTGTTAAATAGGATAGATTGCATGATAATAATTGTTTTCATGTATGTTTTGCTTGGTTAAAGTAATGAGTTTCTTTTCAAGACCCTTTTTATAGTATTTCACTAATTTAAATTGAAAATTTTTTTGTTAAACTTGTTTGAGGATTGTAATTTGGAACATAGGTTATAGCTAAGAACACACAACCTGTGAGATTTGGGCTTAATTACATGGTTACATTATTTAACCATAATATTTTATTCTTATGTGTTTACATGTATACATATGATTGAGGCCATCATTTGTTATTAGCTCACTGATCCCAAAAAGCCAAACCTTTCAAATCACCTTTGTTAGCCACCTTGAGCTTTTTAATCCCCATTTGTTCTATATTTTACCACATCACTAGGCTTAAGCGGAAAAATAATTAATTACCTGATTTAAATATTTGGTTAGCTTAAGATAGAGATTGTGTATCAATTAAGTATGGGGAACCGTGGAAACTTGGATTGATAAGAAAGTGTTGAATTTTATTGACAAGATATTGGGAATTCGGGTACCTACTCATGTAAGACCAGAAAAATTAAAAAATCCATGTGCATTGATAAAGTTATGTTTATTTTTACCTTTGAAAAAAAGGAAAAAAAAACAAACAAAAAATATTCAAATAAATAAGTAATTAAATAAGGGAACAAAATTACCCCAATGCTAAGTTAAATAAAAGATCAATGCATAGGTGATGTAATTAAAGAAAGATTTAGTACATGAGTATGTGATGCTAAAGTGGGAATTTTGGGGTAGCTAGGCGTGAATTTAGAGTTATATAGAGTGTGTGTGTGTGTGTGTTAGGTGAGAACTTAGGTTAGTTAAAGATTCATATTATAGCTCACTTGGCCATACATATATCCTCACCCCTACCTTAGCCCCATTACAACCTTGAAAAGACCTCATGATGTTTGCATTGGTATACTAAATTTTTGTTGATTGGTTAGATGAAGAACAAAGTCTAGAAAGCATGACTAGAGAAGAGTAGAGCAAATTAACCCTAGACACTTGAGCGATTAGAGTGCATATACACTACCAGTGAGGGTTCAACACTTGATTCTATGTTTCCTGCTTTCATGAGCTATCTTATTACAAGTTTACTTGTCTTTTATTATGTGATTTGAATTAGTGGAATCTGACTTAAGTTTGTCTTGGAGAACTTATTTACTTTTTAACCAAGTAGACAGAATCATCTTAGCATATAGTTGCATTCATAGGCTGCATCTCATGAGTCTTACTTTCCCCCAGTCATTCTTTTATCTCCTTGAGCTTAGCATGAGGACATGCTAATGTTTAAGTGTGGGGAGATTGATAAACCAGTATTTTATGGTTTATCTTATGCTCAATTGAGTGGTTTTTATCAAGCCTATGCACACTTATTCATACACTTTGCATGATTTTACAATTCCTTCCCAATTTTACTCTATGGTTGAAAACTTGCTTCCTAAGTCTTTAAATTGTATATTTTTTTATCCCCTTTTATACCATTCGATGCTGTGATCTGTGCGTTAAGTGTTTTCAGGCTTTATAGGGTAGGAATGGCTTAAAGGATGAAGAAGAAGCTTGCACAAATGGAAGGAGCACAAGAAATAAAGGAGACAACCAGCGAGAAGCGACGCGCACGCATGGCTCATGCGTGCGCGTGAATTTGAGTTTGCACGGTGACGCGTGCGCGTGACTGACGCGTACGCGTGACACGCGGAGTTGACCAGCGACGCGTACGCGTGACCGACGCGTACGCATGACCGACGCGTACGCGTGACATGCGCTACCTGCAGAAATTGCAGAAAATGCTGGGGGTGATTTTGGACCCAGTTTTGGCCCAGAAACACAGACTAGAGCCAGGGGACGAGCAGAGACTCAAGACACATTTTCATTCGGATAGTTTTTAGTTTTAGATTGAAATCTTAGAGAGAAATCACTCTCCTCTAGGTTTTCTTCACATTCATAGTTTTTATGCTTCTTATGCTTTTGATTTGGATATTGAGAAGAGTCACTACCTCCGTTGAAGTTTCATTATTCTAGTTTATTTTCTTATTCCTATACTCTTTTGATTACCTCTTAACCCTATTCAGATACGTATGTTTATGATTTTAGGATTTACTAATGCAAAGAACTATTTTTATCTTTAATTGATTTTCAGTTATTGATTTATTTAATTTATCATGTCTTCTTCTTATTCTCTTTACATGCCTGTGAATGTTATATTCATGTCAATGGAGTAGACTCCCAACTTGACTTGGGGGTTGACTAAAAGGAGACCCTTGAGTTGGAATACTCAAGTGATTAGTTCAATTGGAAGTTGTTGGCTAACTCTCTATTTACTAACACTAATCCTTCCATAAGGAGAGGATTAGGACTTGCGAATAAGAGTTAGCTCAATTACTTAACTTTTCTTTATTTAGTAAAGGTTAACTAAGTGAAAACAACAACCTCTTGCTATTCCACTTGGAAAAATCCAACAAGGATAGAACTTCCAATTAATCTTCCCCCGGTCAAGGCTTTTTATTTAATTATATAAATTCTCTTGTTAATTTTCATTGCTTTAATTTACAAAAATTTATTTTTCTATTCTCCAACTCTTAAAATTTCTCAGAAAACTCCTGACTAATAAAATAGCACTTTTGTCAACTCGTTGGGAGACGACCTGGGATTTTTACTCTCAGTATTTTTATTCTAATTTTGTGACAACCCTTCTAAATTGATAAGCGGATTTTTCGTCGATTAAGAACTGTACTTGCAATGTTGTTATTATTATAAATTTTTAATTGGCTAATATCCGCTCGCATCACAGGGTTGACTAATTGGGATTAATTCACACACAATTACCATGTTTGTAGTCCACAACTAGGATAGAAATCCTTAATTCCCTAACTCTCACCAAGAGTCTTCTTGCATGTTCATTTAATTTCTTGCTATTTACATTTCTTGCATATCTTGTCATCCAATCCCCATTTCCTCTCGTAGCCATTAACATGACACTTAATTGTAACTCCTTGGGAAGACGACCCAGGAGTTAAATACTCTCGGTTATAATTTGTTTTGTATTGTGACTATCTTTTGAATTTAAATTTGATTGTGGGAGTTAGTTGTTGATTTGGCTATACTTTCAATGAAGAGATTCTTATTTTGAGAAATTCCGAATCAACAATAATTTTCACTTATCAGATAACTAACTTTGCTAACTCTATGCAAGCAAATTTTACTGCCACGATTTAAGCTGTGGAAAGAATAGGACGACCAGTTGGGGCTGGGAACGGAGAAAGGGCTGGGACCAATTTGGATGGTGTTCCGATGGCATTGATCGCTTTTCTGAAAGTTAATGCCCCAATTTTCAAGGGAACAACAAATCCTGCTGAAGCAGACAACTAGTTCAAAGCTGTGGAGTGTGCATTACAAACTCAACATCTCCCAAATAATCAATTCATGGAATATGTAGCTTATCAATTAGTGGGAGAAGCTCAGCATTGGTGGCAAGGAGAGTGTTGATTTCTTCAACTACAGGATATGGATATTCCATGGGAGCTATTTCAGATTGCTTTCTACAAGAAGTATTTTCCTAAGTTAGTGAGAGAGGCCAAAGAGTTAGAGCTTATGCAGCTGAAGCAAGGTTCAATATCTGTGGCCGAGTATACGAGTAAGTTCGAGGAGCTATGTAGGTTCTCAAGGGTATGTCAAGGAGCCCTTGAGTCTTATGAGGGTTGGAAGTGTGAAAGGTACCAAGGAGGTCTGAGGGAAACTATTATGACTGTTGTGATTCCATTAGAGATTCAGAGATTCTCTAAATTGGTGAACAAGGCAAGAATTATTGAAGATTGTGCCAAGAAAATAGCTTTGGTTAGAGATGATCATGGCGGTACTAGTAGCAAAGGTTGTGGGAAGTATGTTCCATCAAGAGGCCAGAACTTCAAGAAGGATAGACATGCCCCTCAGCGATCCCAAGTTCAAGGGCATATTGGAAAGACTAACCATGACCAATATCACCAAGCGAGAGGAAGAGGTAAGCAGAAGTGAGCTCAACAAGAGGAATTAAGGTGCCCGAGATGTGGAAGATACCATCCGAAAATGTCGTGCATGGCTGTATTCAGTGGATGTTACCGCTGCGGATTGTCAGGGTATATCTCCATACATTGTCCTTACAGGAAGGACCAAGGTGTGGATTGGTCTCAACGATGGGGTTAAGGATCTCCAACTTGAGGTAATGATAAAATTGATAACCGAGTTTTAATCACGTTATAGGAGATTGTAACTCGACTCTCCTTATTAACTTATGATAGGGGCAAGGGTTTAAAACTAGGAATATTAGATTGAACGTCAGGATTAGGACCAGAGTTTAGCTTAATTTTATTCTATGGAATGTTTCCGTTAGGGCTGGCCAAACTTAGCATCAGAGGAACCAATGGGAGAAGATAATTCTGGTGGACGTAGCCAAGCGATTCGGATTCTTAGTGACAACTAATTAGAGTGACGCAGCGGAAGGCGTGAGGGAGCATTGACACGGTAGAATTATGAAAGACGAAGTACTTTAATGACTCAAATTAGGTTGGTAATATTAAGTAGTAGAACACTTCGTGGAAGGAGGGACAGTTGTAGCTGAGGGTTGTATACTCTTGGCGGTGAATGCGACTCTGCGTGGATTACTGACGGTTGAACAAAGTGACTGTGAAGAACAAGTATCCGTTGTCAAGGACAGATGACTTAATGGATCAGTTGCAAAGAACTGGAGTGTTTTCAACAATTGATTTAAGATCTGGTTATCATCAAATAAGGGTGAAGGAAAATGGCAATGGGAGACCTAATGCGAGAGAGATTACCAATAAATACGTGTGAACCGATCTGTCTTTCTTTTGTAACCCGAAGTGAAGTACTCTATTCCGTGATCCTTTTTTGATAATTAGCTTGAACATTTTCCAATCCTATTCTTTGTTCACATGTGTCCTCGCCCGAAACTCGTACCCCTTGACATGAGCCTAAACTTGTTTCGACCCAATCAAGTGTGGGGGAGATTATTGTTGAGATAAACCATCTTTATTCATGAACTCATAAAATTTTTAAAAATTATCAGAGACATATTTTCATTCAATGTGCCTTATTATTTCCCCCAAAGATTCTTAATTTAGAATTTCTTTCTTGGGGTTCACTCTAATTCTCTTTCTGGTGCATTTTCTTATTTCCTACAACCTCATCTGATCACAACACAATGTATCTTTTCAATTTCTTATGGATACCATTTGAATTGTTTGTTCTCTTTTGAGCTTGGTATCCCTTTAGATAACTTGAGCTCATTTCGGCATCGCATGTAATCCTTAGACGCAACTATTGATATGTTAATTCCTTAGGACACGAATTATAAACACGAAGGACGAAACTTGTGAGCGTGCGACATCACAAGGAGTTGTGAAGCTTTGCTTTTGCAAATGGCATTACGTATGACTAAGTTAACTCACAAGGATGCCCCGTTGGTACGGACGTCAAATTGTGGGAAAAATTTCTCAAAAACTTGAAAGAAAGATTTAACCACATCGCCAGTGCTTATGTTACTTGAATTTCATGAACCAGTTGGGATCTACGATAACGCTTCATTGAAAATCTTGGAATGCATTTTGATGTAACATTAGGATGTAGTGGTTTATGCGTCGCAACGGTTGAGGCTGTACGAAGTGAATTCTTTAACTCTTGATCTAGAGCCTGCTGCATTTGTGCTATGTTGAAGATGTAGAGCAAGGAGAAAACTACCTCCATGGAGATGGATGAAAGTACTAAAGGACTATGATTTTGGGTTAAGATACCACATGAGGATATCCACATTTGATTTTGGTTTTGACGTGTAGATTCTAAGGTGATTGATATGACATTTGGTACATGGTGAATTATTTAAGTGCAGAGGCAAGTAGAAAAGGAGAAAAATATGTGGGCATGAATTTAGGCTTGAATTTTAATTGGGTTTGACATGGAGTGGAATTTGGTTTTAATTATGATAAGTGAAAATTCATTGGTTGTTTAGTATGTTGAGCTGTAGTGTTGCACTTAAAGATGAATAACTTGAGTAGGTACCCTAGTTGTTGTTGAGGTCCTAGGTAATACAATTATTGAGGTTGAGGATTTAATGAGAAATTGATTTAGGCCTAGAGATGCTATAAGGCCCTAAATTATGACTTAGTCATAGGATAAGCGTAAACCCTATTTGGGTCAAGTTAAGGGAGTTCAGAAGTAAGCCTAGGTTTTGTAATCTGATAATGATGTATGACTTGACTGAATAATTGGATTAGTTAATTAATTAGCGGTTAAAAATCAGAGTGGCTCAGCAGAAGCTTGTGGAATGCAATTGGCACATGATAGTTGTGAATAGAGGTAGTAGAATGGTGATTAGACATATCTTAGACTGGAATACTTGAATAGTTTAGTGGGTTAATGTAAGTAAAGATTTCTAAAAAACTAAGTTTAATTATGGTTGTAAGATTAAATTAATTCGGGGTAGGTTTTGAAGATCGTTGCAGGTGTAATTGGATTTGTGTGTAGATGGTAATGGATAAATTTTTTGTTTTGCAAGATAGATTTAGAGAACATTAAATTGAAATACAGATGTTGTATTGAGGTTAACTGAAGGGAGCTAAGAGTGAGAAGGATGAGTATAGCATAGGCTTAAATTTGGTTAAGATATGGAATTATGAATAAGAATAAAGGGTGTAAATAGGAAATTGAGCTGACGTAGAGGAATAAAAATATGAATGGTGAGAGGTAGGTTTAAGTTGAGGGAATATTTAACGATGATGATGGGTAAACTAAATTTTGGGGACAAAATTTTTTATTTGGTGGGGAGAATGTGAGAACCACAATTAATTAACTGCTTAATTAATTAATTTAATTGCCTAAAATAGGTTTTAAAAATTTAGAATATTAATTATAAAATATAAATATGATATTTGGACTCAGTAGATTTTTTTGAGTTGGAAAATGTAATTTTCTGTAGAAAATTGCGTAAAGATGCGTACTGGTAAATTAGCCACCAGTATTGGCTTAAATCTGTTCGGTACTGTGTGAGAGCAATAAAAGCTGTAGAAAATCTTAGAAAATTAATTAAAGTTGAAAACCGGGTGCTTATTCTAAATGTTTGGCCCAAAATTGGACCAAACGGGCTAAAAACGCTAACGGGTTGGACTGGACCCAAGTTCGGCCCAAGCCCAACATATAAATACATACATAAGTGGCCATTTCAGCCACTTTCAAATAGAAACCAACAGGAGCAACGTTAATTGAGAGAGAAGAGAGCAAGGGTTTTAAAATACTATTCACTTCATCACTCTTTCGATCAAAATTCGAGTTGCGTTGCTTCGATTCGCGTGCCATTTAAGTTTGGTTTTTGAGAGATTTTTGTGATTTTTGGTGTTTAGGTACATTCTAGCACTTGGTTGCTATTAGGTTTTGCTCCTAAAATTGTTGGGTTAGGTAAGCTTTGCTCTTATTCCTTGTAAATTTGTGTACTTAGGAACCCTAGGTATTGATTTGTGGTAAATTAATGTGTATAGCTTGAAAAAATTGATTGTTGATGCTTGTTGGAGTTGACTGGTGATTTGTTGGTGATTGGATGGTTGATTTGGACTCAACTTAGTGTATTGTTCATATTGAAAATCGGCCAGGGTATGGTTTTGGTTTCTTCTATGTAATATATAATATTTTTAGACACTTACGCTGGTGGATCTTAGTATAGGATTGAATTTGGTTGTTGACAGTTGTTAAATTGATAATGTGTGAAGATATTAATGCTTGTGATGGTTTTGATG